>NC_070599.1:4426437-4744771 GCF_027409825.1 Scomber japonicus
GGGAATTAGGGCTTTAACTCAGCTTTTCAGATCAGTTTATGCAGCGGTTCAAGTGCTATTTCCTGTTCCTTCATGAAGAAAAAGGACTAAACACAAGGCTGGTGTGCTCAGCTGCAGTTATAGATGATAAAATGACTCCTCTGTGGGCTTTTCTGCCTTCTTCTGTCTAGACTGCTGGGACAAAAAGTCATCCTTTGCTTTTTCTTCTCCTTCTTATTCCCATATTTATCAATTTTCCCGCTTACATTCTCAATCACTTTAAACTGCTCTCATCTTTCTCCCCTCCTCATATACTAAAGCCCTCTTAGCTCTCCACCAGAGCATCATCCTTTTCCCCTACTTCTTTATCTCCCTCCCTCCTGCAACATACCCCTTGGCTTCCCCAATTCCCTCTGCTGCCACACATTAATCCTGGGTTGTTATGCAGAAATACCAGCCACAGCAGACCCCAGACGGAGTCCCAAGGCGTTTGCCAGTATTTGCCTCTCAAATAAACAATGCGATGTGTGAATGCATTAGTGTGGATATGTGTGTGTGTGTGCGTGCGCATTAGGCTCCACAGGCTGCCATCACAGCGCAACAGATTCCCCACCAATCAACAGTATTGGTGTTATGTCCAGGCTGAGCCCAGGCAGCAGTCCCCCCCGCACGCAAATCAAAGTTTTAATTACAGCAGGGCCTTTCCCTAATGGCTGTAATCAAGAATTAGGGTGGAAACTTAATGATGGAGGGATATACAGAGTTGTAGAGCTTTGTAAACACAGCAGCATCAAAGACTGAGAGGCCATTCCGCTGTTCACCTCTTTATGTACCACTTTCAGACTGTGTAGGCATAGTATAGTATAGTATAGCATAGCATAGCATAGCATAGCATGGCATAGTATAGTATAGTATAGTATAGTATAGTATAGTATAGTATAGTATAGTATAGTATAGTATAGTATAGTATAGCATAGCATAGCATAGCATAGTATAGTATAGTATAGTATAGTATAGTATAGTATAGTATAGTATAGCATAGTATAGTATAGTATAGTATAGTATAGTATAGTATAGTATAGTATAGTATAGTATAGTATAGTATAGTATAGCATAGCATAGCATAGCATAGTATAGTATAGTATAGTATAGTATAGCATAGTATAGCATAGTATAGTATAGTATAGTATAGTATAGTATAATATAGTATAGCATAGCATAGCATAGCATAGTATAGTATAGTATAGTACAATACAGTTTGGTATAGAATGGCAAGGTTTAGTACAGGATAGTTTAACACAATATAATATAGTACGTCATAGTATAGTATAGTATAGTATAGAATAACACAGTGTAGTATAGTATAATGCAGTGTAGTAGAGCAAAACATACTATAGTATAGCATAGCATATTATATAGTGTACCATAGTCGTGTGTGGTATAATATAGTACAGTACAGTATAGTATAGTATACAATAGTATAGTAAAGTACAGTACAGTATATAGCATAGTATAGAATAGCATGGTATAACAAAGTGTAGTTTAGTATAGCACAGTATTGTATAGTACAGTATAGTACAGTATAGTTTAGTATAGTATAGTATAGTATAGTATAGTATAGTAAAGTATAGTAAAGTACAGTACAGTACAGTACAGTATAGCATAGTATAGAATAGCATTGTATAACAAAGTGTAGTTTAGTATGGTATAGTATACTATAGAATAGCATAGTATAGTATAGTATAGTATAGTATACTATAGAATAGCATAGTATAGTATAGTATAGTATAGTACACAACAGTATAATATATAGAAAAGGGCAATATTTTACTGTATGGAGTAATATAATATTGTACAGTATAGTATAGTGTAGTATAGAATTGTATAGTTGAGTACTATATAGTGCAGTCTAGCACAACAATAGCATTTTATTGTAGATAGTACAGTATAGTACAGTATAATATAATATAGAATAGTATAGTAAAATACAGTATTGGAAATATGGATTAATATACTAAAGCAGTGAGACTGATGCATTACCATTTCTTCTTCCTCCTTCTTTAATACCAGGTGAAGAGAAACACGTGGGGCACCACTAAGTACATGGAGCTGTATATTGTGGCTGACAACACACTGGTAAGCTAACATTAACTCCCACCTGCCTCATTCATTCCACTGCAGAATATTCCTGTGTCCGTCAGCATCAGCACCACATGTGTCCACTGACGTGGGACACTCATCAAAAGGCGAGGACAGACTGAAACAGGTTCCACATCTTAAACAATTATCTCATTCCAGCTAATGGAGCTCTTTCATACTGAGAGCTCTGAGCTCACATAATAGTCATGCTGAGGCGAAAGCATGTGGCTGGGAGCCGGAAGGATTTGTCTGTGTAATGAGGGAGCGTGTATAGATGGAATCTAAAGGTGGAAGGGCTTTTAAATGGACACTAAACTCCAGTGATGAGATGCTGTATTTTCATAAAAGGCTTCTGTCTGCTACATTAATGCTGTGGTAATAGGCCATGCTGACCAATAAGAGGACTCTGGTTCTCTCCTCATGCCGTTGGTATAATTATAATAATGGAGCTGGCTGGTTGTGGTAAAGCAGACTTTGCTGGGTTATAGTGATGTTTTCATGAGTCATTTTTGTTTCTGCAGAAAACTTTAGAATGGATTATCTCAAAAAAAAAAAAAAAAAATTCTGGCAGCTGACCTTATTCATGCTACTAATACTTCCCCATGTTCCATGTCTTCCCTGCAGTTTAAACGACAGAATAAGGACTATGAGAAGACCAAGACAAGGATAATGGAAATTGCCAATTATGTGGATAAGGTAAGGCTGATGGCTTCTGTGCTGCACCCTGCAACTCTCCACACAACAAACAACTACATCCAACAAGCTAATAGATTATTGTTGTATCTTGATGTCATCCATTACTAATCTACATTGAAATGTGATGTCTTTGGTGTTCTAAATAAATGATTAGTGTACACAGGTTTATTCTGTGCTATGAGGAAAATTCACAATTGAATCAATGTGTCCTTCACCAGCCCTTTAGTGGAGATTAGAGAATAATTGCCTTGTGTGACTAGACTGCGTTATGGAAGCTTATGTCAAGATTATAGACAAAGCGTTGGGTGTAGATACACATTTTTGTTTTTTTCTAAGTGTGTGTGTGTGTGTGTGTTCAGTTCTATAGGGCTCTGAACATCCGTGTGCCTCTGATTGGTCTGGAGGTGTGGACCGACAGGGATCAATGTATCGTCACAGAGGAGCCAAATGCCACTCTCTGGTCCTTCCTCCAGTGGAGACAGAAGCTGAAATCCCGCAAGAAACACGACAATGCTCAGCTGCTAACGTGAGCAACACACACACACACACACACACACACACACACACACACACACACACACACACACACATACACACCTGTCTTTCAAACAAGCCAAAAGTAGAAGATAAAGTCATCTGGACTAGTGGGAAAGTCATTAATTAGACTGTTTTTGTGATTCTGACAACTAGTGAGTTTATTTCTCTTCTCTGTTGTCACAAAGACATCAGCAAGAAATGACTTGACTTAATGATTATCAGCATTATTATTGCAGGCTGTAACTGGATGACCAAGTAGAAAGCAGATGAAAACAGGTAACTCTCTTTTAATGAGGAACAGCTGATATAAACAGTGTAATTACACAAACAGAACACACACTTTTTTTTTTTTACTTTCTGATTAATCAGGGAAAGTTCCTACACTCACATGGTGATATGTGTTACTATGGTTACCAAATCATCTTTTATAACTTCTGTGTCCTCGACAGTTCATGACCATCAGATGAATTTATTGTAATAGTTGATGAATAGCATATGTAACTCCTGTGGTTGTTCTGCTGTGCTTTCACATCACAGTTTGCTTGGATCTGAACCATGATCCATCTTTTCACATAGAAAACAACAGCAGCTCTCTACACAAGCTGTCACACAGACAGTAACAGCTCACATTTCATTCAGGCTTTCCATATCTAACTAACCTGGTGTCACACCCCAGGTGTAATTGTATGCTTCAAGTCTTTTGACTTCGGTTCATCAATACAATGATGACATGCTGCTTTCAGCTGGCAGACCTTTTTATTATACAGTCACCTGACCAGCAAACACTGACAAAGATATTTGAGAGTTTTTAAAAATCTGATAATGATACAGTATATGGACCAAAAATATTTCTTCCACACATCAGTTTTACATGAAAAACCTTTTTTGATAAGGACCCTTTAATTGTGATCCATTTTGTTACTTTTGACATGCTATATCTGTGTTAAGTAGCATGTCATAATGATAATAAGTGATCATTATTATAGTGATATGTTGGTCCCAACTCATTTACATTTGCAGCTCTACCTTCAGTTTCCATTTACAAACACTGTATTATTGTCATGCACAGTAGCTAAGTACATTTACTTAAGTACTGTATTTAAATGCAGTGTTGAGGTACTTTTACTTTAAGTACTTAAGTATTTCCACTTGCTGCTTTATACTTTCACTCCACTACATTTCAGAGGGAAATATTGTACTTTATTTGAAAGCTTTATTTACTTTTCAGATGAAGATTATTTTTCACATTGCTGTAATAGTACTGTAAGGATCTGAATACTTCTCCCACCACTGTGTGTCTTTGGGCTTTATTTTAATTATGCATCCAACACTAAGTGTTAGGACTGTGTGGGCGTCTCCACCTGCTGTGTTGATATGTGCAGCAGCACATGGTTAAATGACTGGGTGAAGTGGGAATATAAATCAGCAGGTATGGTGATCAGTGAATCCACTCTCACAAAATCATATTGTTGTCTGGAAGCTGCACGGCTTCTCCACATGAACACAGCAGCAAGCATCTACAGCCTCAGGCAGACTGTGTGGGCTTTTTATATTTGTTTATATTACAATGATTTAAAAAAAAAAGCATAATCTCATCAACCCAATGCCATTTCAGTTCTAATTCTGCTATATCTCACATCATACGTTAATTGAAGTCACACAACAGTGTTTGTACTGCAAATTTCTTTGAAGAACAGAACATTAAAGACAACGAACAAAGCAATGAATGATGCACAAGATTAATGATGCCTGCTAATCTGACATTTCCCACATAAACAGAATACTGAGTTAGAACTGAGCTGCGTGTGTGTAGAGCTGTGTGTGGTTATTCTGCAGCCTCTCATTTTCAAGTGATTTAATGGAGGTAAACACAGTAAAGACAACATATTTTGTAAGAATTGCTCTCATTCATTGACTGACCGAGGTCACTTCCATTGAAAGCACATGTGAAGGAGATCTTTTAATAGTCCTTATGAACAGCAGGAATGATTACAGCAAGGAAAACCTCTGTCACTATTCATATGGACACATGAATGCTGTGAACTCGTCCTTTAACAGTTATTTGTAATGCCAGTTAAACACATCTAGTGAATGGAGAGTGTTTAATCTAAACACATTAGATGTCATGATCCTCTTTACTCATAGATTAAATCATGTTAGAGAAGAAACAGATATAGTTCTGAGATGTCTTTTTCTCAACGCTACGTCCAAGACCCAGTTTCCACCAAAAAATAACAACAGTTCACTTTGTGCTGCTTCATTTGAATAAACCTCCTCCATCTGCTTACATCTCTCCTTCCAGCTGTGCACCAAAATACCACACACACACTAGGCAAAGTGAGTTTCAAGGTCAGGAATACCAAACTGGAGTAAAAAAAATAGTGCCTTTTGATATCTGAGAATATCAAAGACGGATAAGCTCAGCGTGTTTTTAGATGGTGACTTTTGGCGCCAAAGAAAAACAATTGACGGCGCAGCGCTCCATAGAACAGAGATGATAACATCACCTGGGAAAAATGAACAGCTGTGCGTTTTAATTGATCATGCGACATTAACTATGCCGTCTGACTGAAACTGTAATGCCTGTTCTTACTTTACCAACAAGGTTTGGATCATCAGAACTCTTCTCAGCAGTGTTTACCTCTCCTTCTTTTATTTCACATTCATCTCAGGAGGACGTAATCAGGGAAATTACCTGCTTTGGTTTTTGTTTGGACTGGAAAGCTGCAGACGCTCTTCCCCCACTGATATGAAGACACAGGTTCATAATCATCATTGTGCCTCAACTAATAAGAAAGCTGATTGGCTCCACAGCCTCCCACATACACCTCCTGCCTCCTGCGTGGCTCTTAATGACACAAACACTGCCGGCCTTTGGGTCCGATGATTTCACACTTTATTAGTGTAGAAATTGATAAATGATTAGTTAAACATAGATTTTTATTAAGCAAAAGATCTTCGCTTCAGTCGGGTATAATTGAGCCAAACAACTCAAGCAGTGGCAGCTTCATAGCTTGGCTGCTGTTGCACACACACACACACACACACACACACATTCATCCCATTCATTCATAAGCAGTAAATTGGTGGCCCCTCTTGCTCCATAATTAGTTCTGCTGATACCACAGGGCCTATTTTGTTTTTGATTCATCAAGAGAGGGCTTGATTTTGTTTTCGGATGCTAAGTGACAACTGCCAGGAGATCAGGGGATTGAGGTTCTTTGCACGCCGTCTCCCACATCTGACAGGCTTATCATGTCTGCCGCCATGCAGCGCTGTTGCATCTGCAATCAATGTGCATCCACTGTGAAGCCAGTAAGTGAACAGGGAGGAGATTAAGGTTAAGTGATTTTCTGGTGTGTGTGTGTGTGTGTTTGTGTGTTTGTGTGTGTGTGTGTGTGTGTGTGATACAGCGGTGTGATTTTCAAGGGGACGACTATCGGGATGGCGCCGCTGGAGGGGATGTGCAGCCTGGAAAACTCTGGAGGCATCAACGTGGTACGTGGGAATACATTTTCTCCTCTTTTCTGTCTGTCATTTCCTCTCCCAGCTCCCCGCTTTGTTTTTTTTTTGTTTTTTTTCACACTCTCCCTTTTTTTCCCCTCAATCTTTTCTCCCAGCTTGAATTCATCTTCTATTGATTTTCTATGCTTTTGTGCGTGCACAGTGTCCTCTAAAATAAAGACTTTTTTGCTGGTATTCACTTCTACAGTACATTTAGTTTCCATATTGTTTCTTTAGGGTCAGGATTAAAATGGATTGATGAGGGTTATGTTAAGCTAATGCTGAACATGTTGAGCGGTGGTGACATTAGAGTTGGATGAGTTCATATTTGTGGATCAAATAATCTTTTTTTTGCCTCATTTGTCTCATTGTTCTGATTTTCCAGCCCACAACTTGACTGTTTTTTATTTAACACATGGTCATATACATATACAAAGCTGTAAAAACCCACTGTAAACTACCAGCTCCACACCAAGCACACATAGTAGACTCACCGGTGAACATTGTGGAGCATGTAGCAGCTAAAGAGTCAGATATTTTTCTAAGGAGATGGTGGAGACAGAAAGAAAGAGAGTGAAAATTAGACTTCAGCTGGACAAAAAAAACACCTTCCAATGAATGATGCTACGTGTCTGCTATGTGCTGGATATGTGTGCTAATTCATTATGTACACTATATTACCAAAAGTATTCACTCACCCATTCAAATAATTGAAATCAGGTGTTCCAATCACTTCCATGGCCACAGGTGTATAAAATCAAGCACCAAGGCATGCAGACTGTTTCTACGAACATTAGTGAAAGAATGGGTCGCTCTCAGGAGCTCAATGAATTCCAGCGTGGTACTGTGATAGGATGCCACCTGTGCAACAAGTCCAGTCAGGAAATGTCCTCACTCCTAAATATTCCACCGTCAACTGTCAGTGGTATTATAACAAAGTGGAAGAGATTGGGAACAACAGCAACTCAGCCACGAAGTGGTAGGCCACGTTGAATGATGGAGCGGGTCAGCGGATGCTGAGGCGCGCAGTGCGCAGAGGTCACCAACTTTCTGCAGAGTCAATCACTACAGACGTCCAAACATCATGTGGCCTTCAGATTAGCTTAAGAACAGTGCGTAGAGAGCTTCATGGAATGGGTTTCCATGGCCGAGCAGCTGCATCCAAGCCAAACATCACCAAGTGCAATGCAAAGCGTTGGATGCAGTGGTGTAAAGCATGCTGCCACTGGACTCTAGAGCAGTGGAGACGCGTTCTCTGGAGTGACGAATCGCGCTTCACCATCTGGCGATCTGATGGACGAGTCTGGGTTTGGCGGTTGCCAGGAGAATGGTCTTTGTCTGATTGTATTGTGCTAAGTGTAAAGTTTGGTGGAGGGAGGATTATGGTGTGGGGTTGTTTTTCAGAAGCTGGGCTTGGCCCCTTAGCTCCAGTGAAAGGAACTCTGAATGCTTCAGCATACCAAGAGATTTTGGACTACTCCATGCTCCCAACTTTGTGGGAACAGTTTGGGGATGGCTCTTTCCTGTTCCAACATGACTGTGCACCAGTGCACCAAGCAAGGTCCATAGAGACATGGATGAGAGAGTTTGGTGTGGATGAACAATTAAGTCATAATGTTAGTTAAGAGTTGTGTTATCAGCGTTTATGGGAAGAAGAGTGTTCAGTATAGTTCAAATCTAGAGTACAAAGTTATTCACTGCCAGTGTTAGTGTTACGCTAGTAAATCACCAGCAGGTGGCAGTGTCGCTACATAAGCAGGGTGAGTTATTAGGAAGTCTCGCGTCAACAAGTGACATACTAAGAATCTCTGTGTACAAGATGAAAGCAGAAAACGCTGTGTAGCGACTGTGAACCTAAAACTATACTTTTTGCATGTTGCAGGTAAGCTGGTGATGTTATTGAGGGATCCGGGGTTAGGATAATGTTTACACTGTATGTCGGGGGCACTGTATTATGTCCTGTGAGTGTCATTAGCGACTTTATTTCACTATGTAATGCTAGCCAGTTAGCGGCTAATGTACGGAGGGCTCCCGAGTTGGTAGTAGTGGCGCGCGGGGCAGTAGACTTCATAATGAGCATTGTGTGAGATTGTTATATGAATATTGGGTAAGACTGTTCCTATTCATAGCCTAGTGGGTGAGCCAATACTTTTGGCAATATAGTCTATCAATTTTATAGGTGATAATATTCAAGGTTTTTTTTTCAGTTTGTTCTGCCTCGCACATTTAGCCAAAAATAAACTTGAGCTGCTTTAAGAATTAGCCTTAACTTCATTAAAATTAAAGTGTTCTCTGAAATGGCATAACAAACAACTTTCTATGTTTATATAATCATATATGATTATATGGAGCGGCTGTGGCTCAGGAGGTAGAGCGGCTCATCCACTAATCAGAACATTGGAGGTTTGATTCCGGGCTCTTCCAGACAGTCAATCTATTTATATAGCACCAAATCACAACAAAGTCATCTCAAGGCACTTTTTGCAATAGTTTAATATGACAAAAGTCTTACTATTTAGTCCGTGGGCACCGACCCAAAATGTAATGTACAGGTACCATAATTCTTATACGTCCCTTAATTTTTTTACTGTGATGGACTTTGCTGACTTGTAGCTTTTTAGTGGTTAGCCTCTCTTAAAGTAGGTACTGCTGTTGTTAAAAACCAGAAAAAAACACCTTCCCTGGAAATCTTTCTTTCATTATACCCTCTCTCGTGTATCTGCACTGCTCACTATTGGTTTTACATGTAGAAACATTTTCAGCAGACATGTCTAGATATATTATACTATATAGTGTTCACTAAATTGGCACATCTCTCAGTCAAAAATGTGAATGTATTTGAAAAGCTACATTCAAAATGTGTCGTCTTGAGCACAATTATAGGAAAAATGCAATGTACCTTTTTTAAAGACACCATGCTACACATGACTACAGTAGGTCAACATCATCACCCACATGTGAGTCTGTCAGCTGTGCAACAGCCTTCCTCACTGCATTGGTTAGCAGTGACAGACAAACATACTTTAAACTGAGGAATCATGTTATAATAGTGTGGTTGAATTGCTCTCTGGTTGGTTTTCTTCCATGGTGTGATTCATTGGGCTGATCTGAACATTCCAGAGCCGTTCCTCTGTGGTAGGAACGTGATCTGACCTCGATCTAAACCAACTACAAGGGGTACTTTGCGAATCCGAGCTGAACGGTCCCTATAGCCAGGTGTGCTTCGCTTGCTGGGATTCAGATGAGCAAATTGAACTGTTACGAACACCTAGCCAGGGAATTAATCAAGGTCCAACCTGGACTAATGATGAATAACATCCAATCCAATAACAATGATGAATGTGTGTTTGTCCAGGTGACCTTCTTCTGGACCTTCTTTTGTTAATGCATTCTTGTCTTGTGGGTGGCTGTGACTCAGGAGGTAGATCGGCGGTTCGATTCCCGGCTCGTCTAGTCCACAAGTCGATGTGTTCTTGGGCAAGATGCTTAACCCCAAATGATGAGTGTGGTAGCTCCTGTCATCAGTGTATGAATGTGTGTCAATGGGAGAATGTGACATGTAGTGTAGCTTTCCAAGTGGTCAAAAAGACTAGAAAAGCACTATAGAAGTACAGTCCATTCACTATTTACCATCTGTATCTGCTCCACACACATCTAACCAATGAGCAGAGTGAAAGTTGTCATGTGACTTGTAGGGATGCATTTAGGTCAGGTTGGATTTTTCTTTGTGTGAAAAAAAAAACTGAACTAAAGGGAAAACACACATTGTTTACCAACTCGACCAATGATTTGGACTATTGCAAACCAACTATAGGTTTAGAAATGCCCTGAATTGAATACTGGATGTAGAACAAAGTGATGGACAGTAATTTACAGTAAGGACACTGTCCTCTGCTGCAGCCCAACGTTATTGGTGTCACATTTTTAGATTCCAGTGTTGCCCAGTCGCCCGCAGCTTTATAATATCCATAATGTAATATCATTCAGCTTGTGTAACTTGGTGGCTCTGTATATGTGTGCAGGCCTGGACTGAACAGACACGGCTGGAGAGATCAATAGCTTCTCCAAGCTTGATTAGCTTCTAATAGGCTGTTAGCTCTTCTGTGAGAAGAGGTGGCCTCAGGAATCCTAATGTCCTGTGCCTGACCAAGTAGTGGAGTCACCTCTCAGCACACACCTCTCACACACACACACACACACACACACACACACACACACACACACTTCCCTTTTTATTCAAGATTTCACTGCAGAACATTTCCAGACGTTAACACATTCCTGTTTTATACAGTACATTATGCATAGTTCAGACGCTGAGCTAGGAGTGAATGACAGCTTTCAAAGGATCAAAGAGGAGCTAAATACATCTATACTGTCACTGGTGTGTGTGTGTGTGTGTGTGTGTGTGTGTGTGTGTGTGTGTGTGTGTTCATGCAGCTCTATTCTTGTGTGTTTGACTTTTTTACCTTTTGGAACTAGGACACTGTAGCTATTTCCCACAGGAGTTTAACTTCCACTTTAAATAACTTCAGTCAGGTGATGCTCTGGTGATGTTCCCTGTCTTTTTGGACACATCTTATCATTTAGCATTGTGTAAAATGATTACGTTTATATCAACTAATAATGGTCCTACTATACAAAAAATCTCCATCTTATCCAGTTTGTTTTAGCCAGTAGAGACATGACTCTACAGATCTACAGATGGCAGTGTTAGTCATTCCAATATTCTGAGATATATATATATAGTGGACAGGTTAATTTGAAACTCTGTAGACATTCATAGAATAGAATTGCTTTGTCATTGTATTGGTGTACAGGTCATTGACAAATAAATTGATGTGATTCCCCAGATTAAATGTAATATTTAGAACAATTGTATTCCATTACCTTTTATTTAATATACAAAAGTTATAATGTAAGATCATGCCAAACTAGTACCAAATACCAGCTAATGACATTCCAATTAGTTCTAGCTGTCCTTTATTTTTAGGTCTAATTAGAAAAACCTAAGACTGTAAACACAGCATTCATCTACCTTACAGACAATCTGGACCCTTGAGCAAAAAGGCCCCCCAATGATGGTTTGATAATGGATTTTTATTTATTTATTTATTCATTTGATATATATAATGTTGTTAATTATGGTCCTTGTCAGAAATCTAGTATGTCCAAAGCAAAATATATGAGATAAAATATGATTGACAAGGTTTTCCACCCAACATTACTCTTATCCAATCACAATAAGATAAACATCAGAATTCTAGTATTGTCAGTGAGTGTGCATACATTAGCATTTAGCTCAAATCACACAGCTGCTACATGGCTGTAGACTCAGTTTGCTAATAAAGAGAATCATTTATTAGTCATAGGCTTACAATTTTAGCAGCCTTTGTTTTTACATAACTGGTACAGTGCAGTTCTCTGGATTTATTTCTGCTGTGACTAATACTATGTGACACCATTTACATTTTGGAGAATAAAGTGCTGCTGCAAATCATCCTTAGAAGAATATAATCAAATTATCCAAATGTATTAACATGTTACCTCTTAGTATTTGCACGATTCTCTCTTGAATGTGTATGCTATAATATGCAGGGTGCACCTCGCAAACACTGCAATGAATCCCTAACTTCATCATAGATACACTGCTGGAGTCTGGGACACAGTTTTGGGTTTGACTTTATTATAATCCCAGAGGGCCACTAATGTGTATTGGAGAAAATTAGAATTATTTACAAAAACATAAAGAAACAGATTCACAGAGGAGGTTCACTATGTGGCAATGATTATGGTAATGTGACTAACTGCATGAAGTGAATTAATAAAGAGCTTTTAAACATTCTTACATAATGTTGAGGCCATTTTAATTGTTTTGCATCATTACTTCACTTTATATTGTGGTTAGATGAAGCATATTTCTAAATAAATGTATTCTTGTCACATTCACCCATTCACACTCATTCACACCCATTCATACACTGATGACAGGATGCCAACCTGCTCATCAGGAGGAGACTAACACATTCACACACATTCATACACCATTGGCACAGCCATTGGGAGCAATTTGGGGTTCGGTATCTTGCCCAAGCACACATTGACATGAGTACTGCAGGAACCGGGAATCAAACCACCGATTATTCACTTGGTGGTCGACCTGCTCTACCACCTGAGTCATAGCTGTCTACTTCTTTTGACATCATCAGACTCACATTGGGCAGTTTTTTAAAGAAAAGGTAAAAACATTAATGCAACAGAAAGAGATATAATCTATTTTCCACACATTCCTCCTTTACTTCCTTGGTAAAACTTGGCGCCTACATTGCCCAATTCAACCACCATCAGTTGGACTGTAGATTACAGTGTGTTATGCTTGTAGTGGATAATTTGGCTTGCAGCTGCCAGCCTCCAGCAGAGATGAGGTCTGGTAATCTCACTTCTTTCTAACTTTTTTAAAATTCATTATCAGACTTGTAGTGTTCAGTCCCAGCTGTCACAAAAGGCTTTATATTTACTTTTAACACATATCCTAGCATGATAATTGCATTTTTCCCCTCCTCTCAGCTGACCTCTCAGTCTGGCATCATGTTGTTAGAATTGTGAGTCATATAAATATAAATGAATTCCCTCTGATTGTCCCACAGGACCACTCTGAGCTCTCCATCGGTGCTGCAGCCACCATGGCCCACGAGATCGGCCACAACTTCGGTATGAGTCACGACCACGACGGCTGCTGTGTGGAGGCCACCGCTGAGCAGGGAGGCTGCGTCATGGCAGCCGCCACCGGGTGAGCCTCGGATACTGCGTCAGGGCTTCAGAACAAACCTGTAGTTTGCTCACAGCTTGACATATAAATAACAGTTTCATCAGCCAAAAGAAGAAAACTAATTACATATTAATGTGGCTGCCTGTAGAGCTCAACTAGTCGCTGCACATTTTCACTTCTCTTAGTTCTGTGTTACATCAGTTTCAACAGAAGACCAAAAAAAGGAAAACATTTTCACTTTACTAGATGCCTTTGTATGTTGACCTTTAATATCTCAGAGCACCAGGAAGAACTATTATGTGAGGTATTTTTTACATATTGTGATGAGTGTAAATTCTTCTCCCAGGCATCCGTTCCCACGAGTCTTCAGTCGCTGCAGCAAACGTGACCTGGACAGCTACTTCCAGAAGGGAGGGGGCATGTGTCTGTACAACATGCCCAACATGAAGGACCTGGTGGGGGGCAAGAAGTGCGGCAACGGCTTTGTGGAGGACGGAGAAGAGTGTGACTGTGGGGAACCTGATGTGAGTACATTTGATGTTTTATCTGAACTCCTCCAAGCTGACAGATTCTACTCATACATTCAATTTAAAGGAACATAATGGTATGTCTGTGTGCTTTTTACTATTTACTCCAAATTACATGCATGCTCTGGTCCTTTAGAACACCAGACAACCTTTCCATTCTATTCCATATGACATGATGGTATTAACTTGCAGACAGTTGTCGTCATCAGATGATTTTATTAGTGTACTGTGCTGAAATAGAACAGAAAGCAATGTCTACCTGTAAGGTTGGATAGACATTTACTCAAGGACTGTAAGTATACTTAATGTATCAGCTGCATAACAGCTGTATAACAGCTGCACTTACAATTTAAGATTTTACATAGAAAAACAAGTTTATAAAATATGACCACTCAGAGATTTATACTATATAAATATACATTAATATAACATTGCCCAATCAGTATCCACATCATCCAGCTGTGCAGGGATGGTAGGCTGCAGTGTGTTCACCAGATGTTCTTCTCTTTGCACACTGGGTTTTTCCAGATACATTTTTTTAGTATTAATTAAAGTATGTTAAAGGTGCAGCGTGTAGAATTTAGCAGCATGTAGCGGAACAGGTTTGGAAGAAATTAAATCTGTTATTGACAAGTTTGTTTACATTGGTGTATAATCCCATAAAAATAAGAATGCCTGTGTTTTCTTACAATTCTTACAACCTTACAATGAGCCATTTATATTTACATAGGGAGAGGGTCCACTTCCAAGGTGACCACCATGTTGCCATGTTTCTACAGTAGCCCAGAATGGACAAATTCAACACTCATTCTAGAGAGAGACTTTTGGTATTCAATCTGCAACCTTACCACTGCATGCTGTTTAATTCTACACAGTAGTCCTTTAAGTAGTAGGTCATAAGTATGTTTTAATTAGTGTATAATCAGCTGAAACTAAGAATAGTTGTGTTTTCGTCACCTTAGAATGAGCCCTTTGTCTCTACATAAGGAGCATGTAGGGTCCACTTCCACAATGGCTGCCATGTTTTTGTGTTGTCATGTCAGTTGGTTGCAATCTGCAATCTCACCACTAGATGCCAATGCCAATTCTACGCATTGCTCCTTTAAGTATAGAATT
Organism: Scomber japonicus; assembly: GCF_027409825.1. NCBI lineage: Eukaryota > Metazoa > Chordata > Actinopteri > Scombriformes > Scombridae > Scomber > Scomber japonicus. The sequence continues at coordinate 4,441,702 of NC_070599.1, forward strand.
AAGTAAATATTAGATTCCACTTGAAGCAAAAAGAGCTGAGTATACTGTGTTACTTCAGGTTGTAAGTTTCAACCAGCCTCATCATTAATGCTCTCCGCGTTGGGTTTGTGCAATCCAGCTGAAAGATTGCTGAAAGTTTCCCCAAATCGGGATGAAGTGTTTGCACTCAATAAAGCCAGAGGTTAAGTAAACGTCTTTGGTTCAAGCAGCAGAGCAAATTGAAAACAGAAGAAGCAAATTGGTGGCTGACAGCCGCATCGCTGCTGGCCAGGCTGTTTGTTATGACTCCAACTCAGCTGACAGTGGAGCTCAGGCTGCTGACAAGCCACCTGCTCTTAGCATTGCAAATGAGACCAGCTACAGAACGCTGCTTAATGGGCTCACCTTGATATTTCCCCCAGCACACACAAACGTATGGTCCACATGATGAACATATGGTTTAGAAACTGTAAAACACATGCAGTCATTCCTGTTTGGTTTTTCAGGAAGACAATTCAAAATCAAATCTTTTCTAAGCACCAACTTATAGTGAAAGCTCTTTTTTATTATTTTAAAAATCTACTTGGATAGCTTTGTACAGCGAGCGAGTGGGGGGCAAAGTCACAGAGAGACATTTCAGGTTTAGAATTCAAACTCCATCACATTGTCTCTGTCATGCTGTTGAAGAGAACATCACAACACAAAGAAGTCAGTGCTTTTTGTTGTTGTTGTGTTCACCCATAATCCCCTCTCCCTTCTTTCCTGCTGGTATAATTGGCTCTTTTTTTTTCTCCCTCTTGCTTGAGTCAACTCCCACATTTGTTTTGAGCGTAACCGTGGTTCGGCGGAGGGCGCCATGGCAACGGGAGATGTTGTCTGTGTGCGCGCGGTATGACACGAGATCAGCGGCACTCTGGATTTTTTCTTTTTGTTTTTTTCTTCCTGCCAACATCTGTTGAAATTGTCACTTGTCAGTCACAGTTGTCAATTCTCTGTTACCTTAGAGCTGCTGCTGCTGCTGCTGCTGCTGGTGTGTGTGTGTGTGTGTGTGTGTGTGTGTGTGTGTGTGTGTGTGTGTGTGTGTGTGTGTGTGCGCGCCTAAAGGGTACCACTTCATAAGTCACCTTACTGGCTTAATCAGTTCTTGATCAAAAATGTAAACACTATTAATAAGAACTACTGCTGTTTGTACTGGTGCATATCTAAGTTATTGCAATAACCTTTTATTAATCATTTATTAACCTTTAAAATTGCAAATGACTTCAACCAGTTTATCCTGATGATTTATTAGAAAGTCCATATATTTTGAACCATTTTATTTTCTATTTTTTGTCCACCATTCCCCCCTCACTTTGGAAATGACTTTAATTTGATGTATTAATATTACTAATAAGTTATTATATATATATTCTAATGATCAGTATCAGAACTAGTGTGTGTGTGTTTGAAATGATTGGCAGTACTGAGCTCTACTCTACAAACAGAGCCAAAATGTGTGTTAAATGTGACAAAATATTTGAGTGAGAGTGATGCCTCAATTCCAGGAGTCACATTCTCAAGTTAATTCATATCATGTCAATAATTTAAGCTCAATCAACTTGGTAGTTGTGAACCTGGACCTTCACTATTTGGATTAAGTAGCTCATCAAAAGTGTGTGCCAAAGTCAGAAGGCTGCAGCTGTTATTTCAAAGTGCCAGGCGCAAATGAAATCAACATTGCAGCTTCTGCTGTTGGACTGGACTTCAATATTAAAGAGCCACAAAAACACGATGGCCTTTCAGTCAATGTCTTAGTAGAAGGTGAAAGTCTTCATTATGATTTTAGAGCCATTTCAGAATTGCTAACCAGATGCTTTATTACACTTGATTATTTTTTGCAAAATCCACAACTAGAGCTTCATATTCTGACTCATAATTATACTCTGCACCAACTCACATTGTTTGATTCATTTATGGAAAAAAGACATTCACCATCACTATTATGTTTTCTTCTATTACAATAAACCTAATATCTGAGGATTGTGGTGTGTTAAAAAACAATTCAGACATTTGAGGATGTAATAATAATACACTTTATTTCTAAACTTGGCTTTGGAAATGTGCTTAACATAATACTATAGGAACAGAATAACTCACACAAACATACTATAATAGGCAAGACAATTATACACTATAACACAAATGCCTGTATGTCTGTACAGGTGGGTCTTTAAAAGCTTAGGTGCTGACTCAGCTGATCTGATACTGGGGGGGCGGTTGTTTCACATCACTGGAGCTACATAACAGATGTGTTAAGCAGCAGTAAATGATTTATTAACATTAATAAAGTCATGAGTTACAACTTATAAAGCCTTTATAAAGGATAACTTATTATAAAGTGATACTAATAACTGTGTATATGCAGAAGTAGAGCAGCACTAAGGTGGATGTGTGAGTTTAAATAGTTCACTGTTTGATTTGTGTCTACATGGTTGTGATAATGTTGGTGTGTGTGTGTGTGTGTGTGTGTGTGTGTGTGTGTGTGTAACTGTTTACAGGAATGCACCAATGACTGCTGCAATGCTAACAACTGTACCTTGAAGGAGGAGGCTCAGTGTGCCCATGGAGTGTGCTGTGAAGGCTGTAAGGTAAGACACACACACACACACACACACACACACACAGGCACACAGAGTGGTGTAGGTGTGTTTGCAGTAGTATCTGTCAGTCATGGCATCCATGTGTTGACATACTGTAGCCGCAGCGTGCGTCAGTTCCCATCACAGCGCGAGCCGTCGTCTTCACATCACAGCATCACTTCTCATCTCCGCTCTGATCTCACTGTTCAAATGCACATCCTGACGGCCCATTGTAACACTGAGACTAATTCTAGCAGACAGACGTGTCACAGTACTGAGGGCAGCAATAACCTCTGCTCTCATTCTTCATACTCTTTATTTTATACAAAGTGCTTATATTAACACTTTTATCATTTATACACCATCACACATATTTCATATTTAGGCTTATTTTTAGTCCTACTGCAGCCGCTGCAGTTTTCCTTTTCCTATGAATTCCCCTTAAAGCTGCACATATGAATACTTATAATTTAAACAATGGATCAAATGACTGTGTGTAACTTGAAAGATCTCATTTATAATGATGAAGCATCTCTTAGAATTCTCTCACTTCTATAGCACTGTAAGAGTTTTTAGCTCATAGTTTTGGTTTAAAGTTACCCTCCACTCAAAAATGTGTTGCTCTTCTTCTACTCTCTCTGTTTTTGACATTCTTTTGCTAAAGGAATAAAAGTGTATGTGTTCTCACCTTACATTGAAGTTTAAGGTGTAAACCTACAAGCAGGATTTGTGACATCACAATCATGGTCCAGTATGCAACTGACACCAGTGTGATGTGGAAGCTTAAAGCCTCCAGTGTACACTGAGGATGGACTTTACTGAGAAGATTAGTAGATTTCAGAGATAATGAACCTTTTTTTGTGTGAAAAAGCTACATCAGAAACAAATGATCATTCAAAGGAGAGTATTTCATATCTCCTAAAACAATGTCTGGAGAACTTTAACACTTAAATCAGCTTTAAGTTGGTTTAATCCATCAAAACTAAATATATGAATGAATGCACTATATGGACAGAGTTTATTTTATAAACATAAACATTCCTCAATATTCAGCATGACATATTTGAAAATGAGGGTATCACTTAACAATAAGGCTTATTTATAAATGCTTCATAATTGGCTTGTTAATTAGGTTGTGGAGCCTTTCTAAATCATTCATAGGCTGATATTATAACTCATTGGCAAAAAAAGGGTAACAGTAACCAGTTGCTTGCCAAATAGTGATCCCATATTTCTCTGTATTCTTAGCTTTGTCTGCATCAGGCAGCATCATTGGTTTCCATTGGTTGTTGAGTGGCTTCTCTTCATGTTCTCAGCATCCAATTATGAGCATTTATTTATGAATTACGAACTATTTTAAACACTAAGATGAGGCTTATTGTAAAGTGTGTTAAAGACATCACCATTCACTAATGAATTATTAACATTTCTAACTCCTAAAGTGAGCCTTATTGTAAAGTATAAAACATATCAGCTTTTAGTAATGAATTATTAACATTTATATCTGCCAGAGGGAGCATTACTGAATCTGCTGACTAAGGGACAAAATAGCAAGATCAGACTATTTAACCTAGATGCATATAAATACAGTACTGTAGCTGACCTTCATCTTGCCAAATAGTGACCCTGCATTGATAATATCATTTTATAATCTAATGAACAACCATTTATAAATGCTTTATAAGGAAAGTCTTATTGTAAAGTGGAACTAAAATCATCATGTTATCTCTGTATGAGTGTAAGATGAAGTTCTGCAGGTGTGAACAAATTACACATTGTAAACATGATAAATGATGAGTGAATTGACCTGAACATCTCACAATAATCCAGTAGCATGTAGCTGTGTTCTGTATTTTTACTATGAACATTGCTGTGTTGTGTTGAACATCTTCTAAATGGTCAGCTCTCTCGTGATCGGATTAACCTACGGGGGGGGGGGGGGGGTCCGGGGGCATAAACGAGCTAATGGGCCCCTGGTGCCCTGCTTTCCTCCCACTCTTTATGCATTAGGTCTCTTAATTATGTTTTGTCTAAAGCCCAAGATTATACCCAGTACTCATATCCTGTAGTCATATCCTGAGTACTCCATGGCTCCAGGCTTGAATTCATTTATGACAACATGTGGTCTTTCTTTGTGCCAGTTGAAGCAGGCGGGTACCATGTGCAGGGGCCCTGCGGGGGCGTGTGACCTGCCAGAGTACTGCACCGGTGCTTCTCCTTACTGTCCCTCTAACGTCTACCTGCTGGACGGCTCATCCTGCCAGTATGGAAGAGCCTACTGCTACAACGGCATGTGCCTCACCCACGAACAGCAATGCCTGCAGCTGTGGGGCTACGGTAATGAAAAGACCCACACACACACACACACACACACACACACTTACACACACTTTATTACTGAGATATCTACCTGTGATAGTCAGCGTTGGTGATTAAAACAGCTTCAAAAATAGTGTTGTAGCTGATGGATGTGACAGCAGCTGTACTGTACTGTGTGTCACAGTTGATAATACAATGAATAACATGAACTGGATGTAGCCTGTCACAATGAACACTCATCAAAGCTTGAAGTGCTTTTTCCATCTCACTCTGATGTGAAAGCAGCATTCAGACATGAGACAGTGTTTGTAGAGCAGCACAATAGATAAAAGGCAATACACAGTGACTTTTAATGTGGAGTGTCTCATTTTTATTGTTCTGCTTGATTTGTGTTTCAACTCAAACAAACCTGTATTCTAGTTATCTGTGTCATCGTTGTTATATATTTACTCAGTGTGATGTTATTGAACAACCACAGGTACAAAACTGGCTCATAATAAATAAAGAAGTGTGTGTTAAAGCAGCAGTCTCTCTGTAATCATTCCTCCTGTTCATACTGACTGTTAAAAGATCTTCACATGTGCTTTCAATGTAAAGTGATGGAGATGATGATCAGCTTCTATTGAGCTTCATCAGTGTGAGTTAGTCATATCAAGTGATATCTGACACATTTACAGTCTTTTTAGCATCAAATTCCCTCTTAGTGTTTCCTGTTGAGCTGTGGTGGAAGTATAGTAACAAAAAGAGGGACTTTGCCACATAGTTTGTCCAGCAGAGCGCGATTCATTGTTTCAATACTCTCACTAGTGTTTGCAGCACATGAAGCAGAGTAGCACTAGAGCTGAGCTCACAGTAGTGCAGGTTTGGACTCAAGCTGTGTCTTCACAGTAAGTCGCCAACAAGTTTGTGAAATACATACTGAGAAACTAAACAACGAGCCCATCGTTTCCTCTTTTCAATGTAACTAATATAACATTAAATCCATCCCTGACAACACGTCACTCATGCTTTTTACATGTTAGCTATGTTAGCAGACAGTGCTCAGTCATATATCAGAGTAAAATAGGTGAACAATCCACATAGAAAAATTCTCAGTCCATTTAAGAAATTCCCTATAATAACCATATAGGTTATCAGTGAATTTTTACACTTTAAAATCAGTAGCTTATTGGTATTGGTTTCAAAAATCCCATCTGAGTGTAGTTACTTCTGAAGGTCAGTATGAACAGGAGGAATGATTACAGCAAGAAGAACAGCTTTTAATATTCATTTGTTCTCCTGATGGTTGTTTTAAGAAAGACTTTACAGGAACAGTTTGACATTTTGTAAAATTGTGGTATATGTTGCTCATCTCATGTAGAAATAGAAATAACAGAAATACTACATGGAGTTAGATCTCCAGCTTGTTGTCTTAGGGGGTTTCCAGGTTTGAGCACTGTTGAACCTCCACTGTGAGCACACACCACTCTACTCTGGATTCTACAACAACATGATATTGATCTTTTCATCTGGCTCTTGGTTTGAAGTCCTGATATTTGCACCCCATCCCTTAGCCTCTCTTAGCTATAAGCAGGTTTACAGTGTTTCTATGGTGAGCGCTGAGCTCTAAGATCATCTCTGAGTCTGAGTCCAACATGAGGTGTGTCTGTCTGTCACTGAGAGATTTGTGAGTCAGCGTGTTTCCCGTTTGTTGTCTGCGGAGGGGGAACCAGTGAATTGAAGTAAACAGCCTGAGTGCAGAGGGCTGATGGGATATGTTGTGTTTCCAGGAGCTCAACCGGCCCACGACGCCTGCTTTGAAGATGTGAACGCTGCAGGGAACGCTTTTGGAAACTGTGGGAAAGATGAACACGCCAACTTCATGAAGTGTGCAAAGAGGTGAGAGATACTGCTGATGCTTTACACACACACACACACACACACACATATAGATAGATACATGTTCTTTTTATATATATTTCATAACTGGGTACCTTTTTAAGTTTGAACATTCTGAACACAAAATTGTGTAGTTAGTTTGATTCTAAATCTCTCTAAACATAATAAGATGAAATAAAATAAACATTTAAAAATGAGGCATATTTCTATCTATTGTTAAATACTAGTCATACATTCAGTTTAAATGGTTTACTGTTGTTTCTGCATGCATTTTACTATTTATTCTAAATGACATGAATGCTGTGGGTTAGGGTTAAAACATCAGACAGCAGTTGATATCTGGAAGGTTTGACGAACGCAATTTTGAGGTACGTTATGTAAGGTTTTCCATGTGATGCTACTTAATTCTCCAATTAGATTTTATATTGAATAACCTACATTGATTTTATAAAATATGACACATCCTTACAAATGAAACCAGCTAAAGATTTATACAGTTGTTAAAACTCTACATATATAATAATATAAGGTTGCCTGGATACCTTTACATTACAATAGTCTGAAGCCAAAAATGTATAAAAGTGAAGTTAGTAATATTCTAAATGATAAACACAATAAAATACATTTGGAAAAAAGAAAGAAAAATGTATGTATGCAAGCGACTAAAATATAACAAACATAATAACAAATTAAAAAATGAGGTAGTAAGTCAGTAAAATGTTGACCTAAAATCTGGAAGAAGAAGAGAAACCTTATTTTTAACATTTGGGGCACGATTTCTCACAGGTTTTACTTGCCATGAGTATGTCTTTTTTTCTGCCTTTGCCAACGTTTCATCAAAATGCTCTTTTCCTGGCAGAAATATGTTTCCATTGGATATGAGACAATATTTTAACACTGTGATTCATGCATTTTCCTTACACACAAAAAACAAAGGTTTTAACAAGTAGCCAAAACAGTCAATACAGTAATGTTCCTGTGTGAGAACACACACTCTCTGCCAGTGTTCACACTGCATTCAAGCCAAGACATGAGTCAAAATCAGCAGCTGAAAAATAAACAAATGTTACGCAATATGTTCCATTTAATATTTGTAGCAGAAATGTAACATATGTAGAAAATGTTTTATTGTGAAACCTGAGGACATTCTTCACAGTGGTGTGAAAATGAATGAAAACATGTTGAAAGTGACATTTAACACTGTCTGACACACATCAGATGTGCTGGTTAGCTCTGCCTGAGTTAAAGGGACACTTCACTCATTTTCCAGTATACTTGCATGAAGTTGTGGCGCTCACAAGAGACTGAAAAATAAAGAGTTAAAAGTGAAGCTGTTGAGATAACCTTTAGTCACATATACTGAATGGATCAATCTCCAAAAAAGCTTCATTTTACATTTTCCACAATTCAATATGACAGCATCTTTTAGCTAGACTCTCCATGACCAATGGGTTTATACACTACATAACCAATTTGTAACACTTAATACTAATTCTGTTACAAAGTTGTTATCTCCAAATTCAAGATGAGATATCCATGATGACATCATCAGGGTTGTTTGTCAGACTGATGATGTAACAAAGCTCCTCCAGAGCCACAGTAGACATGATAGAACTGTCACTGGCTGTGGAATATTAAACATTATTTCTTTCTTTGACATGTAACATTGGTGGACTTTCCCTTTGACCTTAGAGCAGCACATTTTACTGTTTTGGTGCAGTTTCCGTAGTCTACTTAATTTCCAGCAGGTGACAGATGTTTAAAGTGAAACAGCTCTGGTAAAGCCACTGAACACTACCTGCCCTGCACCAAACAGCACACAGATACAGTGAGCAACTATCTAGTGAATATAGTGGAGCATTTAGCAGCAGACACATATTTTACTGAGGAGTTGGAGGAGACCAAAAACAGAGCTAAAAGAAGAGTGAATATTGGACTTCCGTTCATCAGGTGGACACAAATAAGACTCTGAATGGTTGATAAAGTCAGCACAGATCTTAACTTGTAGTGATAGTGATAATATAGCAATGATATGTTTACAGCTTGTCTAAAAAAATGAATTAGTGCAGCTCTTTTTTAAAAAGCTTCTCTTCCTGTGACAGTTCACTTTTACTGTGATCATCATACACTCAGTTGTCACAGCAGAAATTACATTTAGTTCTATTCAAAGCTCCTCTGCTGTAAGCAAACCTCACCTTTAATGAGTCAGAACTGAACTCACACACACACTCACAGAGAGGCAGACCCACTGTACACTGTAAACACACACCTCTAAGAGACTGTTTAGCTGGCACAGTGCCACAGCTAATTAATGGAGCCAAATTAGCGACTTAGCGACATGTAAATGAGGCCGTGGATTAAGGTGGTTGAAGGCTGCCTCGTATGATCCACCGCTGCCCAAATCCATTACGGAGTCCCACAGGAGTCATTAAGAGTGTTTTGTGGCCACAGTGAGGCAGTCAGCTGATGAGAGGCTGATATGTAAAAACACTATCTGTCTGTTATTAAGACAAGTGACATATCTGTGCATCATACTATAATCCTCCTCATTTGTTTTTAGGCAATATGTGTGTGTGTGTGACTCTCTATATTAATGAGGAATATGTGGGTGTAAAGTGTTGTTGAGGCATCTACTGTACCCAAAACCTCACATCTCCCACTACAATATGGTTACTCAGATTAACCATCTTTAATAATTCACATATCTGGTGATACATATTTGATCTTTTTCTTTGTCAGTTCTTATAGAATTGACTACATCCTGTTCATTATGAAGTGGAAGCAAAGTCTTCTATAAATAATACAGTTATAGACAGTACATAGCATATATTATATTCATCTTATATATGCACATGCTCATTCTATATTCTTTGTGTGTATGTGAATGTCAAATATACCGTGTGCTGAGAGAATGAATGTATGGAAGATTAAAAGGAGAAAATACAATATGAAAGATTCAATATCAAGCTCATTTTAGAAGTGTCAGGATTGTATGTACACTCAGTGCAAAATGCAAGAACCTAATTGGATGCAGTTTGATTCTGAGTGCTGCAAATGAAGGTTAAAACACATTTGAATTAGATTATTATATTGTCTGTTTGTGGCTAGAAAACACTTACAAACTGTCAATATTAGATGTTTCTCTTACTGTCAACAAATGGTGTGAAAAGATCAAAACCAGCAGCACTGCTCCACTCAGCCCCGAGCTAACTGGTTCTGACTGAAAATGTAAATCTGTAAAGTCAGCTCACAAATATATAGTTCATTAAAAAAGTGTTCTGTCGTTTCCTGAAACAGGTGGTCTATAGTTGTAGTGGCAAAAAATCCTATAAATGAGTTTGTCCTTTAACTCCTGTGTCCTGTGGATTTTTACCACAATGTTTAATCAATAATTCATCTTAATTAATCAATATATCCTGTAAACAGAAGTAAAGTGCAGTAGTCTTTAACCGGATGAAATAGTGGATTATTTTGGGAGTATTTTCAGTGGAGGATTAATCCACACCTGGTGTTTTTAATGGGCTTCGGACACCAGAGCTCTACAACAAGGAATGATATAAATTGACACAGTAGACTCTAATACACACACAGTACTTGTTAGTAATTGAGTTCATTGTTGGTTTGTGTCTGCACATGAGATTTGTTGACAAAAAAATAGAAATTTGGCAGCCTTCTCCTTAAAATGCTGTAATGACTTTCTATCCTAATAATGAACTAAACTAGCACTTTTATTTCCATGTGGAAATATGCTTTTGGGATATAAACAAGATGAAAATGAACACTAATATAAAAACACTGTCCAGCTTGTACTGGATCAGCTGCTTTTATATTGTGGTGAGTCACAGCACTGAGTCTCTGACAGAAGTCAAACTCTGGCTGATAAGTACTGGTAAACAGATAACTGCTTTGTCTCTAATCCCGGCTTCTCCGCTTGCAGCTGCTCAGTGGAGCTGCACATTTTGCTTTTTATGGTCAAAAAAACAGAAGCCCTGAAAAATAAAAGCTAAATAAGTAGTATCTGCTCTTCTTTGTGTCCAGCGACGCCAAGTGTGGGAAGATCCAGTGTCACAGCGCTGCCAAGAAACCTAAAGGCACCAACGCCGTCTCCATCGACACCACCATCAAGACGGGCGGCATCGAGGTGAAGTGTCGTGGCACCTACGTGTACAGCACCCAGGACGGCCAGGGAGACCTGCCAGACCCCGGCCTCGTCATGACAGGCACCAAGTGTGGAGAGGGAAAGGTTAGTCCACGTATGATTTCATTATAGAACTGTTAAAAGTGTTTAAATAAGGACACAGGCCTGTTATTCTAAACCAGGCATGTCCTAACTATTCCATAAAGGGTCTGCACGTTTTTTCTAACCAATCAAGAGTACACGATTCAACCAATCAGCTGTCTGGAGATCAGTTGATTAAATGAGTCAAGCCTGGTGTGCTGCTGCTTGGTTGGAATGAAAACGTGCAGCCACATGAACCTTTGTGGAATAGTTTGGACAGCTCTGTCCTAAGAGAATGTGTAGGGTTTCCTGTGTTGCTCAGCTTGAATTGACCACAAGGTTAACAGTGTTTTTGATCAATACCAACACTTTGCTCTACAATTACTGCATCTGGCCACCAGCTGAAAACAAGAACACCTGCGTAGTGTTTTCTACTGACCTGCAGCTGACAACACAGCACATCTCAATCATTCTCAAGCCAAAAAACAAATGCTAGAGCAGTTTCTCAGCTCTGTCTGAACACTGATGTAGTGCCTCCTCACTGCATCTTCCTTTAGCTTGTTGACTCACTCCTTTCACTTGTGGTACTGTTTGTACAGGCCACCGTAGCTCACGGGTGAGAGACCATCAAACAAAGGTTCCTGCTGAGGTGTGTTTACATGTTCCGCTGCATGTAATGAACCGTGTAGCTGTGTAAGGTCATGTGTGCCCAAGCCAATTCAATTCCAGGTTGGCACAATTCCTGGATTTGCTCAGCTCCAAGACTTAACTCATCTCTAATGGCATCTCTTATCTCTCCTTGCTCTTTTCTATTAGTGAAGAGCAGCGCAGTTAACTTTTAGGATTCTCAGGTTTAGCAGGAGCTAACTGTCGCTTTCACCAAGCTGACAAACGCTGACAGCAGCAGACAGTATCAAAGCTTAGGACGGACCTGAAGATTAGCTTAAACCCTTGAAGAGATGAGTGTTAGTTGTGAAGGTCGGAATCCTTCGACAACACAAAGATTCTTGCTTTATGACATTCATTAAAAAAGTTTCTCCTGCTAATCTGTGTGAAAAGGGGGGGAAGGAAAGAATTCAGAATGATTAAAAACAGACTGTTTAATTTTATCTGCCGACTGTCAACACAGACTAACTCAGATTAAATGTGTGTACAGGTCAAAGATAGTTTGTTAAAGTAAGAACAACACTCTACTGTTAGACTGTGCACTGTTCAACAAGACCGACGGAGGAGTGCCAAGTCTTTAGTAAAGCATATTTTAAGCTTATCGGTTTAATAGCTAATCAATACACAATGTGGTGATTAGAGCTCTCTTTAAGTCAGTGATGTCTGTTAAAACTACTCATGGTGATGAACCTGTAGAGAATTTAAATCACTCTCTTCAGTTCCCCTCAGAGTTGTTTCAGTCTTACCTGCAATGTCACTGTTTTGATTCAGTCTTACAGCTTTTATAAGCATGAAGGTGATGCAGTGGCAGCAGTGTGTTTAGCCTGCTGAACACTACCTGACCAAACAGCAGTTAACACAGTTCACTTTTTACATAGATACTTTATTCAACCCCATCGGGCAAATTCAGGTATCCAGTAGCTCGTACAGACACATACATAAATAAACATATAGAGAACAAAACAGAGATAAAAGAGTGATTAATAGACGTACATTCATCAGGTTGGCACTAGCAAGACTTCAAATGAATGTTAACAGGAAGTGTAAATATGCAGCTGTTTGCTAACATGTTGGTTATTACAGTTTTCAGTTTGTTACGCTGCCCCCAAGTGGCCAGAACACAATGAAACAAAAAAGAGACATACTTCATTCTTTAACATGACTGTGTTTTTGTGGTTAAACAAGAGCAGCAGAGTGGTAAAAACAATCTAACTGATCATGTGAGTCTCCCACTTCAACTTTGACATATATCAAAGTCTTTTAAAGCAGCAGTGTGAGGGTTTTTGTCTCCCCCTCTTGGCAGTGAGGGTAGAGGGAGGTGCTCATCTGTGACTGTCTGACTACAAAGATGTTACCAGGACGAGGGGAGGACATTTCTCTTCATTTGATAGCATTAAAAGTAAAGTTAGACTTTTCTGTCGGCTTCCTGACTCATTTTAAAAAAGATGAGAGGAAACGAGAGAGAGAAGTGAGAGCACCAGCGAGAAAGAAAGAGAGAGAGAAAGGCAGCAGTTGTGGTCGAGCGAGCTGGAGAGTGACTGAGGACAGGGAGCGGCGGTTGTAAGAAAGCTTGTGAATCAGATCAATAAAACGTTATTTTCAGATTGTTTCACGGTGGTTACGTTCAAATAAACACACACACCCCAACACCCCCCCCCCCACACACACACACACACACACATCCACATCCATTTATTGCTGTGGCGGTGCACTGCAACACTGATACAGACATGCAGCACACTCTCATGTCCTTCCACCATATGACAGGCACACAGAGGGGGTCAGTAAAAACAGATATGTTTTGACAGTACCTACTGTAACTTACTAATGCAGATGTAAAACAGTGGTTAAGTTGTTTTGAGCATCACAAAAGCCCCTAAAATGACTCGTTACACTATCAAAGTTTGATCCATTAAGTGTGCTAACATTTGGAAAGTCTAGAAAAGCCACATGATTAAAGGCAAAACAACCTGACATGAAATTCAGAAGCTCTGTATACTGTGAAATACACACATTTATCTGGTGGTGATAGACTTAACCCTTTCATTCTGTTTATAATCTGACTCATAAGTATTCTCTACACCAATTCACATTCATAAATTCACCGTCAGTCTAATAAATGTTTGATTAATCTTATGTAATAAAATTAAAATAAATACATTCACAATCACTATTTTATGGTATGTCCTGGACATACATTTATGAATAATGAATACAACATGGGATATAATACATGTTTGAATGCTATTTTTTATTTAATCAACACAGGTCAAACTTGTACATTTGCATATATATAAATATGAATCGGCTGCATAAAATTTTAAAAGATGAGCATTATGGGAACTCATTTGGTGAGGGCTTGCATCTAACATACACTCATTAATATGTAAAAGTTCTGTCTATCAACATAATATTAATGAATTGTATTTGGAACACATAGCATGCAAAATATAACGTGTATGTATGTATGTAAATGTTTGTAGGCTACAATCTCAAATATTTGCTGAAACATTCTTTATTCTATCTAAAGATTACCTTCATTTGTCTCTAGTCCTGTTGCTATTAGTCACTAATATTCTACATGTGGATAAATGATGCAGCCCAGCCCTAAACTAAATGTCAGTGGGACCCAGCAGGTCTGTTCTCTCAAACATCTTTATTATTAAACACACACACACAGACAATCACACACAGACAATCACACAAAATAGATGGTGAATTATGCATGTGAAATACACATATGAAAACACACACACACACACACACACTGCAGCCTCCTCCATTCCACCAGTAAATTCTATTTCTCTGTCTGTCTATATTGCTTATATTGCTTCACATTCCAGCCACTTGAATTCCATCTGAGCTGTAGTGCAGGGCCCCCGACTGAAAGGCCTGAATACTGCTGCATGAGTAATATATTATAAATAGGCAGCAGAGAATATTGTCTGGCATCCAGCGTGATGAATTTTGAGTCATCATATTGAAGCTGCTTTTTTTTTTTTTTTTTTTTTTTTTCCCCTTCAGCAATAAATGCATACGTAGCACAAAAGCTGCTGCTTCTAATCACGCAGCCACACATTCACCTACAGCACACTGAATTGATTCCTTTTCTAACAATGCTAAACTAACAACGACAGGCAGAGCACAAGATACAGGACTAATGCAAATACTAATATGGGTACTAATACAACTCAGTGATGGAGTGTGACATAAAGTCTCTGCAAGAAAAGCTTTCAAAAAGACTTACATAGAGCTTTTTTACTGCTATGTAAGGCATGTTTTTAATACAACAACTCGCCACGATGTCCCTTCTGGTAGTTTTGGGGTTCAAGTAGGGTGCTGAGATTAAATATGTAGTTCAACATCTTTGGGAAATGCACTCATTCGCTATCTTTCATGTATTTGTAGTGCAAAACTTTAAAAAGGGGATGCTGAGCAGGTGTATGAGCAACAAAAGTAGCATTTATTATCCAAAACATTAATGAAACAAAGGGAAAAATGAAAGCTGCAACAAAGATGACTCATTAAAGAAAAGCAGGAAAAAGAACAGTAGCTAACATCTGTAGCCTCACAGCAAGCTGCCTCCCACTCTTCCTCCTGTTACTACTGAACAGCAACTGACTCTTTACCTTCTGAAGCTGCAATTGGGCTGAAATCTAACAGGTGAAATATACTACAACACAAGAGATGGGGTCGGGGGTGCAAGAAGTAACATGGGGAGGGTTGTAAACTGCAGGAGGTAGGGGAGTAACAATGAAAACAAGGTTGAGGTAAACTTTAATATGATAGGTATATCTTGGTCTTGGTTGAGCATCACGCCAAATCTGAAGGGCAGGCTTGTAAAACAGTTGCTAAATGTAACGATCGACATTTAAACAGTATAATTTCCAGAAGAAGAACATTGGCTGTTGCAGTTTTTTGACCTTCACAGTAGCACAGTCATTGAATTTCAGCTGGTCATCAATCTCTATCCCTATTAAATCATGTAGTCAGATGATCATGGAGGACACTGGTGATTAGGACATGTCTACTACGTCTCACATCAATGACCATTTCCTTTGTAGTCACTCAAGGAAACGGTCACAAGTTCCCTACATCTTCCTCTAAGTTGTCAGGCTTCAGTCTGCATTATCTGCATACTGAAAATAAGGTGTGAGTGGAGACTGAAGCTCCACCTGTTGGTACCATTCAGGAGAACAAGCATTAAGGCCCATTTATGCTCAACGTACGTATGACAATGTATACGTCCGTTTCAAACGATGTTACGGCCACTGCTCACATACTTCCATGCGTCCTTTACGTTGGCATGGATGTTAACCAATACATCCACCAGGGGGCAGCACAGAGTCAAAAGTTTATGACAACAACAAACTCTAAAACAAACATGGCGACTGTGGAGGAGATATTGATAATGTACCTCTTGTATAAAAGACAAAAACGATATGTTTAAAGTTTCTAACCAACTCACACAACCTTTCCTCAAAAAGTTCTGCCATTGTTATTTCTTCTTCGTGTCTCACTAGAGCAACGTATCTGGTAGTGACAGCAACCCCCCAATGGTTTCAGGTGGTACTGCTCCGTTTGGTCCGTATCCGTAAGCTTTATGGAAATGTGCAGAAATACGGATGAAATGAACGCAGAGCACGGACAGAAGGCTCCGTCTCTATATTTAACGTTGAGCATAAATGGGCCTTTAATCTGTAGAATGAGTCCTGGATTAACCCCAAAATCCATCGTTGTGTTTTCCAGCAGGTTGGGTTGCTGTTAAATGCACTGATACAAATCAATAAACACAATGTAAGACTCTCAGGTTGTTCCAGGTGTTCATATAGACTGCTGGTCATTGTCAGCACTGCTACTCTTCACTGTCCTTACTTTCATTGTCTCATACTGTTCCACATAGACACCAATGAGAAGCAAATACTGTAACATGTACTCAGATTATAGCTGGGCTGATACAAACCTTTCAAAGCTTTTTCAAAGAATAACGTAATTAATACTGCTGACAATCATAATTAATCTACACACACTCACACAGCTATGAGTGCACCAAATAACACAGAATGTCATTTACTCCCCAGCAGTTGAACGCTGCTGTGATTGAACCCAGTCACTCACAGCTGAGAGGACCTAATGATGCACACCTGGACATCAGTCAAACACACACAATTATCACAGCAGGACCCAAGCCCCTTTTGACTAAATCTAATCAAATGAAACAAAAACTACGCCAGTGAAACTTGTCTTGTGTGATTTGAGTGAAACGACCTGATAAATGGAGTTAAATGAATGGTTTAATGTTGAGAAAGAGAGCTATAAAAAACAGATGTAGCCTTTTTTCACTGTTGTTTTTTCTACTCCGACAGATCAATTGAACTTTAATTTCATTATAAGTATGTTTCTAAGATGAAGTGTCCCCCTGAAACGTGTGTGGTTTTGTAACATGTCCAGTCATGAATTGGATTACTGTAGAATTGACTTGAAGATAAAAAAGAAAAAAGCTTCCAACTGGACTTGACTTGAACACACTATGAATGAACTTTTGACTCAGACTGAAGTGATATTTAACATTTCAAAGAACAGAGATTAAAAAAAATCAATCAAATCCCCTCTTCATGTTCCTGACAGTAGACTCTAACCCTGTAGCCAATCTACATCACATTAGCAGACGTGGAAACATGCAGACGTGCTGCACATGATCACATTCAGAGGGAAGATTCTGCTGTGCTCGGCAAAAAAAGGAAGAAAGAGATCGGCTCAGAAATGACAGATGATTGTAATTGTGTTAGAATAACATCACAGCAAACACTTCATATCATTTATTTTAATTGTTATGGATTTGGAAGCAATTAAAAATGAAAAAGCATCTATTATTTCTGTAAATGTGTTGGCTTTTTTCTGTTCTCTTGACCATGGTGAGTTTCACTCAGGTGGTTTTATGTGATTGTATGAATCATTAGCTGCTCAGGTGCAGTTACTGTAGAAAGCCTTACAAGATGTTTCCTCAG
Source organism: Scomber japonicus (assembly GCF_027409825.1). NCBI lineage: Eukaryota > Metazoa > Chordata > Actinopteri > Scombriformes > Scombridae > Scomber > Scomber japonicus. Next base: position 4,459,389 of record NC_070599.1, read on the forward strand.
CAGTCTCTAGAATGTGTGTGTCAGCAGTTCTTCACCTCATTAGTCTGCAGCCTCAGTTCAGTGTCAATAACACATCCTTCACACTAGAGATGCAGCAATTAGTCGATTAGTTGATTACTAATGTGCAGCTATTTTGATGATTGAATTGTTTTAATCATGTTTTATTGAAAGTTTGTGAGGATGTGAAGCTCTTCTGTGTAATCTATGCTAGTCAACTGCTGACCAGACAAAATAAGACATTTGAAAACATGGCCATGTGAAAATATAATGAGTATTTTTGACACTTTCCAAAGAAGATAAGAGAAAAGAAATTGCAGATTAAAGGACATGTTCACAGTTTTTCAAGTTTGTCTTAAAGCAGCAGTCAGATGTCCATATGAACAATGAACTCCTGTTCATACTGACTATTAACCCTATATTGTTCATATTCTGGCCCTCCACAGTATGGAGCAGGTCTTTTTATTCCCTTAATAATTAGTCCCTATACAACATTTTAACAGTTATATTTTGCATCCATAGATATTTTAAAAAGTCATTCATTTACAGTAAATACATTCCCAATCACACAACATTGTCATCTCATGTTGACAAAATCAAACTCCAGCACCTTTTGTAGTATAGAATAACTTCCTGCCTGTTTTGACTCAGGAAGACAACACAAAAATGAGATATAGTTTCATTTAACTTGTTGACTATCATTTCTAAAACATTAGTGTAAAACCTGTGGTAATAATAAGTTGGAATAAAGTTGGGTAAAAAGGTCTAGCACAGAATTGAGTGATAATTTATACCTTGTGTTTTATAAACTGTCAAACCACACAGGGTGAATTTTGACCCAGTAGGTCAAACGTTGCACCGTTGACAGGAAGCTAACAGGAGGGTTAAACTCTCCGTGCACCGTGGAAGTAGGTGAAGTGGTGCCACACACTTCTATCACGCTTCTTTGACCATAATTATTAACTAATTGAAAATGAAGGATACAACAAAATTGGAATGGTAGGTTTCATTATAACCATTAAAAGCATCAATCGGGCACGCAGGTGGTCCAGGGGTTAAGATATGCAGAGGACCCCGGTTCAAATCCTGGCCGGCTGACCTTTGATGCATGTCACACCCCTCTCTCTCTTTCTCTCTCCCATGATTTCTATGTGTCTATGTCAGAAACTAATCTTTAAATCTCAGCTACACAATCATTTTTAAATGTGTCCATTTTTGTATATTCTGTGTCACTTTATGAAAAGTCATAACAGAGTGTTGCTTTCAAATGTCAAAAAGGATGTAAGGGTTAAATATCCCCTTCAAATGTGCTTTCAATGGAAGTGATGGAGGACTAAATCCACAGTGTGTCCACACAGTCATTTAAAAGTAGATGATCAGCTTCTATTGAGCTTCATCAGTGTGAGTTAGTCATATCAAGTGATATCTGACACATTTACAGTCTGTTTATCAGTAAATTCCCTCTTAGTGTTTCCTGTTGAGCTGTGGTGGAAGTATAGTAACAAAAAGACTTTGCTACTAAAAACACTGAAATGTTGAAACATAGAAAATGAAGATTTGACTCATTTTACACATTGGTAACACACAGTATGATGGATGAATTACATGACTCACAAAGCTCCTCATGGAACAAACCATCACTCTGGTGGTGTTATTGTAAATAGTTATTAGAATGAGTATTGGAGCAGCAGTAGAGAGTAAACCTGTTTGGTAAAAGCAGCTCAGTAAACATCATTACACGCTGTAAAAAGCAGCTCTATAAAAGTAGTGATTTAAAACAAGATACTGATGCTGCTCGCCCCAGCTCCTCAGGCAGGCAGGTTGTTCCAAAGCCCAAGGGCACTGGCAGAGCGCCGATCAAAAGTCTGCATGTGTGCTCGCATGTGTGTATGTGTGTGAGTGTGTGCTCTAATCTCTAACACAGTATGTGATCTTTCTGCTTGTGTTGCCACAGGTGTGCAGAGACCGCCGATGCCAAAACGCCTCCTTTACCGAGCTGGAGACTTGCATCGCACGCTGTCACCGCAACGGGGTAGGCACACAGACGTACACACACGCACACACACACGCAACACACTCATGCAGAGTCATGCAACGGATTCAACTCACTTAGCTGCCAGGCACGGCTCCCTAATCTTATTGTCACACTGTGTCCTTGGGCAAAGGTAGTGCTTTGCACCGCTGTCACCGAGTCTGTCGTAAAAAAAAAAAAAAAAAGGCAGGAAAATAGATGGCTGGAATACAACAGCAACTGAAGTGATGAACTATTTATTGGAGCAGTACAAGCAAGCCTGAGGCAGATAAGGAGGAATCATACATAGTTTATGAGTCAGTAACTGAGCTCTGGTGAGGAGAGGTTTGAGCTAAAACACTTGTTACTTTAAGAGAAGATGGGATGGATTGGGTTGATTTATCAAGGAGATGTGAGGTTGACCTCTACCATCATTGTTGGATGATAGCATGTGATACATTGTTAACCTGAGAGACATAAATGGGATAATTCCCTGTTAAATTTGTGTTTTTTGTTAATGTTATACTGTTTTAAAGCTGCACTACGTAAGACTGATTTATCTCCACACAGGAAATAGTGACTCTTAATATGAATAATGAAGTAGTGCATGTTGCATGCTGTTATGAAAACAGTGGTACATTTATTACGTGAAATTCATAATAATGTTTCAAACAGTGAGTCTTTGAATTCACAATGAAGTTAGCAAAAACTGGTGTGTAAAACCTGATAATGTAATAATTTACCAATAATGTAATAACTCACAATAATGTAATAAAAAAACCTGCATAACTCAATAAAAAATGTAATCAAAACTGATAAGGTAATAACTTCCTGATTGCAACATAGTGCATTTCCCAATAATGTTATTACAATATTGGGAAATTATTACACTATTAAGTTCTACAAAAATAAGGTTAGCCAAATAATGTAATAATTTATTACATCATCGCTACAGAGATTTTTACATTACTGGGAGATGCACTTTATTACATTATTATGAGGGATTTTTATTACATTATCAGGAAATGATTACATTATCAGGTTCTACACTGGTGGCTATCTATTTTAGTGTCTGAAATGTCTTTAGCGGATTTCTTTAGCTGTAGCTAGCTAGCTAACCAACTCTGTGACTTCATCTTAATGTTTTTTAGCTGACTCATTGTAATAAAAAAAGATTGTAATTATCCACTTAATTGAGGAAATATAAGCTTCTCTGCATAAAACGGCAGCAGGACAGAGCGGCTAACGCTAGCCTCTGAAAAGACACTATAACTAAATGCTAATAGAGTAGCGACTTAGCTCACACAGTGTCAGTCCTGATTCAGTAACTTCTATAACACACATGATATGCTCATTAATGTCATTAATGCCCAGTTAATACTGTCATCAGTAAGCCATGCTAATGTGAAACATGCTAACGGTACAATTTAATCCGTTTCAGACACTTTTCCTCTTGTATTTTCAGTTGTGGAAAGGTCAGAAAAAAAAGGTGAATTATTTAATTGAAAACAGAGCTTAACTTAAATCCTACCCAGAGGTTTTCTTTTTGATATATCACGCAGGCTCTTTATTCTATCATTCCAATTTTTCATGACTCAATCAGTTTGTTTGTAATGTCTTCATATCATTGTTTTCTGTTTCTGTTTTAATTAGTGCTTTTCTTTTTTTTAAATACCAATGTATTGAAGCCCTGGAGGACTCCAGTCAAAAGCAACTAACTCTGCCTCTGCTCTGCAGTTTTAATAGATGAAACTATTTGTTGGCTTCATGTTAGCCATGGGTCCTGAGTGTCAGTCATTCTGAAGGCTTTGTGGAAAGAGTTTATTTGGGATAAAAGCTGCAATTTGTATGAAAGAAAAGTTTACATCTATATATGGTTTTACTAGAAGTAAAAAAAACAAGTTGCAAGTTAACTGTAACCCACCCAGATGACATTGATTATATAACCAGTGATGTTTTAGGAGAAATCAGACATAACACGTTGCTATGATGGTAGTTTCATACAGTTTATTATTGGGGTCACCAGTTGGTTGTCCTTTATTTTTTTATATATATATTTATTTTTTATTTTTTTTAATGTTATTTAAGCAGGTATGTAGCTTATTGAGATTGAGGGTGACCTGGCCCAGAAGGCACTTTATATGTTAAACATGTTGGATGAGGGTTAATAACATTATCCTGCTAACCAAACCTTTACTATAGCCTGCCTCCAGCTGCAGAAGTGGACTCATTGACTCTGCTGCTCAGGTCCTGTCTAGCTGCTGCTGTCACTGGCAGCGCTGAATGCAAAACTCATTTAGTTATTTGGAAGCATTTGGACTTTTATTTTTGAGGAGGATTTTTAATGTATTTTCTCCTTTACATTTTTATATATATGTAAAACAGTGATGTTAAAAGATACTTCCACAGAAACAGCAACGGGTTGGAAGGGGCTGTAGCACCTAGCCAGGTAACAGTCTGTTGCTGGTGAGGAGTTCATATTACATAAGTATTATGAGCTTGATGAACAGCATGTTACTGTTGTAGCTACTGGAGGTGGAGCTAGTTTCAATTACTTTATATACAGTTAGTTTAGTCCAGTGGGGCCCCTCCTACAGGGAATAGAATCAGGGCTTTCTATGATGATAGGTGGCTCTCTTACTCCTGTGGAACCTCTTTGATACCGTTTCAAAGATTCACATGATGATCTTGAATGTTAAAACAATCTAAGCCCAGCATCAGGTGTTAATTAACAGCAGTACAGTCAAATGAACTGCAGCTGCGTTCATTTACATCATTAGTGTTAATAGATATCAATCTTAATTGAAGCATTATAGGAATGAAAATATTCTGCTCTCACAGTAATTTACAATAAATGGAACAAATCTGCTCCCAAGAGTTGAGAACAGAACAATGACAAAGCTGTTATTAACTGAATAGATAGTGATTAATATGGATTGAATTTAATACTGTAAATATATACCATAGTGAGTTATTAGTCACAGCTTACAATAGCACTGGTGTTATTGTGTGTGTCATTTGATGAGCTGATTTTGATCTTATGAACCATATTGAAAATGCATGACTCTGTCTAGAAAACAATGATTTATTTTCTCATCTTTCAGAAGAGCTGAGTAAAAAACAAGCCTGTATGGATCCATTTGGAAAAAAGTGAGGAAAGAATAGAGCAGTTTAATGCAATACGTCAGGGGCCATTAATGTTCCACCAGTGTGGCTTTTTGATAGCTGAGTGGTTTCAGACTGGAGCTGCTGACATGTTGACAGCTGATATTTTTGTGTGACGTGTAATATTTGTAAAGCCACTGGAAGATTAAACCTGCATTCTTTTTGCCTTTTTTAAGATGAAAGAATTGACACATTTCCCCTCAGTCCCCTGGCTTGTGTTTCCTGGCCTGGGTTTCTCCAGTTTGAACCATTTTGAGACACAAATGGATTCCAGTGTCATGCTGTAATACAGCTGTAATAAACTACAAACCTTAAGTTACCAGTTTATTAGTTTGCCTGCTGGATAAAATGATGTGTCATCAGGGAAAATATAGGCCATAGTTTTAAAGCACATCTCTTTTTGCAGTCCCAAATAGTGATTTTTAAATCTTCAGTGAATACTACAGTATATCCTATATATCAGAAATGGTCTCTGAGTGGGTGGGATGGAGCCATAGGGAACCTAAGACACTAACATTATGCTGGTGACTATAGTTTTCCAAGTAAAGACATTTTGTTAGCAGCAGTATAGAAGAAGAAGAGTATAGTAATGCTCCCATGTTAAAGACATGTTAGTACAGGGATTCCCAAACTTTTCCATGCTATGGCCCCCCAAACAGCATTAGCTTCTGGCCTGGGACCCCCTTTACAAACCCACCAACAATGCTACAAAATATGTAAAGAAACATCAACTTTTAGAATGATTATCTTACTTGTATTCACTATTCAATCATTATTACTTTTGTTTAGCATAAGAATATTATTACCTAACATGTTTTTATCTTCCCTCCAATTTTCTGAGGCCCGCCCCCTAGCACCCCCTGGTGGCCCCCACTTTGAAAACCACTGCTCTAGTATACACTTTTCTATCAGTGAGGTGTGATTTACAGACAGTTATGAGACAGGAATAGATAGTACAAATGCACCTCTCACAAGAATAAACTTATTGTATGGATAGCAATACTGACACTTCTCAAGCCAGCTAGTTTAAAGAGTTGTTAAGTCTGCAATACTGTGGTGGTTAGCTCAGCAGCTACAGTCGTTCACCAACTAGCCCTTTGAGTAGTCACTACATCACAAGTTTTTACCAACTTTCTTTTGTGACCAGACATTAAAACCAAGACTTTTTACAACATTAAAGTTTTTTAATAAAGAACGGTTTGCTTCGTGAGTGTAACCCTGGTTGGCATGGCCTAGTTTGTGCTTTGAAACGGTCCACTGCTTGTTTTGACCCTGAGCGTTCGAGGCGTAACCAGCCCTCGACCAAAATTTCACACCTTCGAAGTCTCAAGATTCCAGTCTCTGTTTACCCCATCTACTATGTAAGAGACGGCCTCACGACTCAGCACGCATTGTTATTAGATTAGAATATGAAATATTATGAGCAAGAAGAAACACATCAGACATATCCTCTCCTCCTTTAATCCCCTTCTCTCCCTTCTGTCTCTCTTCACTTTGTTGTTCGATGCCGTTTGTCCCATTTTTTGTTCTCTCCTCTCACTGTAACAGTAGATAGATAATGGAAATAGCTTTGAGTCAGGATTATTCTAAATAGACAGTCATCCCTTCCTCCTGTTTTAGGCTGTGTTTTTTAAATTTTTTTATTTACCATTATCATTTGATTCATATTGATCCTCAGGCTTTTGGAGAGTGCTGGATGTTAATGCAAATAAACAGGAATAAGGAGCAGGAGAAGTGATGCTCGCTGCTCAGAGCACTACTGCTTTGCATCTTTGAAATTCTTCATACAGGAGATTGTCATTGGAGTCATAAAACATATTAGAGTTCCTGGCAACGATAGCAGGCTGAATGATATGTGTGTTTAAATACAGGTCAAAGCATTTCATTTCTTAATGATTTTACATGATGTAGAGCTGCCTGTATAGTATGCTTTTATATAACAGCATATAACATTTTCACAAAGGAAATGGCACCAGGCCTTCTGAATCTGAAGTAAAGGAATGATAAGAATCGGAACACAACTCTACACCAGCAGTCGTCATGTCGACCGAGCTCTAATGGGGTAAATAGGCATGTTAATCACTGATGGGATAATTACATCTGGATGTAATGGGAGCAGGGGTTTATTTTCTCCTTCATTTAGGGGTGGTGGATTACACAAGTTATCTGGAGATATTAATCAAATCTGGATAAAAGTTTATTTCACAAGTTTAAGACAAGTCAATTAAAAGCTATTAGGTAATTTACTGCTAAATGTTGGGGAGGAAAAGGGATTCATTTCCTGTTTAGGTCTCATTTGGACTCCTTAAGTGTTAAAGAAGGCCACTTACTGGTCATTATTCAGAGGTCTGTTTTGGGTCAAGTTATTTTCTGTTCTTGGCTACTGTATGAGTGTTACTGGGGAGGGGATTGGACCAATCATTATTCATTTATTTATTTAGCCTTTTTTGGACCCTCCCCTTGACTAATAAAAAAAAGCTGTATCACCGTCCACCAATACCTCAAGATTATTCAAATGTGTTTTTATAGAAGTGTAGCTCCCACTCTACAACCCCACCCCCACCCCCACCGCCCTTACATTATTATACTATTATATCATAATTACATCAGTGGTATAAAAAGATCTTCAAATGACAATAATATTGTTTATCGCGATTATTTCTGAGACAATTCATCGTCCAATGAAAGTAGTTATCATGAAGTTAGTGCTACAGCTGCTAATTTCAAACCTGACACCACCTACAGGCAATGAGTGTTCCAGCGTCAGTTTTTGGTTTTAGTAGGTTGAGATAAAATCCTCTATCATCATATAAATATAATTTCAACAGTATTTTCAATTTTCTGGAAATTCAGCTGTGATACAGTTTTTGAAAGAAGGAAATATCTGGCAATGATAGACACACCCTCAACAACGATTGTCCAATCATAGCTTAGCAACTGTAACTGGTCAAACTTTTGATTTCTCAACTATGAAAAGCATGACGTGACATGGAGCGATGAGGGAAAATGCAGAACAAACTGCAGCAAGTTCAAGATTCTATGAGCTAAACATACCCTAAAATAATATGGTTCCATCATGGCTTGAGTAGCAAATGTTCCTAGTTCCTGGTACCAGGCCACAGGTCAGGGTTTAGCTAGATACAATTCTGTCACCAGTAGGTGTTCATATCAGCCAGAATAATTAACAGTTAACCAGCTGGACATGAGAAGCTGCTTTTGTTCTGTTTGAAATTGACGACTCATTGTTTCAAAAAATACAATGATAATGTGTAAGTCACTGTAAACTGTGTGTGCAGAGCGAGAATGGAAAGCTTGACAGGGATAGTAACAGTAACTGAGGGGGGGCTTCATACCACCCAACCCTTGCTGATGAAGAAAGGAAGTGGATGTCTGAAAAAGCTGGAGCTGCAGCCTGAACCTGCTTTGTTAAGACTACAGCCATATTTAAAAGAGAGCGGGCCCCTCCTAAACCTTTTCATTCTTGTATTTCGTCTTTCGTCAATCTGCCTTGAGCCACAGAAACCAATCAGTACTTCTTTATTGTAATACTACATCCTCCTAGTTTGGTCTGTTTCTTTTAGTTTGTTCTTGCTTGATTAAGGATTTTTTAATCTAAGTGTAAGTAGTGCTTGGATGAATGTTGAGGCTCTGAGTCACCTGAGGCAATGGCCCACTTTGTCCATATGGCAGTTTTGATTAAGACTTGTGGAAACATGGAAAACTCAAGTAAGACCTGAGGACAAAGTAATCATGACAAATGAAAAACACAATCTAATTCAGACATGATAAAATAAGAAAAAATAATTAAAATTATATAAAAAGTTTAACTATACACAGCTCATTGGAAATCGTTTGCAATTGTAAGATAGCATTGCTTATAATGTCAGTGTTTTGCACTTTGTTCCATTTATAAGGTGAATATGAAAGGTAAATATTCCACAGAGAAGGAAAATCCCATTAAAATACACACAAAATACTCCAGTCTGTAGTAAACAAGAAATTAGTGCTTCTAATTTGACTACACCTCCAGGCACACACACACAAGATTCTACTGAGACCAAACAGAAAATCACATCAACAAATGCCTTGTGTGTGTGTGTGTTTCTGTGTGTGTTCACAGGTATGTAACAGCAATGGGAACTGCCACTGTAATCGAGGCTGGGCACCACCCTTCTGTGAGAAGCCGGGACTGGGAGGCAGCGTGGACAGTGGACCTGTCCAGTATGACAGTGAGTGAAGACACATTCATTCTGGTTTAAGGTGGAATGTCACCAGTTGTAGATGTCAGAGTTGGTCCCAAACTGAAGGGGAGGACTTTGAAAGAGTCTAATGGAAAGACCCTTCCTAATTGTATTATGGGAAATGTACAGACAGAGGGACAAATGAAAGAAAAACAACATAAAGTGTCTTAGTGAGGTGTTTGGCCACCATGTACTGCCAGAACAGCTTCAATGCACCTTGGCATTGATTCTACAGACTCTCAGTGAATTTGTGTGTGTGTGTGTGTGTGTGTGTGTCCACAGGTCAAGTTGGGCTGGTAGTGGGACTTCTGTTTGCCTTCCTGGTGATTCTGCCTACCGTGCTGCTGCTCTTCTACTGCTACAAGATCAAGACGTCCTACTTCCATAAGTGGCTTTCCCAGAGAGAGAAGAACAAGAGCAACAAGTACTGTGTCCTATCTATCTATCAGTCTGTCTGTCTGTCTGTCTGTCTGTCTGTCTGCTAACACAATGCACACACTTTACTGGAATTACACTTAAAAAAGAAAGCATATAATTACTTGTAGAAGACATATAATTAAATAATTGTAATTGCTCATTTTTGTAGTTAATTACACATGAACTGATATTCTTCACAGGACTATAATTGAAACCAGCACATATCCACAACATGGCATTTCAAGGCTTTTTCTATTTAATAGACATTTTAGTAAAGAAAATGACAGATTGATTGATCATTAGTGGCTGCCCTACACAAAAGATTTACTTTCCACAACATAAGAGAAATGTTTCATGTATATTTCCACTGCTTCGATTCTCCTCTCAGGCCACTCTCTTTCTGGGAATTGGTTTATTTGTTGAAAAAACAGCAGAGTATTACTATGCAGCGGAGCCTTCACATTTCACACCGTCTGCATGAGAAAAGAGAGAAACAAAAGTGAGAGAAGGCAGCAAGGAAAGAGGAAATGATTTATATATGGAGAAGGGAAGGAAGGGAAAGAAGGAAGGAAGAGGACAAATAAATTAGAAAAGGAAAAGAAGGACATGAAAGAGGAAAGTAAGAATTACAGGAAGGAATTACAGGAAGGACAGAAGGAAGGAAGTGCGCATTGCCATCTCTGCCAGCGCCCCAAGCAGATCAATGCGTATGCCAGAACGCTCCATCTCTACATCAGCATAAATGGCAGCATTTGTACTGCAGCTCACCTCCATCAGAACCAAACAAAATCCATGTCCTCATAAACCCAGAGCTTCCTTTATGAGCGCTTCCATATACCCTATCCAGAGAGACAGCCTAGTCATAACACCAGCTGAGTAAGTGCCTCTGAAAATACTCAAGTCTTCCATAGTGATTTACACAAGAGAAATGTGTCTGGAGACGATCCAGCCTTTTAAGGAGCCTGACCTTCCAAATGAAGACAGAGAGAAAGGCTAAATACTAGTGATATTGGGCCTCAGCAGGATTTTACAGTAACTGCTGCTAAAGTGAGACAACTGAATGAATGGCTAACGATATGGGAAATTGAGCCGCTACGATGATTAAAAAGACTCTTAACGGCACCAGATGCAATGAAAACCCTCTGCTTTTTTGGTTTTGTTCCACGGCCAATAGTTTGGGTTCATTTACAGTTCAACGGCAGGCCAGCGGGTGGCTTCAGCTGATTAAATACCTTTCCAAGCACATATACATCCAGTATGCTTAGAGAGTCTTCTAATCAGCTAAGAGCCTGCAGTATGTACATACACTGAGTTACCAGTTTATTTAAGTACACCTCTAAAGTCTAATTCAATCCAATACAACAGTGATAAATCCTTCCTTTGTGAAGGCTCAGGTTTTGTTCATACTGCCACAAAGTAGTTGACTTAACTGATTTTGGAGACTGTAGTTAGCTGTGTGGTTTTTATAGATTGCATGTGTCTGCAAACATGGAGAATGGACTGTGTAACTTAAAGGTACCCTCTGGAGATTTTGCCCTCTAGTGGGGCTATGGAGCAACGTTTAGGTGAGCGGGTCTACATTTAGTTTGTTTCTCCTCTTCTACTCTCATTACACGTGTGTGACATGTTTTCACACTATTCCACTGATTGAAAGTTGGTGATTATATGTGTGGTGATGTGTTAAGAAACTTAGCAAAGCATTAGCAAAGGTTTGGGGAAGAATAAAGTTACTTTCTAGCAAACTGTGATATTAACAGTCTTCAAACTTTTTTTTTTCATAACAAACAAAAAATGATTTCATATACCACTCCAGACTTCCTGTCAGGGATTTTCTTGTCTTAAGGGTGAACCTGCAGAAATGTTAGGGTGTTGAACAGTACTCTGATTAGATGTTCTGACAGGTCAGACACTAAATAGTCCCACTGGGAAGCCTCTGGGCATCAGATTTCTGTAAATCCTCCATTCACTGAATGAGGCCTTGAAATGAAGTTGAACATTCTGGGCAAAGTTGAGTGTGTGTTTTTTGAGGTTTTTCAGTCTCATCAGCCTCTTTTCCAGCAGCAGCAGGACAGCAAAGAATCTTTGATAATAAGACTAGCAACTGGTAAATAAACAAAGTGAAGCATTTAGCAGCTAAAGAGACAGATGTTTGGTGGAGAGCAATCCTGAGCTAAAAAGAAAGTGAATATTGGACGTGTACATAGGCAACTTTTTGCTAAAAGGTTGGCCTAATTCCATCAGTCCCAACATCTAATACCTTGTATTAATGTATGGATTAAACTAAATATATCCATCCATCCAGGCTTTTGCTCAGCTAGGCTAACTATGCCCTGACTCAATTGCTGTGCTTTACACACACACACACACACACACACATACACACACAAGATTAATCTCCATCTACTTATCTGCAACTCTCAGAAAGAAAGTGAATAAGTGTGTTTCCAAAAATGCTGAACTTTCCTCCAAGGAATCAGTTTTTCAATTACAGTTTTGTCTCATTTACACAGATGTAACATTTCCAGTAATTACATCAGCCAATATTTATTGGCTAGAATAATTAAGATAGAATAGAATTAAGATAGAATAATTGGCATAGAACTAGGCATGATCTTGGTGCATGTGTTTAAGCAGGTTGTGTGTGTGGTATTTTGGTATTTTGTTACCTTGTGTAGAGCATTTCTGGTATAAACTCTGACACCAAAGCCTGGTCTTAATGCAGCAAAACATCATTTCTGAGTTCCTGGTTAAGGATAGGGGTATGGTATGAATTGGGGTTAGGTTAAGGTTAAGCATGAATTGGTTAGGGTTTGGGTTAGGCTGTGAAAAATGAATACAGTCAATGCAAGTTCCTAACAAGGATAGCTGCACAAAACTGTGTGTGTGTGTGTGCACTGTATAGAGCTGTTGAGGGACTAGTCCACTCAGTTCAACTAGACAGCCTCATCAGAAAGCAGCCCCCCCCCAAGACACTGAGCTGAAACATTTGGTTTATCCTTCACTTCCTCATTTCCTCTCTCATCACGTTGGATGAGAAACCTCATGTTGACTTCTTTGCTGTCTCTTTTCCCACCTGGGGCTGTAAAATCAATGCCAGATTGAGAAGAGTGATGAAGCAGACCAGCTTTCAGGGGTTGGACTCTGGTTTATTTTCTGTCTGTCCTCATTTCTCTGCTTAGGACCGAGACTTCAGCGGAGAAAGGGAAGAACGGCCATCTTAATCCTGCCTTTCACCTGAAGGTGGTCGGACCAATCAACAAAGCCAGCAGCCACAAGGGGGTGAGCTAAGGGTGTGGGTGGGAAGGAAGAAAGGGAGGAATTGCTGCGTTTTAGTGAATAATGGAATGTCCATGAGGTTGACCTTCATATTAAATGGCCTCATTTTACAGCAGCTTGTTATATTGTTTGACCACTTAGAGCCTGCCCCCTCCCTCTTTCACAACACTCCCGTGCTTTGGTTTACTGTGCTTTCAGCAGCATTTCATCATGTCATTATTTCCCTGTTTTTATTGCATTTATTTAATTGGGTGCGTTTGCAGCTCAGGGTTAGGATACGTTTGTCAATGGCAAGAAAGAGATACAAGAGGAGCATGAAAGAAGACAAAAAGAATAAAAAAGAAAGAAAACATCTTTTATACACATAATGCAGTTCAATGTGCTGTACTTTAAGAGTAACCCCTAACATTGATGACAAATGATAAACACTCAACTAATATATGAAAGATAAATAGGAGAGAAAGCTTAATCTTTCTATCACATATCTATTGCTCATGCTTCTTATATTGACAACAAATACTAGAACATAAAGTCCCCATGAGTTGTATGGTTCTTCATCCTGCTATTTCTTTGAATAAATGGTGCCAGGAAACAATAGCTATGTGATTAAACCATACCCTTAAATCAACTATACCATTAATAGTCATTGCAACAAGAGTGATGTGAGCTCTTTTCTTTCTTCCAATTTGTTGCAGCAGTATTCTTTATGAGCTATAACTGCTTTATAGACATTTTGGGGAAACATTAGTAGACAAACTACTTTTTATAGGAACATGTAGTAACTTCTCTATATATCTGCGAGAAAGAAAAGTTCTCGCCTTGTAAATATTAAGGTTAAATCAAAGTCAATGGTAACCACTACATTTCTTCCCTAAGTTGAATTGGATAACATAGGGAAGTACATTTGTTGTGTTGACTTGCAAGTGAAGGAGGCTTAGGCCATCAGGATGAACAGCTATATAGAGTTGTGTGTCATCTGCATAGCGGTGAAAATCAATGCTATGCTCATGGGTGATAAAAACCTACCCCAGTAGATTTTTATATAAAAACTGAAAAGTAGTGATCCTTAGACAGAGCCATTCCATAATAAATGTTTGTTCTTTGAGATGATAAACGTTGAATTGAGATGGAGAAAAAAAGACCCAGACCCAAAGAACCCAGCTTGAGGCTGTGATTGAAATCTGTCAATTAAAACATCAACAGTCTGCAGTACAAGTAGTCTTCTAATTGCATGTAGACTCGCTTATCTGGGATTTTGCTAAGAAACATCAGGTCAGACATTGTTCTTCTGTTATTTTAAGTAGGGTTTTTTTCTATAATTTAACTTTTGTGTTTTTTATCTTAGCTTCCTCACACCAGCAAAGAGGTCCTTCCTCTCAGACCAGGCCCTGCGCCCAATGGCACCCAGCCAATCAACATTGTGCGACCTCTGAGACCAGCCCCATCGCCCCAGGTCGGTTCCCGGGACCTCAAGTTGGTTCGCCCACCTCTGCCAGCTGGCAAGCCCCCATCAGCCCCATCCAAAACCCCCCCAACCCTACAAAGACTCAGCCCGCCCAAGAAACCCCTGCCCCTCAACCCGACACGATCTCCACTGGTAAGGCCCTTTTTAAACCTTTTCTGAACCCCAATCAATTATAATTGAATTGTACAACTGTAACCTAAAACTCCAACCACATAATATAAAAGCTTAGTCAGTCAAAACTGACCCAGTGGATGTGAGGTGAAATCCAGGCAAAGAGCCAACTCTACAGGGAGACGCCCAGGATGCATTGTAATCAGATGTTCAGACTGCCCCAGCTGGCTCCTTCCACCACAGAGGAACAGCAATTCTGCTCTGAGCTCTTTCCAAATTGGTTGGCTCTTGACTTTATCTTAAAGGTTGAACCTAACCATTCTGTGATGGAAACTCATTTTGGCAGCCTTTTGGTCATGACCCAAAGCTCACGACTATAGAGGAGTGTTGGAAAAAAGGCCATCTCCCTCTTCACAGAGACAATCACTCGTTCCATCTTACCCTTACATGTGAACAAGACCCTCAAATAGCTCTGTCCCACCCCGTAGTGAACGATCCACCATTTTCCAGCAGAGTACCATTACCTCACAGTTGGAGGTGTTGACAATCATCCCATCCTCTTCACACTGCAAGCAGTTCCAGTGTACACTGGAGTTTACAGGTACAGTAGAGGAAGTCAGCAGAAACACATAATCAGAGATGCAATCCTGACGCCATCATACTGGAAGGTACAGAAACCCTTTCATGTATGACTCCTGCCAATAATAGGGACAGTTCTGGTCCTGTTATGGATAACACATGCAGACCCAGGGTCTACAGCACCCTCCACAAGACACTCCAAGAGACATTGTAATAAACCTTTTCAGAATAACACATGTAGCAAACTATCATAAACCATCTTCTATCTTAGCATGGGTGAAGGGCAGTCCATTGTTTCACAACCTGGTGGGAACAGTTGGCCCAAATCTCCTTTCCAGCAACTTGTCATAAGCTTTCCTAAAGGAGCTAAACAATGTGATACTGTAATTGAAACTCACCATCCATCTCCACCATTTGTCCAGCCACAGACTATTGGGCTGTGCACATGTTCATTCATTCACAATGCTACTACACCACATTGAGGTAGGCATTGCTGTCTGCTATGGTGTATATGTTTGATACTGCCACTAGGGGGCAGTACAGTGGGAAATGTTGATATTCTACACAGTGGTTTTAAATCTATTATTATTTACTTGCAGAGAGTCAACGTACACTTTTACTTAAATCCATCCTTACATGAAACTAACATCTTGTCATAAGACATTTTGACCATGCAGTCAACATTACACATCTGCAAGCAGGCCTGTGTTTTTAAATTAAAGCTGAGTTTCATTGTTTATGATAAATGTTTTAATGTCGCTCTTGTTTTTTTTATTTCTGAACCTTTTTATTGAACGTTTCCAACATATGTAATTATTTGTCACAACACCATAGCTCAACTAGATACAATAATTTCAGTGCACAAATAGGCAAGGAGTGTGTAAAGAGGTCCAGGGAAACTATCTTTTTGATAGAAAGTTTAGTTTAAAGTGGGAGTTTAGCAGAGGAAATGCTTGTAGACTTTAAAGAATCTGTCTGCTGAGCCCCATGTGGACTATTTTAAAGCCTGTGCTGTACCAACTATTTAGAGTGGTAATCATGGTCTGGCAGATTTCCAGTGAATCAACACTAACCGTTGTGCCAGTAATGACAGAAAGACTAAGAGATCACACTATGCACCTGTCAGAGCAAACACTCTAGAAGCTACTCCAAATAATGTGATTACTGGCTCTGTTTGTATCCCTTTATCACAGATATAAGAAAATGTTCCAAAGATGGCAAATCAGAACGTTAGCAGAATTGGACAGCTCCTAAACATATGTTCAGAGTGGTTTCATCTTGATGACAGGGGGTGGAAGAGTCAAGCGAAACTGTTCTCTCTCTATCTATTTCTATTTCTTAGATATATTGCAGACGTTTTTATGAGCCCTGAAGAAATAAATAAATAAAACCGCGATATGTTTTTATCTGATTGCTTTCTTATTGATTTACGCCTCCCCCGCAAAACTGCTCTCATCAGTACGTCCCCATGAAGTGTAAAATGAGAGAAAATTACATCAAGTTTTGAATTCCATATTGCTTTTTCTTGTTTGTGTCAAATATCCAATATTTCATGTGAGTATACTTTGTGATTTGATCTTCTGAGTCAGGTTGTTGTGCTAGGTTTTTTTTTTTTTTTTTTTTTAAATCTACCACCTGTGTAAAGTGGGCCAGACATTCCTCTTATCAGCTAGCCGAACAGATTCAGGAGACAACCTGGATTCTCTCCAGTACAGAGACTGGAATGGACTTCCCCTGCGGGCCATGTCCATGTGCCAGGGATTTTATGTTTTGCACCATGTTGGCTTTGATCCCACTTGGAAGAGATACACTTTTCCTCTTTTTTTTGGCTTTTTAAACTTTTGCTTTTTCTCTTTTACTCCCACATTTCAGACACCTCACACAGCCACTTAAATGCATAAGAATTCTTGTCTACTAAGGCTATGTTGACATCAACAGGGCCGTTTCCACTGCAGGAACTTTGGGATAATTTTACAGGGCTGTGACCATTGGTGCATGTCACCACAGCAAGAACCAACCCTGAAGGACAGTCTCCCGGAACTTTTACGGGGACAAAATGAGTCCTTGCCTCGCAGTATGTACTCCATGCGGCCCCGGGAAAAAATTCCTGGGTGGGGCTTGAGGTTGACTCAGTGCTGATTGAGTATTCTCAAAGTGACAAGATAAGCTGCATTTTTAAAACCCAGCAGAAGAAGAGTGGTAGTAGACTGAAACTGTTGTAGAATGATTACATCATCTCCAGAGTCCATTTGGTCCTATCAAAGTCCTACTCTGCAATGGAGAGACTGCTGAGAGGACCAAGTGAGAGGACGTTCCTGTAAAGTTCCTGCCTCCCAAATTTTGCCTAAAACATCCTTAATGGAAACAGGACTAGTTTGTCTTGGTGTTCTGTTGCATCTGAACAATTTACAGAATGTCAGTAATCAATATTTCTGTTTCTTTAGTTGGTGTCTCAGCTGCAGCCCAGATCGTCCCCCTTCCCTCCTCAGAGGCCTCTCCCGCTCAGCCCAGCCAGAGGAGCCTCCCCCACAGCGAGTCCAGCCCGGACCCCGGCCTCCAAACCCTCTACGGGCCTGCTGGTCATGATGCCCCCTGCAGTAGGACCTAAACCTGTGGGCAAAGTCTCAGCCATCCCACCTCTCAGAGTACTCAGGTGGGTAAAAGCAAAACATGAAAGTTCAAAGACATTTTGTAGTGTAGATGCTCAGGTAGGGAAGGGTTAGCTTGTTTAAACTGAATATGTGAACATAGTTTGGTTAGGGCTCAGGCCATCAGGATGAACAGATATATAAAGTTGTGTGTCATCTGCATAGTGGTGAAAGTCAACGCTATGCTAATGGGTGATGATCCCAGTAGGTAATATATAAAAACTGAAAAGTAGTAAACCTCAGACAGAGCCATTCTATAATAAGGTAAGTAAGGTAAGGTATCTTTATTGATCCCCACAGGGAGAACAGTAGCAGTAGCTTTGTAATGGTGAAAGTGAGGCTTGTTTGGGAGTCTTGGTGAGTACAGTGTACATGATTCCACCTCAAGGGCTAGATTATGATGGCCCAGGTATTGACTATTATAATATCTTAACTTGATCTAAAGGAAAACTTCAATAAATGATTAGGCAGTCTTGTAGTTAGTAGAGCTGGGCGATATGGGCAAAATCAAATATCACAATATTTTTAAGTACATGGATATGGATATTTTGACAATATTATAGGGATGATTATTATTGCCCTCACAAAATATTTATGCAATGAGATTTTTGATAAAACTTGACTAAGTGGATAAAGACAGATAATAGAACAGTCTATTCAGATCAGAAAATTACATTTGTATTGTAATGCAGCCTTTAAAAGCAGGAAAATACCTTATTTTTTATTCCAAATCACCATATTACCATATTCAAAATCTAATATAGATGATATCTATAAAATATCACAATATTGATACAATATTGATTTATTGCCAGCCCTAGTAGTTGCTCAAAATATTCCTAATAGAAGTATGTATATATGATAGGTTAAACACATTCATGGGAGTGAAAAACAGATGGAGTCAAAAGTTCCAAGTTCAGCTGGTATTAAGTTTACAGGGGGAGGTGGGGGATGAGATATTCACTGTTCCTCAGTAAGTGAACACACCATGGGGAAATAGCAGGATATTGTATGTAATAGACATGAACAGCAGGCCAAAGCCAGAAGCCTCCCCAGGGTTAGAGCAGGAGAGTTTACGCTGAGGTGAACATACTCTATGCTGTGAAGAAGAGTCAAATCCTCCTCCTCAGAATCATAACTGAGTCAATCATTACCTGCTATGTTCATGCTGATAAACCTCCATTAACACAATCAGAGAGTGAAGATGCTGCACAACATCACTTTTCAAAATGAAAGTGTTTAGTGAAAGTTGTGTGCGTGTGTGTGCGTGTGTGTGCGTGTGTGTGTGTGTGTGTGTGTGTGTGTGTGTGTGTGTGTGTGTGTGTGTGCGTGTGTGTGTCCATGGCAGCACAACAAACAAGAGTTCCTAATAGCTGATTCAGCATACTTTATGAACACATATCAGCTAAAGAATGTGTGTGAAAGGGATCAGCAGCACCTACCTACCTGCCAGTCCATTCCATGATGGTTTCATTTTTGAATAGTTCAGATTTTCACTCGCTCCATTTTCACCCAAAAGTTGAGTGAGTTATGAGAAAAACTAAAATGTGGTGTTTTTGATGATGGTGATGTCAGACTTTTCAAACCATAACAGTGAGCCACGACTGTCCAAACTGTCTGACACTGGAAGGATCTACATGGATTTGAGCTTTTCCTTTGAGTTGTCACCAGTGTGTAAGTCGCACTGAGGACACTCCAGTCTTCTGACTGAACTTCTGTCCTTCTGATTAGTTCTGTTGTGCTTTTGAAGCAGAGAGAAAAGGCTTTGTGTCCTCAGTCTAGACTCCAGATCAAAGGTTACTTCATCATCAGAGCTCTAACAGCAAGAGCCGGAACAAGTCACCCGAGGAACTGATCCACTTTAACGCTTTAAATCATTTCTTGAAACACACTTTGAGAGATGGCGCAGTTGTTTTGTTAATCTCTTCTTTTCTTTATGTTCTGATTGTTAATGAATTTATTCTTTTTCTTTTGAGCTGCTGATGTTTATCCACACACTCACAAAGCTGGTGGAGTGGCTTCCTATAGAAGAGTAACACATTATGTCGTCCACCCACTCAAGGCCGTCGCACTGAATGCATTGTATTGAACAATATGTTTCACATTATTATACTCTTATGAAAACATGACTTAACACTGTGTGACTTCACTTGACCTCAGGGAGAATGTAACTTTTTTTTAAAGCAGCTCTAAAAGTCCTCTAATGAGAAAAGTTGTGTTCAGAAAGCAGCTGTTGTTTGCTGTTTTTTTTCCCTCCCTATTTTTCTAGATTTCAAGAAGTTTTTATGGCTGCTGTAAAGGTTCCAAGGAGGTATCTGTGAGAAATACTGCCTCACAGGATTCCTATCTGTGTCTGTTCAGAGCTGCTGCAGGTTCAGGCACATAAACTCTCCCCATTTTACAAACCATGCAATGCACCGACTCGCTTCTTTATCAGCAATTAAATTTTCATTTTTTTTATAAGTGACAGCCTTTGTGGAGGCTTGCGCTTGTACGTCTTTAGATGCAGAGTCATGCTTTTTTTTGTTCTGTGTAGTTTATCTGTCAACATAGTAAAAAAGTGAGGCAGAGAGGCTGGAGGTGATTGTTCTTCAGGGTTTTATGATTCCTCTGCTGCTGTAGTCTAGCAGATGGATCTGAATGTGTCTACATCTGCTTCTCTGATTACAGTACAGACCATGCCAACAGCTGATCCAACATCAGGGCTTGTGTTTATTAAGCTGCTCAGAGAAGGAAATCACTGCTAACTGACCAGAAACTCTCAGGGTGATGCTTTTTTTTTTTTTTTTGTCTAACTCTTGGATGAGTAGTGAAAGCTGTTAGAAATCAATCCTTTCTGAGAGCTGCAGCAGAGTCCTCACCTGTTAGGATCTGCAGGAGACAGCAGTCAGCCAATGAGAGGAGACACGCTTTATGACAATAAGTTTATGGAGCTTTATTGTGACGGGGAACATGCAGCTTTGCAACAGTGATCATTGTGTTACAGCTCTCATAAATCAAATCTAACCTTCTTATGATGGATTTTTGACCAAGTCAGAATGATATAATACTACTTTGAGATAGTAGATCAATATATATCTATAGAAATAAGTGAATTGAAATGGAATTGAATTGTGAGCTTACAAGTTATCTCATGAATTTGACTTTATAATTAAAGTCCCCCTCCACTCAGAAATGTGTTATTCTTCCTGTTGCTGCAGATTGTATTCTCTTGTCTGTGTAGAATGATGTGTGTGTGGTTTGTTTTCACATTCATCTGCTGAAGGAGGAACGTTTCTCTGTTCTCACCTTAAATGTCAGTATAAAGCGTGTACCTACCAGCAACTACTAGTTTGGGCCAATCACATCATCACAATATAGCAAATATTTGCATATTCATAGATTTGGGATTTTTCAAGGATTTTAAAGCCCAAATTGGGTCTTGCTATCAGAATTTTGACTTTTAAATCCTGGGGCACAAGAGGGGTATGAGAGGGGTATGAGAGGGGTACGACATGACAGGGAGTGATGAGAAAACATGCAGCACTGACTGCATTTACCCCAAAATATCCTATGAAATTACAGCCGATGATCATTATTATTCAGCTTCTTTTTTCTTTTTTTTGCTGACTCATGGTTCCCTCCCTCATGGCCCTGCAGCAAATGTTGTGAGGGCCAGTACCCTGAGGGGTTAGGAGCCTCTGATCTAGTGAGTACTTCTGGCAGCAGGACTGTGTGTGTGTGTGTGTGTGTGTGTGTGTGTGTGTGTGTGTGTGTGTGTGTGTGTGTGTGTGTGTGTGTGTGTGTGTGTGTGTGTGTGTGTGTGTGTGTGTGTGTGTGTGTGTGTGTGTGTGTGTGTGTGTACATGGTAATGAAGGAACATGTCACCCAGTGCAACAGTGTGGCTCATTGATGTGTTTTTAATAGTTTTTGGGCAACATTGACACAGAGGAATAAGATCTATCAGGCCTTTGGATACACACACAGTATTTGTCAGTAGTTGCTTTGGCTCTGCTCATGTTTGTTGACAGAAAAAAAAAAGTAATTTTTGCCTGCTTTATTCTTAAAAGGGAAATATAATTCAATATGCTAGAATGCCTTGTTTTTTTCTCTCACAGACCGGTACCAGGTGCCAAACCAAACACAGCCTCGCCTCCACCGAGAAAATGACCTTCTCCTCCATCCACCACCCTCCAGCCTCCACCCTCCGAGGAGGCGGGCGGCTGACAGCCTATTTGCACTAAAGAGACTTCTGCTGGTAAACCACAGAGCTGTCGCACACACACACACACACACACACCAGAGGAGGAACGAACACAAAGTTAAAAACCGGAGACACGAAAGAACAAACAGGACTCTCGCACCAGTTCAGACTATAAAATGAAACCTTAACTTTCTCCCCTCCCTCGCCCCAATCACTCCCCCTCCCACCCCCCACCCCCAATCTCCCCCTCATTTTTGACCCCCCCTCTGCTCCCTCCACACCTCCCAGCGCGCTAACATTAACCACATTGACGCGGTTTTGCACGGAGGCCTTGCAGACTGAGACAAGTGTTATCGCTGGGGGGACGGTCACATTTGCCAAATCAGTTTTTTTAGGATTATTGTTATTTTTTAAATCTGTTTATGCTGTCTGTGTATGAAAAAAAAAAGCATTTTGTAATAATTGTTTTTGTTTACAGTTTGTTTTACGTCATTGGTTTTTTTTTTTATGATTTGTGTTATGTGCCAAAGAGGTCTCTCCATACCTGGGGGGGTGTGTCCCCAAAAAAAACGCTTGAAAACCACGTTATACGTTTACCACAGGTCAACTCCTCCATATTTTTAGGTTTTTTTATAATTTATTGTATTGTATGAGGAATGTCAAAAAAAAAAAGAAAGCAAAATCTGGAGATACAGAGGCCTATCAGGAGGAAGGAGAGCCAATCACACAGCAGCTTCTTTTCAACACTGTTTACACGGTGGAGGACTTGATGCTTGGGGCTTGCAGGACACAACCCCCCCCCCCCCCCCTTTCCCGTCGCTCACGTTGATTTGAATGTCTTTTGCTGTGTTATGACTTTTGAATTGTTACATAAAATATTTTTACAAAACTTATCACCACGTCTCTCTGTCTTATTTTTTTTTTACTCATTCCAAGTCAAACATTTAATAGAAATGTCTACGCAATCATGTGATGACAGCCTTTTGATGTGTTTTGAAAGGGAAGAAGAAGGATGCATATGAATGAGCTACTACACATCATACAACGTCTCTGCTTGTAAAATTAAATCTGTCATGTAATCTCGAGGCTGAAGTCTTTTCAAAAGATAACAAATGAATCAATCCATAGAGATAATTAAAGGAGAACTCCATTAATAAAGATCAGATTACCTGTCATGAGGAGGAGGACTCAGGCTCTGGATCTTTGTCAAGTCTGAGAAAACACGAGGGTGTCATCACTTGTCATTGTTTTTGCAGTTAGTGTACAACAAATGAAGCCTACTAACCTGACGCAACCCACGTCAAATCATCTGCAACCTCAGCCGCTTTTTCCAGCTGTTGTCTCGTCTGTTTCTTCTTTTAATGAGGCTCCAGTAGGCTGCGCTACCAGACGTGTAATGCTTGCCCCTCTACATGTGTAGTTTTTCTCTTTGTGCTTTGCCACCCAGTGATCCATTGTGTGATAATAGTCCGTCGACAGCGCACACACACAAATCCATGCTGTCTGGTTTCAACAAAATACCACTTTTACAATGGATTTGGAGCACAGTGAGAGTCTAATAAAAGATGCCATTGGTCGCCTTATAATGTACAATCCAGCATTTTGAAGGTGATTTTGAGTTCCACCACTTTGTCTAAGTCCAAAACTCAATTGTAGCAATTCTAGTTTTTGAGGTACGCTGAGACTGCAGAATACTTCATGCCAAGGTTTTCAATTTTTTTCCTTCTTCACCTAAACAAAGCCGTGGTTCTCTGTGCTGGAATAGGTTCATTAAAACAATTTATTGTGTGCTATGAAATGTTTGCAGTTACTTGATCTCGGTGAAACCTTTAAAATATTGCTTGTGCAGTGCAGGTTGGGAATACAGGCTGCAGGTTGAGGGACATACTGCTATTTCAAGTTTACAGTAGCTATATGTAAGAGTCATTTACTCAAAAGATGAGGACACAGGACGTTAGACAACAAATATACTACTTCTTAGACTCCGACATAATTAAAATGCAAAACCCGTAACCAACAGCTCTTCAGGGAGATATTTGGTTAGGTTTTATGTATATACAATCTGTGGAGAATGTGTCTTCATGAGTCCCCTATGACATAGAAGCTCCATAAATCGGTAGTAGACGTAAACTTAAGTATCAGAAAGAGGGAGTGCCTTGGTAGCTGAGTGGTTACCACGCTTGCTACGTTATGGCAGCATCCCTGGTTCGATCCTGGCAAGGGACCTTTGCTGCAAGTCATTCCTCTCTCTCCCCACCATTTCCTGCCAGTCCCTATGCCATCCACTAGCAAATAAATCTTTAAAAAAAAAAAAAGTAGCAGAAAGAGGCACTGGATCATATGTACTGAAAGCTCTATTGAAATGCGATCATGTTATGTTATTGCTGCCTTCATGAATGGAGCTCAGTTTTCATTATCTTGATTGAAAAGGTTTTACTGTCGGTCAATTAATATTGATGTGATTCTTGTATTGTTTTTGACCTTTGAAACGTTGCCTTTTTCCTGACTTTTTTTTTTTTTTTGGAAATTACAAACATTGCTGTTTTATGAGGCGGAACAACCGGCTGGAGTTCAATACAAGAGAAGCACACCTGTTTTTCTGCAAAGGTTTTACATGTCCCATTGGTATGCAGATCTGAGGAGCTGTAGACTGCATTATCATACTAAAAAAACACTTGAGTGGAACAAAGGTTTTAAACCAGGTCCTGAGGTGGAAGCGTATACCAGCATATAGCCTCAGCTGGAGTTTTATGACTGTATAATAATCGGTAAAGTTATAAGACTTCAGTAATGATTGTCGGATTGAAGGCACCTTTTTAAAATAAACCCATTCTAATATCAGTGCCAATGTCCCACAATGGTGTTATGATGATCTTATAGTTCCTTGGTGATGAGCGAGTATGAAGGCTTTACATCGCGGGTAGTCTCCACTCTCACCTGCTCTTAATGGATTCCACTCTGTTGGAAATGAGATATCTGCGAGAGGCAGCTTTCTTCTCCCTGGAGACTAATGCATTTGGAGAGTCCACGGTTCGAGTGGAACGCTATCGGACAGCGAGGAGGAATGGCCTCGTGGGGAGATATATCGATGTAGACGTTTTCCTAGCCCATTACCCGGGCGCCGGGTGCCCAAACAAACCTGTGGGGTGGATTCTGCGCCAGACAGCAGACGTGATCTAAATGAAAAGGGCTGAGTTTTTCCAGGACCGCTGTCTATAAATCAAACTCTGTGCAGCCACAGGGATGAGGGAGGTGTATAAATACGCTAATGTCTTTCCCTGGGCTAGCCTTCAGTTGGTGAGACACACAATAAAGAGTACGTGCTTTATAAAAACAGCAGTCAGTCACATTTTGTTACATCATAAGCTCTCCTACCTGCACCACCAGGTCACGTTCTTCTGATAAAATGTGAAGTATTAGCATTCAGTTCATTTCACCCATGATTCAGTGCTAGCCATGGTTCTGCTATAGCTTTTACAGGCTAGCTTCTTCAGGATTTCTTTCATTCACCTTTCAGTACAAATCAAACACATTCCAATAGTTTACTATCTGTATTCTAAAAAGAAATCTCTACAGTAATACAGCACTTGCTTTTAATGTTTAATGTTTCTCACTACTTTTAAAACTGACCCATGTTATAGACTCACATATGCCACCACTGTGGTTACAGTTTGGTTAAATTTAGGCACAAAAACTGAAGAAAACAATGGTCTTTGGTTAGGGAACGACTGTGATAATAGGTCAATTCAACCAGAGTTAACTGAACACCCAATGTTCCCATTAAAGAACAGACTTGGACTTGTGGGAAATGGTAGTTAAACTTGGAATTTCGGGAAATACACACATTTGTTCATACCAAGAAGAATACAAGGCTACAGCCAGCACCTGGTTAGCTTAGCATAGCACAAAGGCTGGAAACAAAAGGAAACAACGAGCCTGGTTTGACCTAAAGGTAACAAAATCAATCCACCACTTGTTAAACTAACACTACTTGTATGTTGTTCTGGATCACACAAACAAGCTTAAGGATCATTTTTCATATTTCATACATAGTGGCTTTAAAGGGTATAGGGTAACTTTATTACCCCTAGGGGGAATTCTAATTTAACTTAACAGTATTTTCAAAATAATATTTACGATAAATATACAAAACATTAGTGTGGGTGGGAGGTACTGGGAGCTGTGTAAAATATTAAAAATCTTGTCCTTCTGAGGGTCGCTCTGGAGGAAAGTTCATGGAGTGTCCGAAGTGTAAAGTTTCATGCTCTGGATAAGACAAATATTTTCTGTAAATGTCATAGATATCTTCCCGTTCCGTTTTTTTATAGCTGCTGTAGAAGAGGATACGATCGTATGATGGTAGCCAAGGTAAAAGGTCCAGGCCAGGGTCATTGAATATGTCCACTTTTTGTGAAGCATGAATATCCTGAACACATTTCATGGCAATCTGGCCTGTAAATGTCAAGAATAAGCAAAGGGACCTCATGTCATCCATAGGCAGTGGAGCATTATTTTCAGGGAGACCAGCTGCCCCTTTTACAGCTCTGCTGCTTCACAATGAACTGAGTCTAACATTCAGTCTCTATCATTTTGTGAGGAATCTTCTTACTCTGTGATATCATTGTTGGTATGTTGAAGTCACCCTTGCATAAATGGTGTTAATAGTGTAATTAGTCTTTGACTCAGCAGATTAATGGCTTTAATGTCGGCCTCAGATGGAAGTTCAGTGATCAAACTGAGCTGTCGTGTTGGAAGCCTTGTTGAGCCGTGATCTCTGATTATATCCTAACAGAAAGTCCTTCAAACACACAACAGCTCTGATTCTGCTCCAGAGCTGGAGATCAAACCGAAGACAAAACGGACTGCTGCATACTATTTCATCTCCATTGCTGAGAGGCTGTAGCATGCAATGACACCACCAAATGAGCCCCTTCTGAACAGTCTACCCAAGGCTGAGCTGGGCCCACACATCTGAGGCTAGCTGCCTTACATGCATTTTACTCAGTCACACACATACACACATACACACATACATGCAACATGTAGTAAGACGGGCAGAGAGTGATACCAATCTTCTCATCTAACTCAGCAAAAAAAAGTAAATAGGCACATTCCCTCATTTGGAAAATTGGGATGACAAATTCAAGGCCATCGCTACCTTTAATGACACACATCTGGTATTTTATCAAACAATTTGTGGGCTTTAGCAAGCAAAGTTTTAAAATGTAGAATATAAATAACACTTGTTTACAGGCTGATTTCAGCAATTTTTATGCTCAATATATTTAAATTGACTACTTTGAAGCCATCAAATAAAACATCCAAATTATTTACCCGCCACAATTTTCTCCGCAGTGTGTTTAAGGCTTTGAAACAGCGTCTAGACCCTCCAGCAGGAAATGGAAATTATAGACATTTATATAAAATGATCTGTGGCTTTGCTCAATAGAGCTTTGAATTGCTGTCCACAGCTCAGATTTTTTTGACTGCAACCTTCGGCCTCTGTGAAAATACAACACAGTGATGGATACAGCGATGGATGCATTACTCTGTACCACAGAAGACAAGTTGACAAGTCACAGAAAGACAGGTAAATAATAAAATGAATGATGGCTGATTTTCATTTAATCATTTTGGTTCCAGGGTCTTGCTATGATGCATACTTGCACTGCTATGTGCTTTACATATAATGACAAGTCAAAAGGTCTGCTGGTGAAAACAAAATAACACATTCTAAACAGAAAACTACTAACATTAATAGAATTAGACTGAATACAGTGGTGAAAACAACGTGTCCATCCAGGCTGAATATCACACTAAAATATTAACAGACTTAATATATTTAAAAATCCAAATTAACATAATGAAACTTTATGTCGCTCTGTAAGATAGTACAGCAAAACTATATACTGTGTGTTTATGTGTGTGTGCGTGTGTGTGTGTTTACGCGGAGTTGTCATGGTAGGTCAAGGGTCAAGGGTCAGACACTTTGCTCTGTGGAGCCGAAGGACTTTGGTGGAGCTATGACGTAGCTGCAGGATCCCGCCAACACAGAGCGGAAACATCAGTGCTGAAGGAACGTGTAAATGGTAAGTAGAGATATATAAATGTGATAACCAATATTAAGGTAATATAATACACTTAATTATTCAATTCGGCTTACATTACGACACGCCTACTTCGAAATAATTGAAATATTTGGTTGTCATTAATGCTAACTCCCCAAAATGATGATTAACTTAACAACAAGAGGCAGAGAGAAGTGACGCAGTTTTAAAGGTAGACATTTATAACTTGTACTCTGTTTCTGTAGCTTTTAAATATGGTCAATATGTCCTCTTTGTTACTATTAAATTAAGAGCGCTCACAGGTGACGCCATGTGGTTTAATTTCTATATATTTGAGTGGAGTATGGTCTGTGGGTTGCAAGCACACACTTCCAAAACAAAGTTGTAAATAGTAGCAGTGTAGCAGCTCTAAAAAGTGATTTTACTGTAAATGAATTAGCAAACATAGTGCTAGCTGACAGGTTGACACATTTTAAACTAATGTTACTGAATTAGCAACATAGCTATAGGCTACTTTGTAGCCAATATAGTATTGGACAGGTTCAGGTGCGGTGTCGTTTATTGACATATTTTTGAATGGAGTTTGGTTGAGCTGTCACCCACAAACTAAAGAACAGACGGAGCAGGTGTAAAAGTGAACAATAACCTGAACAATTGCACAGTTTTAGCGTGTGTGTGTGTGTGTGTGTGTGTGTCGTGTTGTAATTGTCATTTTTGAACAGGGGTTGTGTTGAGTTTCCACTCACAAGAATATTTAAAAAATGTATGATAAAGTTGACAATGAGTGGAAGATATTTTTGTAAATAAAAGTGCTGACTTATCAATAAACATAGACATTTATGTATAATATGAAATATATTTTAATTGATGAATTTTAAATATTTTTGGAAGAGTTTGAGCTGTATTGTTACACCAAAACTTCCAGAAGATACTGCAACAGAGATGATGGTTAAAAGTCGGTGTATTCTTAATCTTAAATAATAAAGTGCGTTTTGAATGATCAACAAATATATACAGTCACCAGTCACTTTATTAGGAACATCTGTGTAATGTAATTAAAATCCAATACAACAGCTCTGCTATAAATTCTAAAATGATCACCTTTCTGATAATGTCAGCAAAAACTGAACATGTATAAGCTTCATAACAGTAGAATTTATAGCAGAGCTGTTGTATTGGATTGCATTAGAGTGCACAGGTGTTACTAATAAAGAGGTCAGTCAGTGTAGTTGTATTCTAAGGTTTTTATATCTTTTAAATGATATATTTGCTTAATGGAGTTTGGAGTGAATTGTATCCAGAGTAACATTACTTCATTCTTGTCAAAGGCGACAAGGATGAAATAAGTGTTAGAGAATGTGAAAATGAAGTGTGTTATATATCACTCACTTCTCTCATTATTCCCCTGTAAACAGACTGCTGTGCAGCCATGAAGACATTTGTAACGCAGAGACAAGCCAGCCAGCTCCTTCACAACAAGTTTGTGGTGGTTCTTGGTGGCTCAGGTGAGACACATGAACAAGAGATATGATGACTAACTGCATTTGTAAGCATTTTATATAAGAATCTTTGCTTGTCTTATAAAGAAAGTGCACATCCTGTTCTCTAAATTGTCTTTATCCTAAAATGTTTCCTGGGATATTTTAGTATTAAAGACTTGAACAGAAACCAGGTGGTAGTTTGGATTCAACATCCATGTTCAGACAAAGCATGTTATCATCCTGAGAGTACTGCTTCATATTTCAGCAGCGATGTAAACCCTTGAAATTCCCCACTCCTCTGTTCCTTTTCTCATATTTTTCATCGTAATTGATGGAAATCTTTGAGGTTTTTCTCTTACTTGATGTGTGTGAAGCCTGTTGGATTTGTTCTTTGATTTCAGTACAGCGCTCCATGTACAAAGACCTGGTTCTGCTGCTTCAGAGGGATCAGTACTTGACTCTGCCTCAGCTCAAGTCCAAAGTAAATCTTCAGCTTTTTCTTTCTTTTTTTTCCCAGTCACATGAAACAGCAGCAGCATACCTGAAGTCACTCTATAGAACCTTTCGTTTTAAGCCAATTCGCATTTGTCGCCTCAAAGGCCTTGGCTCAGTCTGACTTCCATTCCTCATTCCGTCTTTATCAATTGGAAATAAATTGCCTTTCAAAGCAACCAAAGCTGCCAGAACAGACTTTAATAGAGTGCTGTGCACAGTGATGTAGTAGCAATTAAGACACAAGGAAATTTGTGATCTCTGTGAGGTGATGATCATGAGGAAATAGCTACCAATATTAACAAAAAGCAATTTAATCCTTTCTTTCCCACCTTTAAAATAAAGCTCCATTCCTTTATAAATTACAATGGTCACTTACTATAGCAGAAGATAGGGCCTTCTCTAAGGATTCACATGATAAATTGGAGCAGTTTCAAAATGAACACGTACACAAAAATGATATGATTTTGTCCTGACTTTGCTTTTCCAGTGAAATACCAAATACCCGTAGTTTTTCTTATTCAGGCAGCGTATTCACAAAACATCTTCAGGCTAGAAAGAGTTTCTAACTGGCAGAGTTAGAAGAAACAGAAAATAAAAGGTTTGTCAGGCCTAACTTTAAAGGGTAGGTTCACAGTGTTTTTTAATCATAAGCATATCTTAACAGTGTTCAAGTGCCAGTGTGAATGTTGAAAGATGTTTTTCTTGCTGTAATAATTCCTGCTTCCTTCTGCATTAATGACTAAATCTGTCCTCATTCTGTGCCCTGTATACAGAAGTGTATATGAAGCTAGTATGAGGCTTCAAAGTTACACAAATAAAGTGGCTATCTTCCAATTTTACTCTTTATATAGTAAGATAAGATATTCCATGATTAGTCTCATGATGGGGGAATGTACAGTATTGCAGCAGCAAGTGGATAACACAAATAGAAAGAGCATCAATAAAAAGAATAAAGAACACTAGAAAATAAGTACACAAGCAATAAAAAGAGTAGTAGTAAAAAAGTAACTTTATGTACAAGAGTAATATTGGTGTTGCATAGTATAAATTCCCTCTTTGTGTTTCCCTGTTGAGCTGCAGTGGAAGGATTGAAAGACAAAGAAGGAAGTTAGTATTAATATAACAGTAACACTGAAGGATGTGGACTGAAGCTTCATATGAGGCTCAATAATAGCTTCAGACAAATGTTAGATACATTTTTAGACATGAGGACTGGGGAGTTTGTCCCCCATCACTTCCACTGAAGGACATTAGAAAGGGATCTTTTAATGGTCACTGTTAACAAGAAGAATGATTAAAAGCTTAGTTTGAAGACATAGTGAATCTATCCTTTAAGACAGCTAAGTATTTGGACTAATGCTCTGAGTATTAAAATGAACAGGTAGTGTGGAGGTGAAGGTAGAGGAAGTCTGATTCAGCCTTGAAAAGTAAAACCAGGATGAATTTAAAAAGGTCTCTGCTCATTTGCAGGAGCATTTTAAATGGCAAGCGAGTTAATACGGATCCACTCAACTCATCAGCAAATTCAAATGATTCAGAAAACACTGAAAATATCAGTTTTCACAACTCTGCAATTACTCCATCAAAGGATGAAGAACATGACATTACACACAGAAACATGCAGATGGTGTTTGATGCCACACTCACTTTACTTGACAAGTCAATATTTCATCATGTGGGACATCTGTGATCCAGATTATAGAATATATATAACATCTGTTTACTAAGTTTCCAAAACAATCTGTTCATCAAATATTGAAGATTTTAGCTCACTCCTTCTCTTTGTGTACGTGTTCCCTTCATTCTTTACTAACAAAGACTCTGAGAACTCGTTTGAAGAGAAGATTCTCAGCAAGGAAGTTTTAATTCAGGATGATTCAAGATGATTTATGAGTACAACTTTTAAAAGGGATTCAAAGTTTATAATGTGAATAACACGTTATGTTACCTATGATGAAGAGAAGAGGCCATAAAAGGATGTGACGTAAAATGAAGCTTTGTTATTGATAAAGAAATGCTGTTTTCCTTTCTGCCATCCAGGGGGAGTTATCCTTTGAGCGGGACGCCCTGGTGGAAGGAGGTCGTCTAGGTCCCATGACTAATGGCACAGAGTATAGAGAGGTGAGGCAGTACCGCTCTGATCACCACCTGCTGCGTTTCTACTTCCTCACACGCATCTACTCGCCCTACGTGGAGAGCGTCCTGGAGGACTTTCGGCACGGACTCAAGCCTGACGTCATCATCGTCAGCTCGTGTGTGTGGGACATCACCAGGTAACTTCACACACTTCCTGTCATCAGTCACATGACAACAGCTGCTCGTATATTAGATCTTAATGTGGTAAGCGCTTGATGTACAGTGCAGGTTAGCTACAGTATGCAATGGGAGATGTCTGTTCCTTTAGTGTGACTCTGAAAATCTCCTTGGGGTTAAGACACAGCTGCAGTCATTTTGATAAGTGGGGCTTGGATTTATCAAGCGTCTCCTAGGAATGACTCTAAAAGTTAAACTGGGACTAAATTCACTTTCCTCAGTGTAGGACATTTTTTTGTTATTTATTAATCTTCCTGCGTCAACTCTCAGCAGGAGAAGGACCACTAGGAGAGCGTGTCACATGATTGTTTTGCCACAAAGTAGAAATGATAAGATGATTTGTTTGTTTTTTTAATGTGTAGACTCTTTAAAGTAAATTATGCAGAAGACGATGCCAAAGTAAATAAATACCTTGAGTGTCATAATGATATTTCCCATTAAGCATTCGCATTAGTCAGTAAGTAAACACTGATAATAACAGTAAACACACTGCATATACACATTAAAATGGTAGCTAATTGACTTTGCTGTGTGAAATTATCCTTGTTTGCCCTGTTTAATCACATCATTATACAGTCCCTATACTACTGCTGCATCTGCATGTATTGTGCAGTGTTGCAAACACTCTGTGGGGAACACCTTTAGTGAAACATGGTGTCTTCTCCTCAACTGTTCAGTTCAGCTTTCAAGTACACCTTCTGTTAACTTATGTTCCCTACAGGAAGAGAAATACAATTACATTTCTGTAAACTCTTTCACTGTTGGGAATACATTGTAACAATAGAAATATCTCTAAATGGCTGCTTTGCCATGAGTAATCATGAATGTATAAAAGGAATAAACAAAAATGCATAAATAATAAATGAATGAGCACATTTTTACTGCCAAAATAGCAAAGGTTGTGAGGATTTCTGTATATGTGGAGAGAAAACGTTCTTTCTCTTTACAGCTTCTTTAATTGTGCAGTTCTCCCTCATTTTTTAGACGGAAAAAATTACTCAAATAAATAAATAAAAATGTAAAAACCTGCAGAGGAATCAATAACGGAGATAATTGTTAACTAAAATGTTTTTATCCCAGACAAAGTTAGTCAAAACATCTATTTTTGCCCAAACGGTATCTTTTAATAAGCTGACTGTAATCAATGAATATTTATCCTCACACTGACTGTGTGCAGCTGTTAAGAAAGCTGATAAAATGCTTCACTCCTTATCCTTTAAGCACAACCAAAATGTTTTGCTGTGAATTGCAACCAGTTTGGACTGATTTCCCACTCTGAGGAGCTTGATATGGTTCTGGTCATGTATAAATTGAATTCACTGTCTAATAAAGTAATTTCAAATCTCAAGTCATCTCCCCAGAAAAAAGCTGTAATTTCTGTTCTGCCACCAACAGGCAAATGAATGTTAAGATACAATACTGTTAAATGTATGTCTTTTCTACGCTGCATACTATCTCTTCACTGTCATCTGATGTGGCTCCAGCCAACCTCTCAAAACCACAGAACACCCTGAGCTGCCACTTGTCTGACTGCTGCAGCCTCTACAGAAACTCCACTCATTGCTGCAGAATATATATTTAAAAAAAGCTCCTTTACAGTGTCTGTGTTGAAAATGACAGTGATCTCTTGAGAGGTATGTTTCATAAGTTAACTGATGAAACAAGTTTTTTTTCTCATTCGCTGGAATGCCTGTCTGCCTCTGCACATGCCGGTCCTCTAGTCGTTTGTTTGGTGTGAATTTCATTAAAGTTGAGGCTTGTTGGGGCTCAGTCGGAGTGAGAGGGAGATGAGTGTGTGATTAATTATGTACAGAGACTGAATGGAATCGCTCAAGCAGCTGCTGGAGGGAGAAAAGTCAGCATTCCCTGTGATGGAGAAAATCAAGAAGCAGCTCCATCCTGTTGTTCTCCTGTCCTAATACAAATATCTGCTCTGGAATAGTTCCTCTTCTGCCTAAAGGGAGAAAATATTGAACTACATGTCAAGCAGCAGAGCAGAACATCAAAGTGTGCACAGATTTCTAATGATAGACTAAAGCTGAATGATGTGAAAGCTCTTCACTTTAATTACTGCTCATTGTGATGTACCTCATGCCTCGGTCATGTCGTGGGCTTTACAGTAATTACCAGTTTCTGACTTGTTCATGTCAACATGTAAATTATATGTTGACACATATAAACATATGAATTGTGTAAATACTACAGAAATGCTTGACAAACAAAACAAACCTGGATTAGTTTATAGTTCAAGGTAATTAAGTCCATATTTAATGGATATAGTGCAATATTGAACTTGCACAGTATTATTAACTCTGCAATCATACCACTCACATGTCAACATGGGATTCTTTGGTATAGAGTAGTATACAGTATGCATCTCATATACAAGAATGCAAACACAAAGAGTCTCCTTATGGAAACCTTAAAGTTGCAGTAATCAATATTTTTATATAAACAATGGATCAAGTGATCACTTAGGGAATTATCACCAACTCAGCAGCTAAACTCAGTTCTACAACACTGCCTGATTTATCTCATTTTGTATTTTTCCAGTGTAACAGATCCCATCAGCTCTCATTTTGCTCCACTGCCCCCAATTGGCCAAAAAACAAGAGCAAGTAATCCAGTTTTTAACATTTGCAACTGGCTAATATAGCTTTGCATACGCTTTAGTTACAGTACACTAAAAGTTGTTTTTCTCTAGTCCAAAACCTTGTATATCGTTCAGTTGTGATTCTTCAAAATTAAATACTGTCAAGTTCCAAACATATCAGGGTGAATCTGGCAAGTGTATTAGTAGAGATATTATTTCTAACCTGTTGCCACACTATGGATGCATTAAATGTGAAATGGTGATAGGATAAAGAAGAAAATGGGGAAAAAAACATGAACACAGGCCCTAAATAAATAACAAAAGATGTTGTCTTTCATTGTTTCTGACCTGACACAAGATGACATTTTTGGTCAGCGTCTTTCAAAATCTTTATAAATCACATCTACAAAACCAATATACATGGTCATTGTTGTACACCCAGATAATCAGAACAGTAAGAAAGGGAATGAGACACCTCATGAAAATTTTCGAAATTAACTGTTTCTTCTTCTCTCGATTTCGTTTCAAGCATACTGCACAGCAACAA
Source organism: Scomber japonicus (assembly GCF_027409825.1). NCBI lineage: Eukaryota > Metazoa > Chordata > Actinopteri > Scombriformes > Scombridae > Scomber > Scomber japonicus. The sequence continues at coordinate 4,494,979 of NC_070599.1, forward strand.
ATGGTCTACAGTGACCTCTAGTGGGTAAACTAACTGAACTGAGCTTTTAGCTTAAACTGAAGTAAACAAAACAATTACACAATACATTGGCACCTGTCTCTACAGAGTATCTTAACCAAAACACATTATAATCATGTTCAAATATGGTAAACGGTGATTTCACTATGTCCAACATATGTCTTCTTTTCACATTGTCATCTGTTCGTTAATAACCGCTCCACCCCCAGGGCCATGAGATTAATGTCCATAATTGTTAAGCCATGGAAGCTTCTTTATGACTCCAGTGGATGTGTGCATATCACCATCCAGCTGTTAGAATAGACTGCAGGGCATGTGATGATGTCCATTGCACGTTCTGGGACCAGAAAGAAATGAGTAGTGTTGCATGCATGTCCATCCTCCAGCATATAAGCACTTGAACCAGCCTGGCAGATCCATGGAACTTTGACAGGCCTTTTTCAAAATGAAAGGGCTTCCTTACTCTGACTAGGATTCCCTCTTTGATCCTTGGTACTTGTGGACCTCTCCTCCCATCTGATTGGGCTTTTGATATGTTCTGAGATGACATGATTGTGCTACTGATTCTCCAGCAGGGGGGTGGATTTGCTTGCTGGGCAACTGTTCACTTTGTGCTTATCATTGTGTTGAGTTGAACATGAGGTACTATGTGGGACTGGACGGTATGTGAGCAGGCAATCCTGTTGAAATGGTTTCCATGGTTTGTCTTCTGCTCGGCAGTGAGAAGTGTTTATTTGAAAAGACAGCTGCTGTGTTTTATGGCTCTATTTGCTTGGGGATAATATCTAGACACTTTCTTTGTATTATCCCCACTTGAACTAATAGCTCTGAGGTGATCCTTGCCCGGCTGCAAATCCTGGGCTTAGATGATGTGCCCAGTGAACCATAGATTGCAGTCATGTCCTCTTTGTCCATGCCATAGACTATCAAATCATGCAGAAAGTTCTGGACCCTTTTGAGGCCTTTCAGCACCAGGGACATCAGCTTGGAGGACGCACAACCATAATGAATGAACACAGTCCTTATGAAAACCTGATGGAAATGGAAAAGCCCTACGTGTGTTCTAAATCCAGGTATGTCCTTGCTTTCTTCTGCCAGTAATACCTGATGATAAGCATTAGCCAAATCAATGGTGAAGAACATAGTGGCTCCACCATTCAGAAAAAAAGTCATCCATAAAGGGAAGTGGGTGACTGTCCATCACTATTTGGCAGGTGGTTAGTACTGTTGCCTTACAGCTAGATGGTCTTGGGTTTGATACCTGGCTGCTGCAGCAGGGTCTTTCTGTGTAGAGTTTGCATGTTATCCTCATGCTTGCATGTCGTTTCCTCATGTTGGTCCGGTTTCCTCACATTGTCAAAAACATGAATGTTAGATTAGTTCTCCTGTCAGTGCACTGAGAATTGATGTTGGTCCCTGGGCGCTGCACAGTGGCTGCCCACTGCTCTTTATACTTAGAATGGGTTAAATGGAGAGACTGAATTTCACTGTGTGACAAATAAAGTACCCTGTAGTCTCATTGCATGTTTGGCTCACATAAGTCCAGGTACATTCTCACTAGGGATGCACCGATCCTATATTGATATTGGATATCGCCCCAATATAGACTCTTATAGCTAGATCGAGTATCGGATAATGGGGCCGATATATTCATTTCAATTGTATGTTTACGATGCATGCTACATAATGCTTCAGCAGCACATGCGTGGACGGCCTGCGAGGCGAGTTCCAAATATCAATAAATTGTTAAAATGGTGTTGGAAGCAAGCAAACCATTACTGCATCTAAATTAATTAATGTTTAAGTCAAGCCTCCTGCCTTCAGTCTTTTCCACATGGTGAGGTATACAGTTTATTGATTCAACAATTGTATCGGATCGGTATTGGGTGTCGACCAATACGAAAAGCCCAGGTATTGGTATCAGTATCGGGACTGAAAAAGTCAGATGGGCGCATCCCTAATTCTCACAGCACTGTTCTTCCGACATGTGACCATGGTGGGTGATATCCACGGGGATGTGTCAGTCCTCTCTGCCCAGTTCAGCAGAGTGAGCTTGTTTAACAGAGAGTGGGAGCTTCCGCAGCTTTTGTAGAACAGGCTGGACACCTTCCCTGACTTTAACATGGTGAATGAAAAATTTAGTATGGCCCAGTTTCTCCACAGTCACTGGTCCAGCTTTGATCTCTGCTACTGGAACTGCAGGTGAGAGCATAGTGTTGTTTCCAATAGAAAGTCTTAGTGCCCCGAGTAAGTGCATTCCCAACAAATCTGTGCCTGTCCTCACAACATATAGTATAGCTGGTATTGTAGTGTTTGTGTGCTGCACTGTAGCTGACAGGCAACCTAGCTCTGATAGCTTGCTCATGTAGCTGGTCTTATATCATTTCATCTGTATTTCCAGCAAATCTAGCATCTAGCATGCACTGCGCACCCACGCCTTTGAATTTGTTTCATTCCACCACAGCATTTATTGCTGGGCTGTAATGAGCATGCAATACATTCACTGCTGAATCATAGGTTGTACCTGCATCTCTAAGTTTATAAATATGCATTGGCCTTTAGTGCCTAGGGAGTGCAGTATAATTGCAAGTTTCCTTGTGTCAGGCAAATCGTCACCCTCCACCTGAATGGCAAGCATATAGTCAAATATTTTCATCCACATATCGAATGTTATCACAGGTTGTCACGTGCATGACAGTAATAATGCAGGGAGAGGCACACCTACATTCATTTGTTGGTTCCAAGGTAATCATAACTACAAAGAGAGTGAGACACTTACATTCCAAAAGTGCTTATGTGGCTCTATATTGTCATCTATATATTATGTCTCTTTTCTTTTCTTTCAGTGCATGCAATACAACTAAGGATAGTTGTAATCATGCATTTCAGGAAGTAGCTAAGGCTGTTGTCTATTGTGTTTCTTTTTTCTCAGGTGAACAGTCTCATCAAAATATAGTGACAGGACCGATTTTAAAGTCATAAGTGAAACTTAATTTAGTTAAGTCATAAACTGGCACTGTGCCATACTCACAGAGGCGGCACTCCGTTTTGGCATTCTGATGTGTTGCTTGGCCAGCTTGCAGGTTTTGGAGCACAACCTGAATATTTTCTAAATGAATATCTCTGTTAGATTGTATCATGTTAGGTCATCATAAACAGGACATTGATTGAAAGCTTGGAGTTCTTCCGTTAGTTGTTTTGATGAGCAGACATTTTTAGTGAAAATGTACAATTCTCCCCACTGCTGAAAGTTAGCTATTAGCTTATATTGGTTGGCTGTGCATAGTTATGTCACTAAATAATAATAACACAGTAGATTGATAAGTGATAGTTCTATTCACATGGAATCAGACTTAAGCTTCTGGTCTTTACTCTTTTTCTCAAATGTTAATACCACACTTGTTAGTTCTATTTCCATTTGTTGAAGTACGTTCCATATTCACCCCATCGTCCTCCATCAGTGAGTTTGTTTGGCAAAACGGGTGTAACATTTTCCTCTGTTTAATAGTGTGTTCTTGCATGCTTTCATGGTTGCATGAACTGCATGATTATTTTACGTGTAATAATATTTCTGCTGCAAATAACTAGTTATTTAAAAGGGTTTGCTTTGGCCCTGTTGGAGTCAGTCACAGAGAAAGTGGAGAAAGTAACATCAGTTGTGTATTGGTTTATTGGATTGTTTGTGTTTGCTTTATTTGGAAAGATAAATGAGTTATTGAGTTATCCCTTATGTAATATTCTGTACACTTTTCACTGTTAAGCATAATAACAGTAGCATAATAAATCACACCATTCTGATATTTTCCACCACGCCTATGTAGGAGAAAACCCTGTCACACCCCATCAATGGGGTTTATAGATTTATTGAGTGGTCATGGCAGCTGATCTGGTGAAATAGAAGAAGCTGACTGCTGAGGAAATATTTTCTTACTTCATTGGTCCATATTGTTGCATCACTAATACAGAGAAAATAGCAGAAATAATCACTATAACATTAGCTATGACACTCAGAATTATTAGATGTGTTTAATCTTAACTAGAATGAATCATGAAAACTCCTCTGCCTACTGCTTTTCATCAGACAGAACCTTTTAAGTTCTCATATTTTTCTATGTCCGTCAGTCTCATTAGACTTGAATTATTCTCCATCCACAGCCTGTTGTTAATGTTTTTTGTATTAGTCCTATCTTTTTTAGCCAAAGATTTATAAAGGGCAGCCTTTTCACAAACCAATCATAGATTTTATTTAGAGCATTTATAGTGTGTTTATTGCTGCCTCATGTCTGTTGAGTTCTTTAATTTGAATTGTCTATCAGTGTTATTTTCTATTTATTGCTGATGACCCCAGTAAAAGATTTACTCTTGGTAAATGAGCAGCCAGCCTTACAGCACTCTGTAGTGGGATGATGAATTTTTGACAACCCTGTACACTGCGGCGCCTTTTCCTGTCAACATCTGGTTGTGTCAGGCCGTTTATGAGCAATGATGCAAATGAATGAACAGGACATTTTTAAAGAAATACTTGCTCTATTCTACTGGCTTTGGTATGCCAGGATTTTTCCTCTAGTGTCACCATGAGGTTGAAAGCTTTTTTTGGTTCCGATCGAAATATCTTGACCAATATTAAATTGATTGCCATGAAATTTGGTCCAGACATTTATGTTCCCCACAGGATGATTTGTAATAACTGGTGATCTTTTGACTTGTCCGCTAGCACCTACACAATGTCAATACTTCAATTTGTCCAATACTTAGATTTACTGCAGTTTTTTCTACAAATGAACTTCCGATCTGTACTTTGTGTTTAGTGCTAATGAGCAATAATAGCATCATAACACATTCAATTTAGACATGATAAACATTATACAGTATCTGCTAAACATCAGTATTTTATTGTCATTGTGTGCATGGCAGTATGCTGATGTTAGCATTTAGCACTAACCAGAGACATAAAGAGCTGCTAGCGAGACTCACAATTTCCTGTTGTCTCTCTAATGCTCCATTGGATGTTTGAGTGAATGTTTATTTCATCAGTGGGTTTCCATGACTGTTAACACACACACAAACACAAGTTAGATTTGTTTACATTAATGTCAGTTCCTCCTCTGCACACTTGACATTTGTTAATGCAAATTAGGGAGAAATTAGGAAGTTAGATTTTGATGTAACGGGACACCCACTGATGCAAACTCTTAAATGCCATAGAGGCTTGAATTGATGAATTGATAAATAATGCAGCCCTAATCAGCAAAGGAAATATTATCAGCCAATAGCAGTTTATTGTACATGTGGAGGGAAATTGATGAAAGACACTAAAAAATGCCAAACTCACTTATCTAGTTTTCAATGTCTTGTATGGTAGGTACGGCCGGGAGTGTCTTGAACAGTACAAAGAGAACCTCCACAAGTTTTTTGGCCAGATTAAAACCATTGTTTGCCACGACTGTCTCATCCTGTGGACTCTGGCCATGCCGCTTGGCAAGAAGATCAAGGGTGGATTCTTAGTGCCTGAAGTGAGTATCTCTCCGCCAGTGAACTCAACAACAGCTGATTTTACTTGTTGGCACACCTTCAACCAGAGGGCAGGGAAAGGAGCAGCTGTATTTTTAATTGTAGAAACACCAGAGATGCAGAGATGAGACAAAGAGATTGGCTTCCTAAAAGATTCCTAACTTACTGTTTCACATATTCATATTGGCTTGGACCTTTCAATCTTTATCTAAGACACTCATCAGATTGTTTTTGTTGTACTGCCTTATTCCCGAGCATATCATGGCAAATGTATTTTTTAAGGGTAGACTTTCTAATCGGTTGAGATAACACTGGACACGCAGCCTTGACTGAATTAATGAGTTTGTGTCTGCTGAATCAGAAGTTTTCACCTCTTCTTTAAGTGTCTGTAACATCATTATTTTGTATGCCAACCACACACTTACAAAATATTAATCACAATATGTACTCCTCCACAGGAAACCTTAGGGAGACTTATGGTGCACTGTACTGAAGGATTTCTTAAAAAACAGGTGTGGTTCCAGTGAGTCAGTGTATCAATGCCTTGCTGGCAAAGTCTCTATGGATCCTCTGCAAAGTTAAAACTGCTTTAGCAGCCTTTCTCTATGCCTGGCTTAATCTCAGCGTAGGTACTTTTAGTCAGCAAACCATTGGAACCATAAAGTGTATATCAAGATGGATTTACCAAAGTGTGAAGTAACCCATTGGTTAGGAGTGTGGGGTGTTGCGTTTCAAGTAAAACCCACACAGCAGACAGCATAGTTGATTTAAGTCTTTAAATCTTATCAATGGGGCAATCATTTCTAATATGACAACTAGCACACCTATGAGACAGCTTGAATTTAGAGATTGAAGCCAAAATGACTATTGAAAATGATGTATGACTTAGTATTTCTAGACAGTAGTTAATGCTTTTTGAATGGGTGTCAGTTGGAGCTTTTAGAAGCCATTAGTGGCATTGCACTGGGAAAAAAGGAGGGAGGGCTGCAGAGAAATCTGGACTCATTAGTTGGCTTGAAACGCTCACCACCCTTACTCCACCATACAATAAGAAGATATTTAGGTTTTGGTGTTTTATTGCGTGTGGTTTGTCAAACTGTCAAAGTCAATAAACTGTAAACGTTGCCTGTTTGCAGTACGCAGTAGTTTGTCTTTAATATTGATGTCACAATGTCTCCTAGTCCTAATACGAACATCAAGAGTTGTTTAACAATTTCACAGTTCTGACAAAATAGTGGTCATGGGCTATAACAGAAGATCTGTGTCTGTCTTGTTTGTTTCTGTCACACATGATTACAAGATTCAAGCTACAGATTTTAGTCAAATGTAACATATTGGAGATATGAAACTCATTAAGCACCAATTTAGTCTCAATATCATGTAATAAATATAGTATGTGTTATAGAAAGATAGTAAATGGTAACAGTGACCTATTGGGTAAAATGACTACCAAACACTGTGGCACAGTACATGTAATATAGGTCATGAACTGAGTATGGATTGAATCACTGATCACCATTGTTGAATCATGACAGATAAGCCACTTGGGTCCCACAGTATGCTACAACATCATTGAGGCTAACTTGTACAGTGGTCGGCTGGCTGATACCTACGGCTTGGACGTCCTTGACCTACACTTCCAGTTCCGCCTCAGCCTGCAGCACCGCATGCCAGACGGTGTCCACTGGGATGCACTGGCCCACCGACGCATCAGCAGCTTGCTGCTGCAGCACGCTGCTGACGCCTGGGGAGTACAGCTGCCGCACCCCCTCCCCCTTCTCGCACAAGGTCAGTACACACACTGCTGTTAGGCTGACATGTTATTGAGCTTTGATATTTCATATGGTTCTGTCCAGTGACGGCTTCACCTATGGTATGACTCAGTTTATTGACTCCATGTTTACTGTGCTCTACAACTGATCAATACTACAGTGGAAGACCTTTCCTTGACCTGATCCAGGTTGATTCTACACATATACACAACACACAACATATGCTTTCTTTTTGTTCTATCAGTGTATATAGTAATGTCACCCTGTGTTTTAGTGGGGACTTTTCTAGATTTTCTTTAGATTCTGGGGGGAAACTAAAAAACTAAAAATAAAAAAATGTTAAACTCTCTACAGATTATTGCCATAACTCATAAAGTATTCACAGCCTTGAGTGCAAAATTTGTTTTTAGTTTAAAAAAAAGCCCCTACATCAATTTCACCCATGTGACAGAAAGAGAACCACTAGTCCTGAAATGAAACCTGCACATGATGAAAGATAGAAATCTAAACAAGATCCCAATTGCTACAAAAACCTATTTTACTTTACATGGTAGAAATAACAAAAACTGCAACAAAAAATACATAAACAGTCAAGACACTATTATCAGCACATCATCAATACAAAATATGTCTTATCAGGCCTGTACACGCAGGATTGAATATCTTCCATTTATCACAAACCCCAATCTCATCTATTATGTAGATTTAATGTGGCTCACTGATCATCTGTGTTTTTTGACATAAATGCAGCAGATATCCTCAGCTCCCCTTGTTTTCAGGTTTGACCATTACATGTGTACTCAATGAATGCTTGCATAAAGTGTGAGGATGTTTATGTGAGAAGTACTTTATGATGTTTGATAGTCAGTCAGCCAGAGGTTATGAAACACAGCAAATACAGTGAATTGAAAAAAAAGACAAAAGTATATTAAAAACAAATCAGCTCATGGTCACTGGTTGGACATTGGATCATATTCTTTCATCTATTTTCTTTTTACTCAGGTGCCCTGCAGAGACAGAGCCCGGCACAATATGAGCAGAATCATTTCAGATCACATAACTTTGACTTTGCTCCATCAAACAGAGGTAACAAACACTCTGTCCTTGCACTTGTCTTCGTGCTGGACGTGCCATCTACCTGATGTAACTTTAAATAAACATCATATTTTAATTTTAGCATGCTATGTTTTTTTAATCAGTCAGCAATACTCTCAGTAATTTTAAAGCGCCACCAAGTGTAAAATTTGAAAATGTCCAACTTAGTCACCCTCCAGTGGTAGTCTGCCTCCCTCCTATCTGTTCAATGAAGGCAAAATATGCCTCACAGCAAAAAACACAACAAAGTTATTATCTGTAAAATGAGTCTGTTCTGATTGAGTTTATTTACTGTTAAAAGGTGCAAAGACTTACAGTACTTCACCATCCATTAAAGAGAAGCAACTTGAAATAAGATGCTGAAACTTATCTCTGCCCTTTTATAATTATATTATGATATTCAGTTAAATTTGATCAAAGAAACTATCACACCCATTATTAAAAATATACTCGTGGTTTGTATCTCAAAAAAGCATTGTGTACAATAACAATATAGTCCAATAATCAGTATCAGATAGAGCAGAGAGAAAGGAGATTGGTTTTTACCAGATAAAATTATGTTGAACAATTGAAGTTTAATGTTTATATCGAAAAGAAACATTTTCAAATATACTCAACTTAGGACAAATGACTTGTTCTGAAAAAAGACATGCAAGCCAAGTGTAAAAAAAATGGGCCAGGCAGATGCTATTAAATCATCCATTATAAAAGCTCATCTATTAGAATGAAAACTGGATAAGTTTGAAACGGATTGGGGAACTTTCCTTCTTGTGTGAAGTGTATGGACTTGATAGATAATCAAGAAGAGGAACAATGAATGCTCCTCAGAGGAATGCTTGCAGAATGTTTTGTGGGAGTATTTATGTGAAGTTAATTAATGCATTATTATTTGATTTTCAATTTAGGAATTGAAAAGATGTATGAAAAGACAGTTTTGTGTCTTTTTTAGTTTTAAACACCTCAATGTGTGATTTTATTTATACAGCTGTTTACTGGCCATGAATAATGAATATATATATTGTTTAAAAAGTAGCACCATCAACCTAAAGTTTACTCATTTTCCCTTGTATGTAAAAGTCAGAGCAGCAAACATCAGACCCCTACTGGAACCATCTCAGCTCACCAGTCACCATCACCATCACCCTGCACAGACTGATGGTCACCACTATAGAGGTAATGCTCCAGTGAAGCTACTGTTACTGGGCACACTTATACTATTACCACCTTACTTTATTTTCCTCTCTAAAACCTTGGACTCTGTCTGTCTCCACAAACTTTGACAAATGAGATGTGCTGCTCATTTGGCAAAGTTGGTAGAGGTGCCATCAAGGACACAAGACTGGAAGGCTTATTATCATCATCATCATCATCATCATCATCATTGCAATAATTATCATCATTATCACTGTAACAACATTACTTTTCATGGTTGGTCCTGATTGAGTGCTGCTTCTTTATTTACCGCCACATATTCAATGTGGCCCAGATGACTCCTGCTGCAGCATTAATAGCTTTCTGCTTTTACTTGCAGATGCTCATACCCTTTTTTATGAGGGTAAGAAGCTTCTAAAACTACACTTGGACCACATACTGAGGATGAGGTGCTCATAGCTTATGGATTCAGAGCTTGGAATCAGTTCAGTCAAGTTAAGCCAAGTGCCAGCTGGGAGGAAATCACCACAGAATCGGTTAATATTTGTCATGGATGGCCTGATGATATGGCATTTTATTTTCATTTTAGTGCCTGATGTTGGCCTTTATCATCTCTCCCTAAGAGTCAAGAAATCAATACCTAAAATCTGTCCATATCAGTTCCTGTCTTGAATTCAGATGTGAAAGGGATTTGCAAAGCTATGAGGATGTTCTCAGCTATCCTTTATCTAATGATTAGGCACTACTGCCTTAAAATACACCCTCCTTCTAGGACAAAAAGGAGCCACAAGCATGAAATGGAATCAGTGTGAACAGGCAGATAAACCCCAGTGAAGTCTGGACAAGCACCGTCTCACCTCATTACACCAGATTTAAGCATGACAGTCAGCAGGCTGCCTCTGTGAACTTCCCATTTCTCCAACAAAACCCACAGAGGCATGCTTTGCATACTTCTGCTTTAGTTTGACCGAGCTCTGTGGAGCCCGAGTTGAAGCTGAGGATGGCGTGAACACTGGCAGTCTGTGATGTTTGTACCAAAGAAAACCAAAAAGAGAAAGAGGCACAAGATCAAATGTTAGTGAGTCCATGCTTTTCAGGATTGAGTCACTGGCTGAGTTTTGTCATTCTTCTGTACTGTTCAATACCCAATGAAAAGGCATTTTTTTCTTCCTTATTGTACCACATGAAACAGGTGGTTTGGCTGAGAGATCACACGGTTGGGATCATTAAAAGGGGAAGACAGAAAGGCAGCTTGCAAGGATCATAGCTTTGTTGGTTGTTGGGAAAGATTTATGGCTTCAGCTCCTCCACTGTAAGGTCACAATTGAAGATACATGTTAAAAGACAGATTGCTTTTTACGAGCCCATTTCCACTGCAGGAACTTTTCCAGAGAACCTGGAATCATTTCAGGAACCCAGAAGCCTGGCCTGGGAGAGGAACCAAAGTTTAAATTTGGGTCCAAATTGGTGTTTTGCAAGACAATGATAGCAAAGCTTCAGTCACATAAGCATGAGTTTGTGGTGGTGGACAGAGCTGCCTTTTTGTTGAGCAGTGTGGGCATGAGAGAATCGTAAAGTTAATCCACGTTTAGACAGACAGCAACACTGTGGAAAAAAGGCAGCCCCCTCATTCATTTGAAAGAAGCCACTGCTTTTTCTCTGGCAAAGAAATGCTCAACATTCAGCTCAGCTTCTTTGATCCTATTTCATCGTCACACTGGTACCTGAAACAACACGCCTCCACCAACGCAGTCTCTCACACAACAACTTAATAGTGAAACTGTCTTCTTTTTTAACGATGTCACCGTTTTCACAGTTCTAAGTTCTAATTTATCAAAACTGCTTCTATTCCTCACTCATCAGCTGATTGGTACCATTGGCATCCAATGACTATTTGCCCCAAAGCTGGTGGAATTTGCCTGTTTTTCCATTGCAGCCCTTCTCCACCTAGTGTTGGTATATATAGTGCAGGTGGAGGTTAAAGCCTAGAGTTTAGGAGGCAGTGTAGGGCTCAGCAACACAGCTTCCCAGGAAGTTAAGAGTCCCCATTTTATTGGTCCTAGAAGTGTAGTTTTGTCACGCCCTGTGTGTGAAGTATCTAGCTTGTCACTGGAGATTAGAGGCTCTACTCTGTTGCAGCCACTCTGTGATTGATGCTATTAAAACGGCTGATTTGTTTTATATAAAGAATCCTGCCTTGAATGCCACCAGATAGCTTTCACCACAACAATTTGATTACCTGTGTACATAATTTTTTACATTATTGCTCAATGAAGCTTAAATACAACTCTACACATTTTCATTATCTCTGAACATTTTTTAAATAGGAATCCAATATTTCTGAAACAGGAGGCATTTTTGACAAGCCGACGGTAGAAAACAATGCAGCTACCTTAAAAACCCCCACTAGCCCTGTCTGTTGTTTTCCCTCAGGCGTTTTATACTTTTCACAGCTTCACTTTGGCAATCAGACTTGTTTGCCCACTCGGCAGGGTCCATTGATTGCAACAGTACAGTAATCAGCCGTCATTCATAGAAGGGCCTTCACCTGTTGGTCAATTCACAATAGCTTGTCAAAAAGCTTTTGAAATTCTGTTTAATTGTCACAACACAATGTGCACAGACTGCAGCTTCACAAAAATGGGTACGCATAGGGATATACATGGCATAAAATAAACACAGTATATACACATAGTAAGTTGTGTGTGTTTGTGTTTGTGTGTGTGTGTGTGTGTGTGTGAGAGAGAAATTCAGGGAGGTTCAGCTTGAAAGGGGTGAGTAGAGTTCAGTGGGTGGCCAGGTTCAGCTGGGTAACAGCCTGCTGGATGAAGCTGTTTCTTAGCCTTGTAGTACAGGCTTGGAGGCTCCTGTAGCACCTCCTAGAGGGCAAGGGGGGAGCAGTCAGTGGTTGGGGGTGTGTTGGATCCATCCCTGGGTAATTCTGGTGATTGGTCCGGATGCTTTCGGTAGCAGTTGTAGAGTGTTTTTGGTGTCACAAACTCGTCAGCCTCCTCAGGAAATACAAGCCTTCTTCAAAAGGGAGGGAGTATCTGATGTTCAGGAGTAGTCTTCGTCGATGTGGTCTCCAAGAAATGTTTACAGCTAGAGACACACTCCTCTTCAGCTCTGTTGATATACGACTCCATCCTTTGGACTCTCTGAAGTCCATGACCAGCCCCATATGTTCTGCACATTGAGAAAGAGCTTGTTGGTGGTGCACCATGATGTCATCACTGTAGGCCACCTTGTAATTGTCAGTGATTCTGCCTACAACTGTGATGTCTTCAGCAAATGTTATTATTCAGCTTGAGTTGTGAACCGGCTGGGTAAAGAGGGAGTAGAGAAGGGGGCTCGAACTCCTGTGATGAGGGTTGAGTGTGGAGGAGGTACAGTTGGTTAACTAATAGACTGAGGTCTGTTGGTTAGGAAATCCAGGGCCCGGTTACTGAGGGAGGGGTTAACTCAAGTTAGAGGGGTTTGGTGGTCAGCTTGGTCCTCTATTCGTAAAGTGTACTTTTGTACTTTTTGTCCTGATGTTCTTTTTGAGTTTAGTTCTGGCTGTGTTGTAGGCCTCACAGTTTCCGGACATCATGGTTGTCATGGTTGTCATGGTCACAGGCTTTCAGCAGCTGGTGGCCTTCACTGGTCATCCAGGGTTTCTGGTTTGAAAAGGTGCACTTTAAATAATTCCTGGTTCAGATGCTGGCTTTTAAGATAGTGTGTGTGTGTGTGTGTTTTATAACAGCAAGAAAAGGCTGCAAATATGGTTTTCTTTAATGTGTGTTTGACAGTCATTAGTCTAATCTTATGAAAATGTCCATGCATACCTGTCACATGGACTTCTGTGAGAAAAGTCTGAATAAAGTGAAGAATGTTTTCTGTAACTTTAAATACTTTGCACAGAAGTAAAACCAAAATGAAATGAATTTCAGAAAGTAGATGCTGCTTACTGATTGCTTACTTCAGTCTTTACTGTAGCAATGATTGGATGACAATCTCTGTAATGAATGGTGGTGTGAACAGAATGTATATGTAATCTTCCATGTGTATAAATCACAACTGTACATTTTGTCTATTTATTAACAAATCTGTATCCACAGACATAGTTGTTTTTACTGCAGCCCCTCCATATTATCTACTTGTAGTTGTTCAGGTTTGTTGGTTATTTTCTTCAAATTCCCCAAGCTGCTTCTTTGAAACTGTAATAATGTTGAAGAAGAGAGATAAAAGCATATATTTACACTTACTTGTTGTCTGTCATAACAAAAAGCTTATTGATCAGTGTCTCTGTGCTTGGTTGTGTTCCAGCTGTTCATTCTAACTGGCAGCAGAACTCTGTTGGTTTTGGGATCAGTGACTTTCGCTCTCCGCTCCGTGTGCAGCCTCGTCCTCCTCCACGTCAAGATTTCCCTGCTGCTGGACCCTGGACTCGCTCTGGACAGCGTAGGTCCAGCACACAAAGTCGGCAACACTTTGTCAACATGTTTTTGTCAGCATAGCAGTGCTGTGACATCTCTTGTGTCCTTCTCTTCCTACGCTCCTGACAGATTATAACCCTTTGCCCCCCACCAACCTGTGGCGGGGGCAGCGAGTTCATCATCAGACCAGAGCCATCTGCTCACACACACACTCCAGGTTCAGTGCAGGTATGATGCTCCCTCTGTTTTTATTAGTATCAGCTATAAAAAGTGATTTTAAAGAAGACCTTCTGTTACTGATTGAAGGCATCAGTTTGTTTTGCACTGATGAACTAAACTTCCTTCACAGGGCCCAAAATTATTTCTCAAGGGATTAATTAAAGTGTATTCTGACAGTTGACATTTACATTGTTAGCTAAAAAAAGGAACAAAAAGTCAGATGAAAATTACTAAGGTTGCCAAAAAGATCTTCCTAAGGGAAATTAATGAAGCACCTGTGAAATATGCAAATACACTATAAATCTACCAAAACTCAAGTGCTCACTATTCTTATTCAATGTTCTTATCAGGCTTAACTGTACTTGTTATTTCTAAGCTTTCAATCCTTTTTACTTTAAGACTCGGGACATACATGTCTTATATTGTTCTTTTTACATAACTGTATGTAAGGCTACTCAGAAATGGCAGTGGTATTATACATGTGCACAACTTTTTTTTTTTTTTTTTTAAACCTTCCATTTATTTCCAATTACAAAAACATAATCCACTGCACAATGGTGTTAATATCAAAATTAGAAAAATATAATATGATAAAAAAGTATAAAAATAAAAGGATCACATTTCAACCAGCCTCTTGTGGTCGCCTTTCTACATGCAAATGTCACGATTTTGAAGGGATAGATGTCTGTCTTTTGAATACTGCCACTTGTTATCATAGTCCAGCGGTCCCTTGGTACTTTGTAGCATAGAATCTCTTTAATAATCTGAGTAACCCTATCCCAAAACTCTTGTAATGTCACATTGTCTCCTGTATTGCTGCTGTTTACATAATTGTTTATGTGCAGGACTATTTTAATGAATGATGAGGGATATAACAGCCATGTTGGGGGCTAAAACAATGTATCAATACTGTGAGAGCAAAGTTCATTTTCATGGATTATGTTTTCCTATTATTTCCATTTAGCATCAACATGGTCTGTTTTTGTCCATATATAAAAAACAGCTTTTATAAAATTCTTGATTCCTGCTAGGAAGTAAATACAGCAGTAGATCAGGACTTAGTAGGTTAAAGTAAATTAAACACACTAGAATATAAAAAGCAACAGAGACAGACAAATACAGTAACCAAAAAACTGTTATAAATAAAACGTTGATAGATTTTTTAGCTTTTAATATGCAGTAGATATTGAACATGTGAAGGCTCCCTGCTTCTAGTGCTGAAATGATTAGTTGATTAATAAGTGGGTTAGTTAACAATTGAGCTATTGTCATTTATGATCCCAGAAGTGTCAAAAAACTGTGTTCCCAGCTACTCTAATGTGTGAGCATCTGCTGTTTTAATGTGTTGGAACTAGAGAAAAAAAGCCATTTAAAGACTTTTTACTGACTAAACTAGTTAAAAATCCATCCAAACCAATAATCTGCTCATTAGTTGCAGCCCTACCTGCTCCCATCCTGCACCTACAGACAGCAGTAGCATCAGCTGCTAAGCCTGGAAGAGAAGCCATTACTAAACCCACTGCAGACACAACACAGCTTGTTCAAACACAGGCTCACTTTGACTTAGTTTACTCTATGAAGCTTCTTTCATTAGGAGAGCGAGCAGCAGATATGTGTTGACTCCCAACTGTTTGTTTTCTGTCTTTGTTTCTGTATCAATGGCACTCTGTGTTAGATACAAGAACAGATAGTTTGGCCTTGACATTCAAATGAACTTAGCAGCGAACACGCACACACAGAAAGTGAGCGTCTCCTTTTCTTTGCACAGCCTTGTTAAAAAGAAAAACCAAACTCAACGTAAACTGAAAGATTTCTTCTAACTCCACCATTAGACCACATTTGAACTCACACTCATCAAATCATTGTATTATGTTAACAATTCATTGACATTGTAATCAGTTTCAGCTGATTAAAGGCTGCCCCTAGTGGCACTATGGAGCAGCACTTTTTTAGAGTAGTTCCCCGTTTTGCACGAGAACATGTGGGTGACAGGATACAGGGTGTCACATCATTCCCCTGATTGACATTTGGTGGTAATGTGACAAGAAATGTAGCAATAAAAAAAAAGGCAAGAAGGAAGACCGTTAATAAGCAGATGTGCTTATTAACAAATTCTTCCATAAATTGTGTTTGAAAGTGTTTTATGACAAAGCAAAATGCACTCTGTATGCTCAAGGATACACTAAATGTGTGTCTTTTTTTTTAAACTATTTCTCTATTAAAATGGAACTGGGTGACTTTTATATTGGCATCATGAAGACTTATGTGTTTGTCTTTAACCTGAGCAGAAACAGGTTGGATAGAGTTAAATAATAGGCATGCTTGGACAGGCTCTTCATACATGACATGTCATTTACATTAGACATTGTGATTAAGCAGTGAAAGCTGGACTAATCAACGTTTTGTATTAAAATGATTGTATAATGTAAATGATGTTGCATATGGTGACAAATCCACAGAGCAACTCTGTAGTTCCTCTCAGCTCTGCGCTGCCTTTTAGCCTCTTTTAGTTGATTGTTTTTAGTTTTACAAGCTGCCATCATTAACCTCATTATTAGTGATAAACCTACTGTACACTGTCAGCCCAGCATTTAGCTGCTAAACAGACACACATTTTCTAGGAGTTGGTGGAGACCAAAACAGAGTTAAAAGGAGAGTGAATATTGAACTTAGATTCATCAGTGGACACCAAACCAACTCCAAGTGAATTCTAATGTTGCTGTGTGTCTGCTAGATGTAGAAATAGGAAACTGTTTGCTATCTTTGAAATTGTGTGTAACAAAAGATTCAAGATACTTGTCTGAGAGATAAAACAGCTTATAATCTTTTTGGATACAATAAAATAAATGGTGGTTTGGTAATGTTCTTACCACACCTTCCTCTCATAGGATCAGTGGAGATTGTCAAATAGAAAGAAAAGAAGGCAACTGCCTGAGTTTTGTTTATTTTCTCTGTCCAGGTGGAGGTTTCCGTTCCCATCATCCTTCCCAAGCAGATGATTGCTGTGTGAGGAGTGTGAGGAGGTGGAGGCCTCATGTCAGATCTCACCCATACCCCCCCAACCTTCCACTGGAGACACCCAGACACCATGCATATGGATGGTGAGCTGGAGAAGCAGAAACTCTTTACAGCAGGGACACAGAGACTCTGGATTTAACATAAACTGGACGATTTCCAAAAACAAATAATGATTCACTGCCGATATTCAGCAAACTTGTTAGGAAATAAAACCGATAAATGAAAGGATGTTAAGAGAATTTGAAGTCACTGGCTGTTTCTGGCTGTTGATGAGATTAGTAATTAAGGCTGGTTGGAAGCATAGTGACACATATACTTGCAGTAAAATACACTCATCACTGTTCTTTCATGTTGCCAAGTCCAGTTGCATTCAGGTTTTAGATGATGAAATTGTTGCTTTATGTTTTGTGACACAAAAATGGTGACAATAAAATAATGTTGTATGTTTTCTGTCTGTTTTCTCTAACAGTGAACAGATACTGTGCAGTAGCTCCTCACATACAGTTACTCTGTTCTTGTCTCCACTGTATCACCCACAACTTTGAAGCCTATCATCAGTACAGAGGGGCTCATACTCACCAAATCTAATCCAGTGCTCTCCTCACTAATGCCTTGATCTGTAGCCTCAGGCAGTCGGCCACCCACAGGTACACTGTGTTCACACTGTGAGCACAGTCAGACAGTCAGCTTTTGACCTAGAAGCTTTAACAATGGGCAGATGGTCACCTCAGAGACTTTTGAATTTTCCAGTCAAACCAGGCTTTAAAATATTACTTGTTTACAACTTGGAAGTATTTTAATGAACAGTGGTGACTAGTGCCAAGGTTGTTTCAGCCTTTCTCCGTTCTCTACAACCTGAATTTGAATGAAAAACAGCAGCAAGTCAGTGCTAAGTGTTTTATTTATATTACTGTTGTTTTTTATCATTAAACCTTAATGGTTCAGACCTAGGTAGTTCTAGCTAGCTGTGATACATCTTTAACACCACAAATATTGTACAAACACAATAATTCATTATTATGAACAAACCAAACTAATGAAAAAACAGTCCATCTAATAACACCTACTACTGCACAGTGCACTATAGGGAATCTGATTCCTCATGTAACATCATCTAATTCATCCATTTCTGTCACAAATAATAATGAAATGATATATTTACTCTGTAGAGTAAATATAATTTCCATTAAACCTAGTATTAGTTGTGCAATTGTACAATGACAATGAAATCTTGTAATTCTATACATTCAGTAAGAAATGCATTGTTAAACACCTCACAACAATAATAACAATAGTGCATCAAATGTAAGTGTATTTCTCTTAACCCACACTTTACATACATGCACACAAAATAAAGAAGAGCTTGGCTAAACAGATGTATTGAAGCAGGGAGAACATTTGAGAGCTGAGGAGCTACAGCACTGAAGACTGTGTCCTTCACACAGAGTGCAGCCTGGTGTGAGGCGTGGCGAGGAGTGTAGGAAGAGGTATAGATGTGGACAAGATCAAAGGTGTTCAGGGGCCAGATGATGGAAGACATTTGTATGTGAGGAAGAGAACTTCAAATGTCACTCGAGATTTGACGGGAAGCCAGTGGAGAAGCTGTTGGGTGTAGTAGATGTGTTGTCAGGGTTTTGTGCAAGTGAGAACCCTGTCAGTTGAATTCTGGACGTATTGAAGTCTGTCCAATTCATGTTCCATTACATCTGTGCTGGTTCACTCTAAAGACAGGACTTCACCCTCCTCCAAGAGTGTATGACATCACATGTGACAGATGTGGGGAATAATACATCAGTGAAACAAGGACTAAATGAACATTAGAAACAGACATCAGTTGACCAAAACCATTCACAGCATCCATTGAGCAGAGGTCAAAGGTCATTCAGCAGGACTTGGTGGACAATGGGAGAAACATTTACATCTATACCCATAAACAACTACTGTACCATGGGACCAAAATCCATACTTCCATAAGTCACATGTTGATGACTGCGGAAACTGAAGGAAGGAAGGAACTCTGAACTGCTAAAGAAGCTCATTAGATGCATTTGAAAGCTCTGGAAAGGACTAGTAAGTGGAGTTAACTCAGTGTTTTGCTGAACACAGTTTATGTTGTGTGTATCCTTGAGGTTTAACAAATGTGTCGAATGCATCCCGAAATCTAATATTCACTCCCATCTTCTCCTATCCTATTACTATGATTGGAGAGCAGGATGTTTCTCCGTCTGTCTGTGCGTTCACCTCTCTCCAACCCCCTCCATGGTTCAGAGAGCATTTTTTGCGCATTTCATTTCATGTCAACTTAATTTTCTATTTCAATGTTAAATAAATAGTCTGCAGTTACACTTTTTATGTACTCCGGAGATACAGCAACCTGGGACTATTTTTTCAGCCTGTGATGCATGTGCGTAGAGAAAAAAAAAAGGGCACATACAGCACGTTCTCGCCACTGAAGAGGGCAGTTTTGCATGTTTTGCCAACCAGGAGGGCACCGTAGCACACATTTTGGCTCCCAAGAGGGCACTGTAGCACGTCTTTTCCAACAATTGGGCTACGAGGGGGGGGTGACTGCCCCCCCCTTATGCACACCACTGGTAGAGACCCACCCACACAGCCTTCCATCCTTCCGCGACATGAATTCACGCATTATGTTCCTCTTTGTCTCAGGGTTCAGAACATATTTGTTCCAGAGTTCAGTAACAACTCGCCTAACAAAAACTTTGATTTATGAATGAGGTTGATGACTGATGATGCGGACACACACAGACACTCACTAGGGTGGGACGTGAGGTCAGGTGAAGTTTAGGTTTAGAACAACTTCTTCAGCAGACAGCCAGCAACACACAGGTCACCATTTCTGACGGTCACAGATTTTGGTGTAACACCAGTTTTCAGACAATACTTGCATAAAACATTACATTTATCTGAGGTAATGAATATTCACATTTCCCTTTATCATTACTCATCCTTACCAAGATATAGATTCATTTGATTTTTGTTTTTAACATATGACTGTTTTCATTAGCAACTAGATCATACTTCACAATGTGATTATGCACGTAAAGCCTAACCTTTTCATGCATTGTGTCCACTATATTACCTACTGTATAGTCTATATAAACATACTTCAGAAATCCCATTATCATTATTGACTTTGTTAACCAGTGATGTGTCATCATGCATTATCTCATTTAAAACAAGTGTTTTGACTTTTCAGCAGTGTTGTGAGGACAACTGCCACAGAATGAGACAGCAGAGGTGATTGGAGCCGCCTGAGTCTACAGGTACTCATACCTTCTGATTAACCCTTTCATGCCTATATATGCATATATTTCAATTAATGTACAAATAAACATTTTATTGCTGCTTCACTTTCTTACCTACGTGCTAGCATTACCATGCTAATAAAATACCTAGCTAACTATTTCATCACACAGCAACAACATTAATTCTCATTTACATACACCATCTCATTCACACATGGCCTAACATAGCCTTGGTTATGTGGATCTAATTTCAAACAACAATCTGACTCAACTACATTCATGGATTATCATTTACTCAACAGCATAATAAACACATTTGAAATATTTACTTTTCAGCTGAGTGCTGTGAGAAGGATCGCCAGTGAAAGAGACTGAAGAAGACATTGGAGCCACCTCAGGTTACAGGTACTCATACTTTCTGATTACCCCAGCTGATTCATCCCACAGTAACAACATTAACAATGATAATTTACATACATGCCTAACATGTCCTTGGTTATGTAGATCTTCTTTCAAACAACCCAACAGGCGCATTGTTCTAGTTGTAGTTAACCCGTCACGTCGCAAACTTTGCTGTGTGATGTTGGGGAGTTAGTGTACAGCGGGTTTATCAAAGCCTTTTCACTGAACACAGTTGCCTGCTGCAAACCAGGTCAATAAGAATGAACCAAAACAAGTAAAGATGTGGGCTGGAAACAAAAACAAACGTTGAATTGAAAGAAAGAGGTTGAAATGATCTGTAGAGTTGAGAGGAGCTGCAGTCAAGTGATAATTCTCTTCATCACTATAAGCATCATCTGATCCATTGTTTATATAAAGATATTGTGCAGTTTTAAGGTTGCACTGAATTATTTGATTATAGCTCTCCTGAATTTCAAATGTTTTTGATGTTCACTCTGTAAACCGTCTTTACAGAGAGTCAGAATGATTCTCATCTTTAGCCTTGGATTGTGAAAATGATTTAGTTCCACATATTGTGAAGCAGTTATCATCAGAGCTTGGAGCTGCACACACATTCTCAGATGTGACCGCAGCCTGTGCTCCTGCCCACAGTGAGTCACAGCACACTGACTCACAGACCAAGTGGATCACAGTGAAAACAGATTTTGGGAAAAACAGCGAGTGTGAACTGCTAATTTCTCTGTAGTGTCTCCATTTAACAGCACCCCTCCTTCACCTCCTCTCAGCCTCCTATCACCGCAGGCTGATGAAGCAGGACAGCAGATCTGCCGCTGGCTGATATCCATCTATGTCGGAGCGTGGGGGTTCATACCCATCTTCAATTACATCCCATAAATGTCAGGCTGCCTCCTCAGTCCCCGCCTCGGTTAGCGGTAGGCCTCACAGGGGCATCCGCTCGGACGTGAGAGGAATGGGGCGGACGCTATTTCCATACACAAGTGTGAGCATTCATTAAGTGTGTGTCTTATCAAGAAGTGAGGCGATAAGCCGGCAGCAGACGGTCCTCCAAGGCGGAGCGTGATAGAGCAATTAAGATGATAGTCAATTAGGCCACGCTGCTAATTGACTCGTGATTAAAGCCAGAGCTGATTAATAAAGTGAAGGCAGCTCTCTTGGTCTCGGTGTGAGAGCCTGTATGTGGTGATGCATAGAAATAAACAGGTGGGTGCTCGTGTCCATATCTTAGCACTTTGAAGTGTGGCCATGAAACTGCCTTTATTTGTTTTTCATCATCTTTTCATCTCTAGGTTCAGCATTCTGTCACTCCTCCAGATACTCACCTCTGATTAAAGGTGAAGTAAGCAAGATTTTTACAGTCCCACAGCGCAGGATGACTGTAATATACAGCATCTGAGGGCTCTGATAGATTTGTTGCTAATAAAAGATTATTTGGCCAGATGCTGAGACTTCTGGCTTCCAAACTTACTGCTCATGCTCTGGGATGGAGACCTGCTGATGCTGCACTTTATGCTGGTTGCCTATAGAGTTGTAATGATCCTGTTAAAGGGTCAGTGCACTAAAACTACAATAATATAGGATATGCAGCTGAGGTTTGTGCCTGCACCTCAGTGACATGGAGGTGACTGGATAGTCATTTGTGGTGCTCACAGCATTTAAAAATAACAGTTCAAAATATTCAACATCTCTTTCAAAAAAGAGTATCAAGCCAGTTCAATTCTGAGGAAGAACATTTTAAAGTGTGAAAAGACTGGCTGAAATAATAATTATAATGTGCTGCTGTGCAATATAAGAACATGGGTGGGAAAAACCAATTAGACAACAAATGAAGCTTAGTGTAAATATTTAAATTATAAATAAGAGATGTAAGCAAATACATTAAAGTACCTGTTTGAATTTAATGAAATATGCAGATACATATAGTAGCTTGTTTAAATGTTTAACACATTTTATTCACATACACATATTATATTATACCTCACTTAAAATGCTTATCTGTCTTTAGCTCATTCAAGGTTTCATGAATAATGTCTAAAATAGCTTATAGAAAAATATCTTCCATAAGTTTGTCATTATGTGCTTATATATATTGAAGCACTGTGTGTATGCTGGATACAGTGAATGATGGGTAGTATGGATGACTGTAACTGTGATTCATGTAATGTGACCCTGCTGTGTAACCTTTTGAAGCCCTGCTACTGTATTGGCTGATTTGATTTGAGAGACATGATTGTTGTCCTTCATTTCCAACCCAGGAGTCACTGAGGCCAGTTTGCTGTAAAAGTGACTTTATACAAAGCTTTTAAGTCCTACTTTTTGCTATGAATATTTAGACTCATGCATCAAACTTTAGTACCACTCTTAAGGTCATTTCTTAGTTTTCTACATAAACTGGATAAATGACTGAGCTCACCATGAACAGCATTTTACAGTAACTACCTTGTCCTGAACAAAACCCCAACTCTTTTCATCACAAACTCAATACATTCACCTTGCTGTGCTGGAGTGGAGGTACAAATCTCAGCAATAGATCTCTCAAATCCTGGACTAAAACAATAACCTCAAACATCTCTGCATGTGTGGATACAGTGGAAGGAAGCAAGGACTTGATGTTATTTGGGTGGACTGACTCAAGGAGGCTTGGTAAAATACAAAAGAAGATATTGAGCCAGTTGTTTTTTTATGTTGTGCATTAAACATAAAAACCTGGATTTGAAGTATGTCACCCTGCCTCACAGTGTGTAACACTCTGCAGTAGCCTCACAACCAATCTGTTTACCGTCTGACGAATGAGTCAGGAGTGAAAACAGCGTACCTAACTCACACCAACGCACCTTTTGGATTTTGGAGCATTTCGCACCGTTAATTAAACGTTCACTGCCAACACTGTCATAAGTGCCCAGAGAGGACTCACACGGCTAAAAGCAAGCAGTGCTATGAAAGGATGTTCAATTCACCACCCTTTTTTATTTAGGATGTTTAGCTACGCTTCAGCAGCAGTGACCGTGACACAGGTTGACTGCTTCTCATGTTAAAGGCATGAAACCTGCTTTCCAAAATAAATGTATCCCACTATGTCCAGAAAGAAGCTCCTGTCTCTCATTGACCGTTTCCTCTGCTCTTGCTGATAACTGCAGCTATTTAGCATGCTGTTAATATAGAGTCAACACATTTTTGCACATTTTCATTCCTTCTTTTTTACCTCATTTTATTTTTTGTGTAGCATTTTTTTCCCCCTGTTCTTCTTGCTCTAAGCTATTTCTGCTCTGCCGCTTTACCAAGGATTAAAGGAACAGTTCAACATTCTGGAATTGTGCTTATTATCTCTTTCTGACAGCTGAATTGACACCACGCTTAAACTTGTGTCAAATACACAGCTTCACATAGGCAATTAGCCTAGCTTAGCATGAGGACTGGAAGCAGTGAGGAACAGCTAGACAGCGTACATCCATCTGTCCACAAAGAGAAACAAACAACAATTTATGGTTTCCCCTACTTGTAGTCTTTGTGGTAAGCTAGGCTAACCGCTGACATGAGTGATATTAATGTTCTTATCTCCTTCTGGAAAGAAGAACAATAAGCATATTTGGACATTGTGACATAAGAAAACACACAACAAGAACTTGAAGTCAAGTTTATGTCTATTTTTATTTGATGTCTAGAATATGAACATAAGAACAAGTAGAATATGAAGCATGTTGAAATATAACACTGGCCCTGAGATCACTTCCTGTGGTGATACTGATAATCTTTAACATTGTGTTGAACCCGCAGCCCCAGATATTTCCTGCTTTGGGGGGCGCTGGGACCCGTCAGCCAGGTCGACCAACACCTGGACGGTCTGGGCAAGCCGACTCAACCCCTCGTCCTCCAGGATGAGCTGGGGGGAACACAGAGAATCCTGGGAAGGGAGGAGTAGAGCAGTGAGTTGATGCAGGTAAGATATTGTACAGTACACATGGTTTTTGATATGAATTGGGGATTTTAATGTCAGTGACACAGCAGCTATTAGCTAACATTAGCACCACTAGCTGCTGGTTATACCAAACCAACAACATCTCTGAGTGTACTGACTTGAGTAAAGGAGTGTTTTTATAGTCAGTTTGTGTATTTCTTCTTTCAAAAGTTACTGCAGTTATTATCATTTTAATGCTCAGACAAGACTGGCATGACTCTTCTTATCTCACTCTGAGGAAGAAAGTGACGAAGTATAATAAATATTCCTTTAATCCTGCCACACAAAGGGTTCTGCTGATTTGCTGAATAAATTGTGACCAGGTTTTTAAGGTTATAAAAATGTATGACCCCAGCAATCAGTTTATGGAGTTCACCTCAGGGCTTTAGGGGCCGAGCATGGAAGTGGCAGGGCTCAACAGTCCCTGCTAAATGTTCCAGTTTGATATAGCATTGGGCTTGAGTGAGGCATGTTGGTTCAATAGTGCCTCATAATTACTTGGAGCATTTCTGAGTTGCTAGAAAAACATGGCGCACACATCACAACCTGTAAACAGCACAAGAATATGGAGCATTTGAGTTCATGCATGTCTAGCAGGCTCCATAGCGCCCCCTAATGTGTGGTAAGCCATTGTTGGGATAAAGTTGCTCCAATATTCACGAAATTTGATAGGCATGTTCCTCTCATCATTTCAGACATATTTCACTTAGCTTTCTTTAGCTCCATCCAACCAGAAGTTTGGATTTTGTATTGTTTCCTGTATTTTATGCACACTTTTTCCTTCATTTGAAATGTAATGTGTTTAACCCTCACATTAGTGTGATTCTAAATTGGGAAGGAATAGTCGATACCTCAATATACTTCCACCTCAAATTTGGTTAGCCAAATCTCAAGACCTTCACTATGCTAAATTGCAAAGCGTTCATGGATCACATTTGCTCTGATGTGAAACATGTGCATTATCTAATCTGCCCCAAATGTCACACATGGGATAAGACACAAATATACACACATACTGAGTCATAACCACCTACTGAATACAGGAAGTCAGCTGTATGTGACAAATATCATCTGATTTACATGACATTTAAATGGTGTGTTTTTCACATGATCGACAGCAACATAGTGTATAAATAGTGCGTGTTCTCTAGCCCCACATACTGGACACTGGAAGTCATAGTTATCTTCTATATGCAATGTCCAATATTCATGAAAATGTACAGTCGGGTCCAAAAGACCACTTTCACGAATATTGTCCCAAAGAGGTGTATCATATAGACCATACCATGGCCGTCACTACCAAGGAGGTGAGGTCATCACCAAGGATTACATTTAGTATATTAATGCAGGCGATGGTTTCACTACTACAGGGAACAGTTCTAATTGCTGAAGATAACATGTAAAAGCTCCAGTCTGTGTGTAAAATGAAGTAGCAGCAGTGTGTGTTCTTCTTAAACCACAGTGTGTGAACATAAAGGGCAACTGGGTGGTGAAAGAGTTAAGACATTTATAAGACAGACTCTGTGGCATTCTGGAGCAAAGCATGTAATTTCAATCTTATAACGGCTACAGTGGATATCAGAAACATCCACACACACCCTGTCAAACACTGGAGAGTTTATTGCCTCCAGGAAATGAAAAGCTGTTAAATCAGACTTACTTCCACTTTCATTCACAACAAGCAACCAGGGGGATCCAAATAAAAACAACCAGCTTCCTACTTATGTTATAAAATAGAAAAGCTGTGATGTTTAATGGAAAACAAGACTCTGGCAGACTTTAAATGAGGTAGTAATTTAATTTAAAGCGTGCTCATCATGCGTTCAGAGGCTCTGTATGTTGGTTGCTGTGTATATTACTCTCTCATTTGTTTAGTGTGAACGGGTCAGATAGGTTAAATCAGTTTGAGTGCAGTCTCAGCTGATAACATTACTGTGACCCTGCTCTTCAAGTGTGGCTTCACTAATCCAGGTTAACATGATCTTTGCTCAGATGATGATGTTCCTCCTCTTCCAGCTGACCCGGCTCTTTTAACGCTGTTACAGGCTGGATAGCTTTCATAACATGACCAATCACTAGCATCAAATAGAGTTTACCTACAATTCATAAAGCTGACTCAAATGAAACTCAAATGAAATCCAGCTGTGTACAATAGAGACAGATGATAAGTCTGCCAGCTGATATATTGTCTGATAGTAATCTATCACAGATATATCATATATGTCAGCCAATAAATATCAAGACATTGCAGTCCAGGAATGCCACATATATGTTTGAAGTCTATAAAACTGTAACCATGACGTCATTAGTCTACCAGTTTGTTTTTTAACTGTAAAATGTCTTGTCAGTTATTTATTTATATTTAGAACAGAACACGCCCGCTCAACATCTCGTGCGCTCTCAACTCTGCCCCAACGCAACTTTGATTGACTGTTTTGCATCACATCAGGCTTCTTCCTCAAGAGGCAAGTCTTTAGTAGTTTGCACATTAGTTTTAGGTCACTGCTCTCCTAATCACAGACTCAGGCCTTCATGTTTAGGTTTTAGTTTGAAGAACATTATTTTATTTTGGTTGCAGTGTGAGTGTGAGACTTTAGTTAGGAGCTCTTAAAGTACCATGTGTGTCATATTTCCATTTCATTAAGGTGTGATTTGAGTTTAAAAAGATATTTCTTAGTGGCATTCATACTCTACAGTTCTGCTGAGTGGAGGCACTGTCATATGTTTATAATAGATATTTATTTTAAAAGTGCATTTAAATGAGCAGAGGCAGCCACAGGTAACAATACCCAGGATCTCAGCCATAGTACTACAACACTTCATAAACAGTTAGTAATGAAATAGCTACATGGATCAGGTGTTACATCAATTACATTTTCTGATTCTACTGGTTTAAAAGTGATCATGATTTAGATCAGGTCCCATTTAAATGTGGTAATTACATTTTGTACATTCTCATGTTTAGATAAGAGGAAACTAAACTGAACTTAAAGCTCCAGGTTAACCTCAGAAGAACTGTTTCCTCATCATGAAATA
The DNA here is from genome assembly GCF_027409825.1 of Scomber japonicus. Lineage (NCBI taxonomy): Eukaryota > Metazoa > Chordata > Actinopteri > Scombriformes > Scombridae > Scomber > Scomber japonicus. The sequence goes on from NC_070599.1 coordinate 4,522,859, forward strand.
ATAGAGCTTACCAACAGACTAATATTATAGCATGTAAGCATATGTAGCATCTCTAAAAGCCATTAATACAATGATGTAGTAATAAGTCATGTGCTCAGAGCTGGACACTAACAGATGAGTTCTGTCACAGTGTGCAGCTCTGTCCATCCGTTCAGTCTGCTGGAGGTCATCAACAAACTGTGTCCATCCTTCCTCTGCACACTGACAACACACTCTGCCTCACACACCATTGATTTTAATAACCGTGCTGCTCAAATCCTCAACTTTTTAAGACACAAATAAACCATGTATCAAATATCGCTTCAATCTGTTTAAACAACAGCAGGAAGTGCTGCCTGCTCTTATAGGCTGATAAAAAAATAACACACATTACTGTCAAACTCCACTCACACTGGCTTTAATGAATGACGGGGAGAATGGAGTGTATTTAACTATTATTATTATCATTATTATCAATTATTGTCACATTATGTTAGTATTGTTTTCTTGTGACAGACTGAGACTGACTTATATATCATCTCTTTGTTCCTATCAACAAAAGTGAGCCATAAGAATTTAAGTTGGACACATTGATGTTCTGTAATTTCCTGTTTTCTCTCAGTGTAACACTTAGTATGAATGTGTTCAATATGCGTGTGAGTATTTCAGTTGTTGGTATGATTTCCATAATATGAATCAAACATGTATTAATGAGTGATGGTGAATTAATGAATGTGAATTGGTGTATAGACTAATTATGAGTCACAATATAAACAGTATGAGAGGGTTAAACAGCTGTTTAGCTTTAGTTCATTCTTGGCTAACAGATGCATCATTAGTGCTTTTAGAAGCATTTTCAACTACATCATAATTGGTGATCATCACATTTAACATCATATCATCTGTATTTAAGTGCAGATGATTTAAAGTACTTTATGTTGAATGTGGCACAATATCTGCAAAGACACTGTCAGATAAAGTGACACAGTAAGAAGTTGGTGATATTATTGCAGATGTGTTAGTGGATCCTGGTTCAGTATACAGTGTGTGTACTAGGTGCAGCTTATGTGATTGTGAGGATCACACAGGGAGAAGTGATGGTGTGGAGTGTGTGTAGCTGAATGAAGATAAAGAGAGGTGTGAATGTGGTGAGTTTGAACTGTGAGCTTAATGTGTTCATTACTATATATCATAGTGTTGTCCCTGCAGGCTCTCACACCGTTTGATGTAATTGGCTGTACAGAGACTGCACGTTTAAACCAGAGCACGATGATCGACACGCTGAGGACATTAATGACAAAAGTAGGACATGAAATGTTAGAGGGACACTAGTAGAAGCTGTACAGAGTCACTGCCAGTGTGTAGCAGTGCTGAGGAGATACACAACAGCTGGATTACACTGCAGGTCAAATGTGCTTTATGATGGACTGAATTATTCATCACTTGTTTAAAGAGCCTCTGATGTACAGATACAGTTTATGGGCCTGTGTGTGTGTGTGTGTGTGTGTGTGTGTGTGTGTGTGTGGTGAGCTTACTGCATGTTTAGTAAAACACTCATTAATGTTTGATAGTAATTTAGAATGCGTCTGTCAGGTCATTTGCTTTACTATTGGTTTAACTTGTGTGGTTGATATATGATGTTTGTTATTAGCTTTAATATTCTTACATGTATTATTGAGGACCTATGTGACTGGGTACATACATAATTACACTTGCAGTCAATGAATTGATTAGTCAAATGACAGAAAATGAATTAGTAACTATCAAAATGGAGGTGTAGTTATCTATTATAATTGATCTGAGATGATTAGTTGTGAATTGAAGCGATCCCAAATGATTCCAGCAGTAAAACATGTAGCTCTGCCATGATGAGTACAGTTAGTGTTTGTATTTCCATGTTTTAAAAGGAATGTGGATGGATGTGTAGTCACTGCTGAATGGCTGCTTTTTCATTTTAGTGTGTCCTCAGTGACCCCAACAAACCTGGTAGAAGTCCCTCACACACAGCTACTGACATTTACCATGAAGCCTCTGCAATATGATTACATCTGCATAATCAGCACTGCTGCCTTTATGCTCATTACTTGATTAACTGATGAACCTGGAGTCTGGCTATACACATGCAACGCACACAATCCAGAGCTTGACAACACACTCTCACAGCTTCTCGTGTGTGTGTGTGTGTGTGTGCAGGCTGGAGCGATGCAGCGAGGAGGAGACGTCACAGCTCCAGGTGAAAGCTGCAGCAGAAACGTAAAGGCAGCGTTCCTCTGACCTGGACTCTACACACTCACCTGCTGCAACATGGACAGCTGGACTCTGCTGCTGCAAAGCTGTTTGGAGAGCACACAGGAGCTTTTTAAGAGGTGAAAGCAGAGGAAGACACACTAGGTTCAGATCAGGGTATCTGCAGCCAGCTCACACATTTACCACATTTTTAGTGCATAACATCAGAATCAACAGGGAGGAGCCACACTGGTCACATCAGTCAGCTGTCATGTTGTACATGTTTGAGGTTAGAGGTCAGTGTTGTATTTAAAGAAGGCTGCCATTATTCTGTTCCTCTGACTGTCAACAAATCCCATCTTCAAGTCATCAACACTTTATAATAATGCTACAGATCAAGTACTTTAGTAATCCTTCACTAATGCATGACTCATGACATGAATGCATTAGTTAATGTATCATGAGTTCCCGTTGCCTAGTTCACACTTAAAGGATCATCAGTTAAGGAATGTTAATTCACTGTAACTTTGTAACTTCATCAATTGATATGCCACTGAAATAGCTGGATTCCTCTTATATAGCAGTTGAGTTGAGCCTCTGGTTAAAGAGAAGCTTCATATTTCTATGAGATGGAGCCTGTGATGCTTCTGACACTTTTACAGCGTAGTGGGTGGAACGTGATTTTTAGGGGATATTTTTTGTATTGTGATGTTGAAAGCAGTGAGTGAAGCACAGTAGAGAAAGATGCACTAAAACCAAACTCATCCATCAGCTGACATGAATGATCAGACATTATTAAGCTCAACACACAAGTGCCATACACCTACTCATTAAACTGACAACTGAGTGTCTACTCTCATAGAAATATGAAGCTAGTTTTGTTTTACTCTTTGTAATAAACATTTTGCACCCTTATTATAAAACATTAGTGTTTTCTGTTGAAACTGGTTCCAGTAAAGCTTTTCACACCTTTCTGTGGCTTGTTGAAATTTGTTTTTAGACTAGAATGGGCTCATTGCTGCCTCCTGTGGCTGATATGGGAAAAACAGCTCTTATTCACTGAAGTTAAAGTGAAGGTTTCACCTTTTGAATCAATGTGAAAACACAATGTTGTGAATCCTCTCTGTTGATACTATATTAGGAAGACTTGAACCCAATCTGGCTCTTCATCAGGGACAGAGGAATTACAAAAACATGTCTTATCTCTTTACCACCACCCACTTTAAAAACTCTATCACACTAATCTAAAATACAGGCAATGTACTTCTCATGTGGTAAAATAAAGCAATAGGGAGCGTTTCACATTGATCAGCCACAGGAGGCAGTAATGAGCCCATTCTGGTTCAGCACACAGCGAGTTGAAGATGAAACATGTTGTGTGAGCAACATGAAGGTGTGAGACACCAGTATTTAAACAGCATGAGGACTAACTGCTTACTTTTATTAAATGTTCCATCACATTAACTCAGGCAGTGATTAAGATGATGTCATTTACAGCACTGATTCAGAAGGAACCATTTAATACAAACAGGTCAAATATATAGTTCAAGAGTTAAAAACTGTTCAGTATTTTACTAAAACAGCTGCTCACTGTAGTTTTTAACTGGTATTACTCAGGAGGAAATAGTGCATTAGTTGGGGACTATTTTCAGAGGTGGATGAATCCAGATTTGGTGTTGTAGTGATTATTTCTGAATAAATGGAGCTCTATCAGCCTAATATACCTGCACCAGGCTTTGGATACACACACAATTCATTGTTGGTTTGACTCTGCATGAGAATTGTTGACAATCAGAAGAACAGGAAATAGCCAGCACCATCCTCTAAACAAACATCAACTGTGACAAACTGAGCAGCAGACAGTGAGCTGCAGATACTCTGATCTGTGTACAAGTGATCAGCTGATGAAGCAACAGCAGGACAGCAGCGAGCAGACAAACAGCACATGGTCAAAGTTCATTTTAATAATTTCTTTACAGCGGAAGGAAAACAAACTTTACATATAGATTTATATAAACTCAAAAATGAATCTTAATAATAATACAATGATATTGTATAAATATAAAATACAACAGTATTTCTGTTCCTCTAACATATTAAAGAATATAGCTGGGTCTAAGCCAGTGAGTGAATTACTGTCAGTTGCTTATCCAGTTTGATTTATAAAATATACATTTGAATTGAACTATAAATTTCATTTAAACAGCAGGCTAAAAAAACCATGGGGAGGGAGCATTTTACAGTGGACACTGACCTGGAGACAACAGCAGAGACGTAGACATGAAGTGGACGGAGGTATAAAACTTAGTACAATTTACACTCAATGGCTGTTTTTACATCCTGCTTGAGTACTTTGGGAGTGTGTCAGAACAGTATCAGTACTGTTCTCCTCTGATATTATCATGTTCAACTAAATGACCTAAAAACTGACATTTCAGGTTATTTATTCATGAATTCCATGTGACCTTTCCCTAACTAGAGTTTTCTCTCTGAATAGTTCTGTTGGTCAACTCACTGTAATAGTTCATTTTCAGTAGAAACTTTTAATGTCTCATTAAGGTTTAAAAGTCTGAGGCCTTGATAAGAGTCAAATTCTGTTTAGAAACACTGAATGTTGTGGATTTTTAAGGCTTTAGCTGCTTCAATCCAAAACTTAGTGTCAGTTGAAGCCTTCAAACCCAACATCAGTGAAATAAGCATCGTAATCAGATTCCATTCTGTTGAGCTTCTATGAGCAATAAGCCAGACACAGCGTGTGGTAGAAACAGTAGAGGCCAGCTGATGCTCTGCTAAATGTTTAGCCTTTAGGGAATCAATGATTTGCCAATCCAGTGATGAGAGTAAACTTTTAAACAATCAATGTTGTTTTAACTCTGAATAATTGAATATCGATCACATCTTATAAACCTGTGTGTGATTTAAAGCAAGCACATTGATCTCACAGAGCTCTTACAGCTTTAGCTACATTAGTGAAGCCTCTGCTGTTTCACCCAGCTCTGCAACACAACATACACGCAACAGAATTTAAAATAAATATAAAAAACAAAACAATAATTTAATAACCTGTTTACATTTATACAAACATGAACACAAAGCCAGCTGGTCACACAGACCAGTGACAATGACAGAAAAAGACTTTACACACACAAGCTTCCTCCTGGAGGGTTTGTACCGTCAGTTTGGACACATGAAGCCTGGAGGGACATAGATGCAGCAACAGCTCCCCCTGCTGCTTACAGTTAACATGGCAGACAAAAAGAAGCAAGTCTCTGCTAGTGGTCAGTGTTCAGTAAGAGGCACTGGATCATTTGTCTCACTGTCCTTCCTTATTTCACCAACCTGCATCTGTCTCAAGGCTAAAAATCACATTCACAGTTCAGTCTCAGCTTACTTCAACAGCTTCTTTCCTCTGTAGGGACAAATGTTGGCTCACTAACACACAGACTGGAGTTGAGTTAGAACGTTTCTCAGAGGGAGAGCTGCTCTCAAAGCAGGAATAATCTCAGAGTTGGTGAACAGAGCCAAAGAACCACAGTCTGTCTATAAATCTATCTAGTTAACCCTCAGCAGCATGTAAGAAGGCTGTTTCCCAGCTCCACAGCCTAGTACACACTAACACACACTATGTGCTGATGTTAAACTAAGTCTGTAACTGTTCACTTTGATTTGTCTTCAGCTAACCTGGAAGGTGGCTTATGGTCCTGTGTGATGGGCAGACTAACTGTGAGTACAATGTTATCTTAACTGATGGAAAAGAACTGGGAAAATACAACTCAACCAGTAAACTATGTTTTCCCTTTAAATTCATGCATTTCACTGAGCAGAATAAGCACAAAGAATTAAGCATTAATATAGTTTAAAGCTACACTAATAATTCATGTTTTATATTCAGAATGGGTCCAGTGACTCAGTGTATTATAAAAGATGTCATTTGTAGTGACAGAATCTACCTGCTTCACTTCCTCTCAGCTGTTGAGGTATTTTTGCATCTTTCATTGTTTGAGTCAGTGTCACTGCTCTGATCATGTAGTGTTTAACAGCTAAAAGGGAAATAAGCAGGTGTTTTAATAAAATGATAATATGTTAAAAGTTGTTTACAGCTAGTTGTGAAAAACAACAGAATGCACTGCTGCAGCTTTAATTTGAGCTGCACATTCATATATAAACATGATGAGTATCCTGCACAGTGTGCATTCAGAGTGCTGGCTGTGTACATCATCAGAAATGAACACTGCTGTATGCATCAGCAAGATACAGCTCAGCAAATGAGCAGTGCACAATATCAGAAAGTGAAGGTCAGCAGCACACTGAATTCTAACTATGAAGAAAGTTTGAAAGACAAACTACGTCAAACTTTTTTTGGCTGTGATCTCAACTCTGACAAAACAGTAACTTCCTTTAGTGTTGACTTGTTTATTTTTGTTTACAGTGTGCATCAGACAGCCTGGGGAAGTTACTGAGATGATGACCAGGAATGATTCAGCATGTTTGTAAAAAGCAGGTATGAATAGAACTTATAGTAACTGGGATTTGAGGGTGTGGTTCTTTTACTCCATCCATTCATGTCTCAACCAATGAGATTATTAATGCCTATGAGCAGCTCTGCTTCAGACATCCTGTGTGTTAGAGAGTGAAGGCTAAACTAGAATAAGGCATCTCATTGTAGATCAGTCCATCAGTGTAGTGCTTAGTGTTCCTCTCAGTGAACAGTGTGCTCTGTAGTGTTGTCACTTTGTCTCTTTTTAAAGGTGCTCTGCTGTCTGCTCTGTACGCTCTACATCTAACCAGTACAGCTATAGAGTGTCAACACACTCACATCTGATGACATCTGCTCTACAGTCATGGAGGGTACGCACACACACAACACACACACACACACAGAGTAGAGTACTGTCTGAGATGACAACTGTGTGAGCAGCTGTGTGTGTGTTGGACAGGACTCACACACTTTAATTATACAAGTGTGACTGGCTGACACATTTCTGTCACTCTGAGTGTGTGTATATATATGTATATGTAGTGTGTGTTGTGCTGCTCCTCTAGGTGAGCAGGTAGCAGTAGAGGATGTAGAGCAGCACCATGGCCACACAGTAGAAGAGCAGGAAATCTGTGGACAGCAGCGAGGAGAAGGACGATGACGACGAAGGTGAGGGGTGGCAGGGGGACTTTTCCTCCGCTGTGCCCCCCCGCTCCGTGGCCAGAAGGGCCGTCACGCAGCGCAGCACAGCGGGCAGCTTACACAGAAGCACATCAGAGCACACACACATGTCCTTCTGGACAAGATAGAGAGACACACACACACACACACAGAGAGGAGGAAAATACAAGTAGTTATATAGTTATAACCAGGAGACAAGAGCAGAACTGTTAGAGTTGGACTGATGTATTTGATCCAATTCATCATCAGTCCAACTCTGACAGCCATGTAGCAACACAGATGAGCTTCAAGCACAAAGCTCTCAGCTGTTAACACACTGAATTACTGGAACAACAGCACTGACTTTAAATGTATTCAAGTGTGCTAAATGTCCAATAAGAGGACAGGACAGTGAGAATCATAAGGAGACAGGGACTTTACCTCAGGGACTCCCAGCTTGCGACAAGCACCAATGAAGTTTTCCACGTTAAGTCGACACTTTGATGAGCTCAGTTTTGGCTGAAAACATGAAGAGCAGGTCAGAGTGGAGCTATTGCTACACACACGTTCTATTTGTTCATATTTCACATGTTTTACTTTGCTGTTAATGCAAACTCACTTCCTCCATGTTTATTTGTTGTCTCTATGAAGTCAGTATAATGAACATTTCCACATCAATAATTCCATCAGTACAACAGTCATGTCATACTCACTGCCTCCCACTAATACTGTTGTCTTTCTTTATTTCTCCTCACTTGTATTTTGCAGCTTTTCACTGTGAAGCTACTGTCAGCTGTACATAACACTATAGCTGCAAAGATCAGCTGATCAATCAGTCCAGCAACAGAACATTTACTTTGATGATCAATTCATTGTTAAAACAAATACTGAAACCTTCTAGTTTCAGCCTCCTAAATGTGACTCTGCTGTGTATGACAGTAAAATGAAGATCTTTGGGAAACAGTGATGGACAGTTTTCACCATTTTATAGACCAAACAACTAATCACTTAATCACAGCTCTACACATCCTGCAGAGACTTCACACTGAAAGTCATTATTACTCTGGTGGGTTTAGCTAACAATAACCCAGCAGCAACTGTAAGCACTCACACTGACTGTAGCTGTACTGATGGAATTACTACTGTGCATGTTATATTCCTGTGCACAAATGAATAGTTTTCTCCATAACATAATAATACTGTAACAACTATCACTGTAGCAACAAGTACTAACTACAGGATAATGGCACATATGCCTTCATTTCCCAACATTCTCTGGAGTCAGGTGCTTTGAAGACATCATTAGAGCGTCTGATGAAGAGCAAGTGTGAGCACAAGCAGGAACCACTTGAGTGTTTATCTGTGAAATCCTAACATGTAGTGTAATAGTAGTCAGTGACACAGCAATATGTAGCTAATATTAGCCACCACAAGCTGCTGTCATACCACACTAACTAAACCTGAGTGTACTAAACTGAGTAACAGTGTGTTTTATCACTTACAAATTCTGTTTTTCATGTTGAAAAGAATGAATGTGACTTGTTCATTCATATGTTGTCAGTGTAATAGTGTAGTAAGTAAATAAGAGAGCTAGTTTTAATGAGTCTGCTTCAGATGGCTGAAGTGAATTACCAGATATCAGTTAGAGTGTGATCATCAGTGCTGTTGGGTGTGTGAGTGAGGACAGGATTTGGCAGCTAGCCAGACTCACCACTGCTGGAGAGGGAACGTGGATGATTGAGACGGAGCGTGGTTTGATCTGATTGACCAGCTGGCAGAGGACGGTGCCGTTGCATAAAGCCTCACCCAGATCCTCAGAGAGAGAGATCTTCAGCCGAGACTCCAGAGTCTGAGCGGAGGAGAGAGTTGTGTCACACCACAGACCTGCTGCTGTTCTTCCTGCATTATTAACTTGATTGTTTTCTTTCATTCTTATTTGCTGTTTACTTTGGTATTTTAAATGTGTTATACAAATATACTCAATTGACTTGACACTATCTAAATCATAGTGCTGATGGTTTGTATCTGTGTGTGTGTGTGTGTGTGTGTGTGTGTTAGAGGCTTTTTAATTTGACAGGATTAGCAGTTGTGTATTGAGCTCTACATTTCAGTCAGATGAGTTTTGTTGGGTACAGATGATGTAAATCCTGTGAGTGCTGACTGTGTGTGGGAGTGTGAAGTGAAGCTGCTCCTCTTTTTAATGAAGATAATAAAAACTCTGTTGAATCCAGGGTTACCTTGCGTAGCTGCATGATGTCTGGTCTCTCGTCTTTAGGAGAACGCAGCGTTGTGCGTGACTCGCTCCTGCCGGACTCACCCAGAGTGAACACTGACCACAACACACACACACACACACACACACACACACACACACAGAGCAAAGAGCGTGAGATCATTTGAGCAGCAGTGGATGGAGGTGTGAACAGTGTGTGTTGTGTTGTGTTGTGTTGTTTCGTCACCTGCAGGTTTGACGTTGCTGCGGGAGGAGGTGCGGAACAGGAAGCTGTTGGGTCTCTGGGCCTGACCAGGTGGAGGGGACGTCTTGGGGGAGGTGGGGACATCTGATGGACATTCACTCAGTGTTACACATTTATTATGAAAGTTACACTTCCCTATATTTCTGAATTTATGACAGGATAAGCAGGATATGTTTAAATACTCAACTCCACGTACGTAAATATTCCTACTCAACATAATTCAGTCCTGTGTATTTAACAGATGAGGCACAGCTGGCACCATTTACATTTCCCTTATTGTCAACAAATTGCATTAAAAACATTGTAAGTTTGTTTCTCTGTCTGTGGCTCCAAGCCCATTGGTTCCTACTCAAACAGGAAAACAGTGCAATTGTTGGGGACTATTTTCAGTGGCGGATGAATCTACATTTGGTGCTCTAGTGAGTTTTTCTGGCAGCAGGACTGTCCATTTGGGATAGAGTCAAAATAAACTAAAGTGTGTGTTGCAGCCTAGCTTCGCCAGAAGAGAAGGTACCAGTGGTGTGCTGGGTTCAATTCAAATGTGTGTGTGTGTGTGTGTGTGTGTGTGTTAGGTACCTGTTCTGCTGCTAGAGCGCTGTAGAAGTATAGAGTGAGGAACAGTGCTCATCTGATCAGCACTCTAATGAGAGAAACACATTTCAGGTTATCATACAGTCCACCCATCAGCACTTGCTCACTGAATGAAGTATAAAGAACAGTACTCACTGCACATCTATGCCTCAGCCCACTTTGGGAGGTACTGTTCTCGGGTGATCCACCACTAGGGGGAGACACACACCAACATTTATTTGTTAGAGAAAATCAAAACTTCCACACCCTTTAACTTGCTTCAATTTGTGATTTTAAACTGAGGAAATGTAAGAATGAATGAAAGGAGATTTGAATGTAAACAAAGGGTCAGATGTGTCTTTCTGCTGAGAGAATCATCTGTTCAACTGGCCTCACTTACACTGAGCTACTTCCTGTCAGTGGTGGAGAGGCCACATGACTTCCTGTTTTGGTCGATGACTTCAGAAAACTGAAAAGTTTTGACATGGAGAGCGTATAATTAGATATGAGAGACAGAAAGGAGTTGCCTCCCTCTCACAAAGAGAGAGAGAGCTGCTCTTACTGAACACATGACAGCTTAGAAAAGCACACATTCACATTGTGTTCCAGTCCACATCAGAGTAGACAGTGATACCCAGTCACATTCATGTTGTAATGTCATGTGATGTCTGCGTCTAATCCATTCATACATTTACACCCTTCACTAAGATGCCATCAAATCAAATGCTTCTTCCACTATCTGCAACAAACTATGGAGTCACACACACACAGTGATAGAGGCAGTACAGCCTTTCCATAGATGAGCTGTACACTGTGCAACAACAATCACACTGAGACAACTGTAATAAAGTGTTGGTTGTAACCAGTGTCTGTACTGTCAGACTGTGAAGTGAACATGTGGTGAATCATGAAGCCTCGATGGGAACAGAGAAAAGAATATGAAAGCAGAACAGGCATCAGCTTGTATCATCACAAGTCACACCAACTTCTTTTTTTTCTTCATGACACTTATGAAATATCACGCAGGCTACTGTATACTGCGTCATTTCGTGTTCTATTGTGGTTTTCCGAGAGAGTCCAACATTTTGGACCTGTGAGGACCTCTCTGTACTTGATGGTATAAAGTCTCCAGTTCATTGTGACATTAAACATTTGTTCAAAATAACAATATATACATAAGTGATGACAGTGAGTGTACCTGGTCTTCTCTTTCTGCTGCTGCTGCAGACGCTCTCTCTCCTGCCAGATGGACAGCGTACCCGGCCTCCTGCGCTCCTCCAGGGTGGGGCTGGAGGGGGACAGGGGAGACGACGAGGCCGATGAAGGGGGAGCCACCTCCACATGGAGGCTGGACCTGCAGAGAAGAGAGAGAAGACCGGCGAATAACAATGAAATATTTTGATCTGAATACTGCTAACAAAACATTTTTATTCATTTTTTCCTTCACACCACTGCCAGCTCCACTGTGTACCTCTTGAAGGAATGGAAACACTCTGACACATACGTTATTGAAATGTGGGAGGGAAATGCCACCGAAGTTCAGAGAGTTACTGTTACCAGATTTGTAAACAACAAACAGCCACAAAGCCACCTCAGTTCTTGTGTTCTGTGTGTGTGTGTGTGTGTGTGTTCAGTCAGATAGCTTGGTTACAGACATGTCTACAGATTTAGTAAAAGTTGAGGTAATAAATAAAAGCTTGTGTTGAGTTTTTCATCAGTCAGCAGTCATTTCCTTTATAGAGCTGTTAGACTGCTCCCTGTCTGTCTCTATCAAAGCTGTTCTTCTTAGAGCAGAGGAAGGACACTCACTGGAATGTCAGCTTTGATCAGACAAACTCCCAAAATAGTATTAAAAAAAGTCTGAATTATCACAAGCTGCAGACTAAACTACTCATCTCTATCAGCCTAGAACCAGCAGACCAATTGGAGACATGGCCAAAAAATCCAGAACATCCATGTAAACAACAGATGTGGTTAGAACAGCACATCACAGGTTTTATTAATTAGTGTGAATGTTTAACAGCTACAGATGACAGCAGATTAAAGACAAACAACAACACAGAGACATCACATGAAGATAAGTCTATTAAAACATACATCTTCATTCTGAAGGCTGCATTGTGTCAAATCTTTTTTTTTTTTTTTAATCATTTCAATATGAGAAACTGGGTGTAGACTTTCCATTTTAAGTCTCAGTATTCTATTTCCAGACGTCCCAGAGGAAGTGTTGGAAGCCAAGATTTGGAACATCCGTTTGTTGGGAGCTGCAACATGAGTGTGGAGCAGATTCAGGATTGTGCAACAGCTCCATTAAATGTGCCTGGAGTCTGAAGGAAAGCACAGTGACTGTCGACCAACTGAATGTGAGCCGTGGACAGTATATGAGGCTTAATGAGGGGCTCCAGCTCTGAATGAATGTTAGTCATTTGGCCTGAGTCCAGTTAATAAAACTCAAAGCTTGTGAACAATGAGGCATACTGCTCAGTGCCCCACAGGCTGATAACAATAGCTGTGTGTCACATATTAATATGTAGCCAATAGAAGTGCTGGGACACAAAATCCCAACAATGTCGTTATCTTAGTGCTGGAACAAAAACACTGCCTGCTGGGCTTCAGCACTAACACACACCTCAGTATGTCTGCTCACCACACAAATGTTACATTAACGTTTTATTACAGGAGCTACACACAAAATATGAAGATTCAAGTATTTTAGCCTCAATGTAGCTTCAATCACAGCCTTATATGTGTGCTAGGTAGTCCACTAGTGAAACAGTGGCCAAGCTCTCCGTTGGGTTGTGGCAGCAGGTTGGTGAGAAAACGAAGTTAAAAGTTGGGAAAGCAGCAGGTGTGACGCATAATCTCTATCAGCTGATCATCACACAGCAGCAGGTGATTCACTTTCATCTTTTTACAGCTTAGACATTTTGGCAGCTCCATTTAAATTCAGTCATGACGAGCCGTGTGAAAGATGTTAATATTAGTCTGTGTTATTAATGAGCATGTGCTGTTCTGTTTACATGTCGGCGCGCGCACACACACACACACACACACACACACACACACACACACACACACACACACACACACACACACACACACACACACACACACACACACACACACACAGTATTAGTTGGCAGAAGCAGCATTTTGTGTGCCACAGTTAAATGGAGTGGATACATCTCAGCAAACTGGCACAAACTGGCACCCTGCAGCGTTTTTGGAGTGCTCCCAATTCTACAATCAGTGAACTAATCAGACATGTCAGCAGTGATTCAGACAGACTCACAGCTACCAGCTTCTGATGCAGGCTGAGGTTTGTTAAGTGAGACAGGTTGAAAACAGGTTCACTTATCTTGTGTTTTCTGTAACCTTGTATTCCAGCAGTCTGTTCAGTACTGAACTAACTGTAACTCCAGCTGTGTGAGTACATGTACTTTCTAAACAATGCTGCTCAGTTACCATCACATGATAAAAGTTAAGAGTGGCGGAATGAGCACGTCCAGACTGTTAACTTTCCAAGATAAGAGCACACAGCGTGCACAGTGAGAGTAACAGTGGAAGCACTGAGAACTCAACTCTGTTGACTTTTCCCAGCTTGTCAAATATTCTGTCAAATGACCTTGTAGGAGAGGAAGGAAAGGCACAGAGTGATAAAGCTGTGTGTGTCTGAGTACACAGTTTCTAACTGGAGACTGAATCACTGCTCAGTGATGAAACACACAGTGTGATTAAAGCAGATATGTAAATGTTTTTCAAATGAACTGGGATGTCATGAGAAGTATAAACAAATGAGGTTATTCCTAGGAAAATACATTTCCCATGAAGCCTTTTGTTTCTCATCCTTCCTTCTCCCTTAATAAAAGCATATTTAACTATCTCCATCATCTGCTGTCATTATAAACTCTGACATCACCATCCTTTGTTTTATACAGGTTTGAGCTTTTAATAAATGTTACTCTAAATGAATTATAATATGAATTAATATGACTTTAAATGAACACATATTACTCTAGTAAAAGTAGTTGGTATTTTGATACATGAACTCCACTTGAATGTGAAACCAAGTCCTTAAACATGAGCATAAAAATGACCTGCTGCTGCAAGAGTTCATCAGTGACTTCTTCACTGAAATCATTAACATGTTTCATTTTACAGTTTTGCTCTTCAAATGCAGCTGAATCAACTTTTGTGACTCTTTACTTCATGTCTTTTGGACAGTTTTGTTTTAAAGTTTTTATGCTCCATATACCTGGAACTACAACTCACTTCTTTAAATCACAGCTGAAGTTATTAGCTGCTTTTTATTAAATCCAAGTTTTAGGATTAATATCATACACTTCTCCTGTTTTATCTCTCTTATTCTATTTTACCCTCATTTTATTTCCAATTTAACACTTTTAATCATGTTTTTATTTCACCATATGTTGCTTGTATTTATATCCTGTTTTGATGTATTTTATGTTTTATATAAAGCACTTTGAATTGTGTTATTGTTGAAATGTACTATACTAATAAACGTGCCTCATCTTTATGGTCGCTGTTTCATTGAAAATCAAACACTATGTTCTCTCACTTATTACTTTGTCCACTAATCCTTAAATGTGTCTCATTCTCTTTTTAATATCGGCTAGTTTTGAATAAGATACAAACAGGAGTTGCTACGTTCCATACAGAGCTTGCTGTATCTTCAGTGATGACAGCTGAAGTGGTGTAACAGTGATGTGTCACTCACAGGCACAATGAGTCAAGTTGTGGTCAAACTTTGTGTTCCTTGCCCAGAATAATTGAGTTATTCAGTCCAGATCCAGACCAGAGTCCACTTATAGACTAAGCATGCTGTATGTAGCTCCAGTATGTTGTAGAAGACTTACCGGTGTATCGTGGAGTCCTGGTTTTGGGAGGGAGGCGATCTCTCTTTCTGCTCCTGGAAATGAATGATGCAATAATCAGAATAACTTCCCTGTTCTAAAGATTCCTTACGAGAGCAGATGTTGAGCAACTGAGAGGATGTGGCACAATGTCTGATGGGTGTGTGAGTGACAGGTACCAGAGGAGGCGCTGTGAGGGGAGGTGTGGGCGGACCCTCCTCCTCTTCTTCTGTCACGCTGCTGTCGATGAAGTCCACCTGCTCAGCCTCTCCGTTCACTGCAGAGAGACACGAGAGTTAACCTTCCTCTGAACAGGTCTGCTTTTTCACTCCAGATCACTGATGAATACATGAAAACCACTGAGTTACCTTTGTTAGCTTGCAGAGGAGATGCATCTTCCTCTTCCTCCTCCTCCAGGTTCCTCTGGTCTCTGCTGACCTCAGCCATGCGTAGAGAGCGCTCTGAGAAGTCATCAGCTGACTGAACACAGAGAGACAGATAGACACTGACTCATTGATCTGAACACTACAGACACAGGGTTGTTTTGATGGGGGGGGGGGGGGTTCTAACGCAAGTTTCAGGGATTTCCATAATTCTAATGTCTTTTCATTCTGTTGTTTATGTGTGTGTGTGTGTGTGTGTGTGTGTGTGTGTGTGTGTGTGTGTGTGTGTGTGTGTGTGTGTGTGTGTGTGTGTGTGTGTGTGTGTGTGTGTGTGTGTGTGTGTGTGTGTGTGTGTGTGTGTGTGTGTGTGTGTGTGTGTGTGTGTGTGTGTGTGTGTGTGTGTTTCCAGTGATTTTTTACCTCGTTCCCAGACCATCTCTTGCTGCCGCTGTCCACACTGTTGAAGCCAGAGTCCAGCCCTCCGAACTGACCTGCGAACAGCTCCTGGTCTGACAGACTGCAGAGAAACATGCAGAGCACACATTAGGATCAACTAAACACACACACACAGAGTCGTTACACAGGGGGTCATTAGTCCATAAGGCAGTGACTCAGTGAGGCAGTGTTTTTTCTCCTCCGCTATCACACACAGCTCTTATCTGTGTCCTCGGTGCTGTCTACTTCATGGAAATGGCTCACCAGGCGGGTAAAAGTGTTCCATTCATGTTTATAAATATTTGATGAAGCTTGCCTTCCGGTTATTTAACATATTCTTTATCATCCATGTCCTGTTCTACAATTACTGAACCTGCTCCCATCACACACTCACATTGTTCCTGTTCTGGTAGAAGAGCATCAAGTGCATGCCGAGTCATTTATTTATGTAAAATGTATATCTGTAAACTTTATTTAGCTTGACACTGAAACTGTGACCTGCAGGAACATGACCCTGACCATCTCCCCCCTCCTCCTCCTCACCAGCTGTTGAAGCCGGTGGGTCTCAGGTGTCTCTCCAGCTCCTCTTGGCTCCTCTTGCAGGCCTCCATGTTAAGGTACTTGAAGATGTGGTATTTGCCCTTGGAGCAGATCTGAGCCGGTGGCATTTGCAGCGGGTTGCTGTCCAGAGAGATGCTCTGGAGGTGCCTCAGGTGGCGGTAGCACAGGGGGACGTGGGAGATCCGGTTGCAGGACACGTCGAGCCGGACTAAAGGGAGCTCAGAGATTTCTGGACGGGGAAAGAGACACAATGCTTCAATAAATCTGCTGGAATCATGCATTTCTCTGATCATGTGTCAGGTCAGGTATGTCCATCATATTTAATATCAGCTCTCCTACTCATCACTTTAAACACACTGAAATTTGATGGCTAAATCGATTAGCAAACACTTAGAGGGAAACTGCTCTGTCTATTTTTGTTTTTTAAGAAGTGTTTTCATTTTCGTTCTCTCCTAATGAGCAGGAGAACGAGGCTCTAATGGTGTAAAACCCATTAGGCTTGCATGAAGTCAGAGGCAGTTCGATACTTTGATGGATATCTTACAGTAATGATCGAGCAGCAGCAGCCTCTGGGAAAAAAATGAAGCCAATGAGGAAGTGCTACAAACTGCAGTTCCTAGAATGGCCACTTGAGGCTGGCTCCAAATGTGAGTGGATCATTATAGACGCTTCTGTTTTTTACTAGTGAAAAGTAGCATTGGCTTTATCATAGTTAACCATAGGTTGTTAATGCATAGTACTAACCTAAGCTAGCAGCTAGCATTAAGGTCGGCTCTACCCTGTCATCTAAATATCACTTCTGCCTCCAAAAATCCAAGATGACGACGGTCAAAATGCAAACTCGAGTCCACAAACCAATGAGTACCGTCATGGTAGCTACATCCAAATTTTTTTACAGTGTATTGTAATAATGCATACAATACAGAGCAATGCTTTGATCAGGGTGTTATAAATATACTCTACAGACTAACAGGTGGTTAGTATCAGTGGATGAGATAGCTTTATCATCTTCAATAGCTTTAGATGTAAACTAATCTGAAGTGAGTACAAACAGTGAGCTTTGAGAGATGCTGGATGGTTGCACTGTGAGCTGAGGTGAGCTCATGGGGTTTGATGTGGGGCAGAGAAAACTGGATGTGGTGACAAGTTGATGGTGAAATGACTGTGTACCTTCAGGCAAAGTGGTGAGCTGGTTCCTCCTCAGGTTTAAGTCCCTCAGACACTCTAACTGGCCGAGCTCTGCGGGCAAACTCTGCAGCTCATTACAGCTTATATCCTGAAAGAGAGAAAGATAAGATAATGATAAGACTATTGACTAAATGATGTTATCTTGTTTTTCCACTTGAAGACATATGTAGACTTGCTTTAAACTTTACACACAGCTGCTACGGACGTATGACCATCTGTACTGAAATGGTACTTTTTCTCCCTGTATCATTCTTTCCTGAGTTAGTGAGTCACAGAGCAGTGAGATGGTGTTGATGTGTGTGTCGTACCAGCTGGCGGAGGTGTGTGAGGGAGAATATGGAGGCGGGCAGCGAAGACAGCTTGTTGTTGCTGACGATAAGCACTCGCAGGAGGGGGAGCTGGAACACCGATGGGGGTAAACTGGACAGGAGGTTACGACTGTGGAGACAAGAGCGCACACACACACACACACACACACAATGATGTCATTCAAGAGGCACGTCCACCTTGGCCTGCAGTGAGGGAGCATTGGTGCTACAGAATGTGGGATTTTTTACAGTATATTTGCATTGTGCTGACACTTTTGCTGGATTTGCAGCCACCTGGAGGGTTTTTTTCTGTCTCTGGTCTCTTAGCAACAGTTAAGTGATGGTGTTGAATAAAGAGGAGTGTCAATTAAGGCTGAAGGATTTGGAGAAAATACCTTAGGGTGTTTCATTTTGACTGATATTGCAATTTAGATATCATTTGTAATAGAGCCAGAACAATATGGCCTATCACAGATATATTAGTGTCGGCATATATGTTTTTTTTAAATTTGTATAGGCAGCATTTTATATATATTTAATCCTTTTTCTTAATTCAAGTTTAATATATATACATACATGGTTTTGTTGTACTTGTTACGTTTTATAATTTATAAATAATAATTAAATTCCCGGTGAAGTTTTACTGTTTTACTGCACTGATTTCATGTTTGACCACATTGTAAAAAATGTGCATTATATGTATATATTATGTATATATAAGATTATCGGCCAGTATATCGATATTGCAATTTTTTTAATCCCCTAATATCAGTATCAGCCCCAAAAAAAATCAGTATTGGTCGGGCCCTAGGATTATGATTTAGTTTTGCCTGTAGCTCTGCAGCATTTATTTAATATAAAATGCTGTTTTGACGCACTTTGCCTTTAACTAATATTGTGCCTCCTGCCACTGAACAATAGCAGAAGGTCATAGTGTGATTTGGTCATGTTTCTGTGTGGTAGTGTTGCTGTAGGCAGGTTTGGCCTCTATTCATCTCCAACATAAACAAACAGTCAAGTTCAGATGCAGTGTTCAAACAACAGCTGTGCTTCACAAGTGTTAGGCACCTGCACACTATTACTGTGTTGTCTGCACACTGTTCAACAGCTACTTTAGAGAAGGTGACCTGAGGTAACACAGCTGACAGTGTGTCACAGCTTGTTGTTTCTCTGAAGCTGAGCTGGCCTGTCCGAGCCTTCAGGGAGGAGACGTGTCTGATGTTCTACTTTTTATGACAATGAAATGTCAGACGCTACAGAACCAGGATCTAGACCTGGTCCTGGAGGTCTCTGAAAGCAAACCAACCACAGCACAGCGTGATGTGATTCAGCCACATGCCTCAAAGCACTTGGGGGTCTGTTTCTGTCTCATCCCATCAGACTGTACACTCCCACTAATAACACTGAGACTGTCCTTACTGTTTAATCCCAGGAACATTGCACACTTGTATACAGTATCAGGAATGTATCTACATAGTAGATTTATAGAACTACAGATTATTTTACATGTTTCACATATTTGTTTATTTCATATTATTTTAACTTTTTGAATTGCTCTCTATGGGGATAAATTAAAGTTGACCTTACCTTAAGCATCCACTTAAACATAAACTGCTGGTCATGTGAGCTGAAGTGATCTGTATAATTATGCACATATTTGTAACCATGGTGAAATATGTGGGGATTTTTTTTTAGGTCAAACAGGGGTGTGTTATATTTATGACATAATCTGCCCTATTAGAAAAATAATGTAATATACCGTTATAACATTGTGAGCTCTTTATGACACCAGGGAAGATAAATAAACACACTGAGCCCAAATAAAGCCCTTAATGACTTGATAGTTGATTTCACCACATGGATGACATCACCAAAACTGTTTAGTGAATGAGTTACTCGCAATGACATCATGTCTTATTTTGTATTTAAAGATAGTGTGAAGACAAACTGGACCAGAACTAGTTGATTCATTGATTGATAGAAAATGAATGGGAAGCAATATGTTCCAGCTTCTTAAATGTGAATATATTGTTGTGTGTAGTGGAATGTCAGTCGTGACAAAACAAGACATTTGAGGTTGATCTCTGGACAAAGCAGACTACAGTACAATGAGACTGACTCATACAGCAGTCTGTCTGTGTGTGTGTGTGTGTGTGTGTGTGTGTGTGTGACTCACCTGAGGTTGAGGTAGGTGAGGGCCTGCAGGTTGCCCAGGCTGGAGCACAGTGAGCGCATCCCATTGTGGTAAAGGCTCAGCGTCTCCAGAGAGATGAACTGACAGAGCTCCTCCGGCAGATCACACAGACGGTTCTTAGACAGATCTGAAAACACATGAGAAGACACAAATGTTACACTGATCCATGACAGACTGGGAGAACTTTTGGAATTATATGTCTTCATATTGAAATCTTCCTAGCAGTTTTGGTGCCTGGTAAGATGCCTTCAACAGCTTGAACCCAGCTGTGAACCTCTGCTCCACTCATGTTTTCCATCACTGTCAGCATGGCATTAAAATAATCTCACAGAGAATGACAGCTTCCACCAAAAAATAAATAAAAAAAGGAATAATAAATAAACCAAGAGACAAAAAGAGTATCTTTTATTAGCATTCACATGGCTGATTTATGCACATGTCTGTCAAAGTCCATGCCCCAGTTTGGAATGCAGGCTTTCTGTTAGAAATGTTTTTTTTTCTCACTGAGGTAAAAATAAAGCTCACGTAGAACCACAGACCGCTGTACTCTCACAGGCTGAAATCTGTGTGACATCCCTTTAATCTACAAACACAGGTCTGCTTCGTACAATACAGCTCACACACCTTTATTCAGAGTGCTTTCAATTAAAAACAAAAAAAATAAAAAAAACATACTTTTTTTGATTTTTGTACAATATGAAAGCATCCACGCTACTTCCCAAAGCAGCAGGCTGAAATGAACAAACATGTGAGAGCAGAGAGAGCAGAGAACCACATCGTTCTGACAGAATCTTGGAGGGGCCGACGCTCGTCAACTTCTGACCAAACTGGGCGAGCGTTTTCCAAAAATAGCCTGCGTTGGCTGCTTTCCACTTGTGTTTCCAGGCTTGTGGTATGTAGGCTGTTCTCATCTACCTTGAAGGATGCATATAACAATACCGATTGATTCTAATTACAGATAAGGATGAAAATGAGTCGTGGAGATGTTTTTTGGTCGTGCTGTGCAAACGGTTCTATAAGTGAGTCTCTTACTTGACTTGCTTTTTAATTTGCCAGTCCAGTGGGTTGAAAAGCAGAGAGTGTAGAGCCTGAATAATGCTGGACTTTACTGACAAATACATCTGTGCTATTACTCTACTGCTATTTCTTTGTTACCTATCAGCCGATACATATTGCTGATACATTTGAGAAATACATAGAGACTAAACTCCTCCAATGTGCATATATGTTTTCTGTTGTGAAATCATTAAGATTGTTGTTCTTTTGTAAATGCAAAGTGCTTCCAAAGTTCTACAGTGTTCTATGTTAGGAAACTATTACTAGCAGATTCAATTTATCATCAGTGTAACACTCATTCCACTCATAGCTCTCGTCTTCTGAGACTTCCTCATTTCCGTACTTCACTGGACTGCATACTTAATATAGTCCTATAAATATTTTTCATGTTCATATAATAAATAAATGACTGCAATTTTTTAGCGATTTTACTGTTTGTGCTTAATTATATTTTATTTTTAAAAAATTATTATTCTCAGTGTGGCAGTGATGATGTAATGTATACTTTCATTCATTCTCTGCAAAGATGAACTCTGTATTTGTAATGTTGCCAGTCTGCAAGCCCCTGAAGGGTTTCTCACCAATTCTCCCTCATCATATTCCTCTGTACTTATTATTACACAAATCACACAATGCTCCCAAAATGATGATTTAGTCTGATTACATCATATCATCTTTTATATATGTTTCTCTTTATGTTCTTCACAGTCTTCTAGCTTCCATGTATTTGCTACTGCTGCTTTCCTCCATCACTTCAACCTTTCCATCAGTCAAACATCAGTAGACTGTCTGTACAGTAGTGGTGATTGTCAAAAGCAGCACCAGCAATGATCTGTGAGTGGCAGCAGGATGAGACAGTGAGTCAATGGCAGACAGCCCATTGGCTGTTTATTGATTGGCTTTGTGAGCGGCGGCTGCAGGAGGAGGAGGAGGTTCCTCTCTTTGTTACATTCTACTCCACTTTTATTTAGTCATTTACACTGAGATTTAAACTGAGACACACAGAGAGGAGGACATGTGAAAATAATCAACCACTCTGGCAGCCATTGTTTTCAACCCATCTGTGACATTCTCACTGATATAACACACATTGTGAAGCTTCACTGTTTATAGTTTTATTATAGAGATGAGGCTGTGTGACTGGTTTGTCCATTATCACTTCTTACAGTGGAGAATTCCAGTTGTTATCCAAAATCACATCTGTACAGCTGTTATGTAGAATGGGATCTATTGAATGACTCATGTAAAAAGGCTTGGTGTAATAAGCAAAAACCTATTTTTGGACCTTTTTGGTCAGAAACTGATTTAGTTTTATTTTTCCTTTTTGGTTTGTCACTATTTCTCATGCATATGAAGGAAATGATTATTTACTTTATTTAGACATGTCGTTAAGTTTAATGACCTAAATAAAATAAAATAAATATCAGATTTACTTTCTGTCTTTATATCAAAGTTATGCAGAATTCACAAAGCCTTATAAAGGACTTAAAGAGTAAAACATATTTACATGTTTATCTTCATCAAACTAAAATAACTGACACATTTACCAAGCAAATTAAAGAAGAAAAAAATGTGCCTATATGTAATCTCTACTAGATGAATGGCAGAATAAGAAAGAAGAGTAAATAAAAGGAAATAAGGTGTGTTTAATGAAGCAGACAGGATACATACTTCACAGATTAAACAAAGAAATCAGAGCAGTTGTTTGATTATCAGGACCACTTCACATGGCCTTAATACACACAGCAGCGTGGTGTCATGTAGGCTCTGTGTGTGTGTGTGTGTGTGTGTGTGTGTGTGTGTGTGTGTGTGTGCCTCTATACAGTAAATGTGAGAGTGGATAGATACTGTACAGCAGCAGCAGTTATGCCTCATCTCTCTCTCTCTCTCTCTCTCTCTCTCTCTCTCTCTCTCTCTCTCTCTCTGTCTTCACTGTCCCATAGCTGGAGGGGGGAGCAGTCTGAACAATAGGTGGGGGTGGAGACAGCAGTGTGTGTGTGAGTGTTTGTGTGCTCTGGGGGGATGGAGAGGTTGTCTCGTCTCTGTATCAGTCATTGCAAAAGATTAGCAGTTTGGTTTAACAGGGAAGTGAATGTTTGAAACTTCATCCACTGCTAAATATTAATAACTGCTATGTGTGTTTTTACTATTACACACAATCCTGAACATATCCTCTGTTCTTATCTTCACTTTTTTACAAGCACTAACAGAGCTGCACCATATTTGGTCCTCGAGTTCAAAAATACAAGATTACATACAAACGCACACATGCACACACACACACACACACACAGACTAACAGCTGATAAATCTCACACAAGCCTTTCCCTACACTCTCGTTTTCCCACGAGGCATTTCTGCCCAAATGTTGCTGCTGGTAGCTGTTGTAACAAAGCCAGACTGACTCACTCTGGGCATCATGGGAAAAGCATCTGCTGTGGAATGGGACAAGAGAGGGCCAGTGAAATGTCCAGTCTGTCACTGGCCTGCCGAGCTTCAGACAGCAGGACGCTGGCTTTATAACACACTCTGTCAAAGCTCCATGGTGAAGAAGAAGAAGAGGAGGAGGAGGAGGAGGAGGAGGAGGATGGCCAACACGTTTGTTTGTGATGTTTCCTGTTAAAGAGCTGACTCATGCTGGTCCTGGCATTATAGTCAAGTGTCAGAATGTTTCATTGCATTGGTGATAATGATTGGTTTTGGCTTTCTCTGCTCATATTTCAGATCATCTGCCAGGAACCGTGACAAACACAACGCCCAACTGTCATACAAGCTAAACAACACAATGCATGATATCTGCCTTCAGGTACAGGGTTGGGTGTGGAGTCTGGGGGGGGGGGGCTGAATCTGTGGCCTTCTGTGGCCCGTTTAAGGATGTGTCTTGGGCTTTGGGAAACACATTTGTCTCCGTTTTCTGACATTTTTATATTTGATTTCGTTAGAAAACATTAAGTGAACATTTCCTAATAAACACGGCAGCAACTGAGTCAACTGAAAACTAAACTGGCAGAACGAATACATCACTTACTGCTGATTGGTTGGAGCAAAACTAAACAGGAATCATGAAGTCAAGCTGTGTGAAAAAATGACAGTTGAGTCTGTGTATGAGGTCATCTAATATCCATACTTCCTTATCTCCCATGAGTTTTCAGCCACATTCACAACACATGCTAGCTAACCATGCAGCACAATGTTTGCAGTCACACAAACCGCGTCCAGTCTGAAAGGATTAATCCATATTAGCCACTTTAAGGCTTCTGTTGACCTGGCCTGACCTCTGTTCAGTTACCATGGTGACCGTGCAGATTTTGTGACAGGCTTAAGAACAGGGTCACCTATCATTAGCCTGCAGAGAATTGGAGAAAAAAAACCACAACACAGACAACAACACACAAGAGCAAAGTAGATCCATGCAAGTCAGAGCATGTGTGTAGCTTCTTTTCAGGTTTTTAGAGCGCTCAGGAGAACTGTCTCTGACCTCACCTTACTCCTCAACACTGTTGTTGATGTTTGTGCATCTGCAACAGTCTTGGTTGCCAGGTTAGCACTGTGGTGAACAAAAACTGATTCCACCAGCAAGTTTTCAGCAAACACATTGGCTGCTTCTACACATGGACGCTCTCTGACAGCTAATGCAAAACACCTGCTATGAAATCACTGCTTGGGGTGTGGCCAGAACACGATTAAAACTTTTAACCCGCACGGCGGTGCAATAGCACTCTGATGTGTGTGTGTGATGGGCCTACGTGCAACTTTAAACACTTTATAAAACTGGAAGTGTTGAGGCCAGATCATAGAGCCTAAAACAGAGTTGGAGGATTTGGAAGGATCAGCAGAAAGCGGAGGATTGGCCTGTCAGAGCAGAGCACTGTGTCTAATTACAGGCCAGGCTGTGATGGAGGAGGATCTGCTTCAGACTTACATCACTGCTGACCTGTTGACCTGTAGAACTTACAACACTGCTGATAAGCAGGTCACCTAAACCCCAGAGACTCAAAGCAAAAGGAAGGCCCCTATCAGAGCATCAAACAGCTTGGCAAAGTTCACTGTAAAAACTAAGAAAACACATTCAGCAACAGTGTCTTATTACACACTGTACAGTGATGCACTGTGCTAGTCAACTGACTAGCACACACATCTGTACTGGGCTTCAAACGGCTCAACACAACTATACTGCAAACAAGTATACTACATGACGAAATATACTACATAAAGATGTATACTACATGAAGAAGTATACTGCATAAAGATGTATACCACATGAAGAAGTATACTACATGAAGAAGTATACTACATGGAGAAGTATACTACATGAAGAAGTATAATACATGGAGAAGTATACTACATAAAGATGTATACCACATGAAAAAGTATACTACATGGAGAAGTATACTACATGAAGAAGTATACTACATGGAGAAGTATACTACATGAAGAAGTATAATACATGGAGAAGTATACTACATAAAGATGTATACCACATGAAAAAGTATACTACATGGAGAAGTATACTACATTGAGAAGTATACTACATGAAGAAGTATACTACATGGAGAAGTATACTACATGAAGTATAATACATAAAGAAGTATACTACATGAAGAAGTATAATACATGGAGAAGTATACTACATAAAGATGTATACCACATGAAAAAGTATACTACATGGAGAAGTATACTACATTGAGAAGTATACTACATGAAGAAGTATACTACATGGAGAAGTATACTACATGAAGTATAATACATAAAGAAGTATACTACATGAAGAAGTATAATACATAAAGATGTGTACCACATGAAGTATACAACATAAAGAAGTATACTACATGAAGTATACTATGTAAAGAAATATACTACATAAATAAGTATACTACATGAAGAAATATACTACATAAATAAGTATACTACGTACACCAAGAATACTGCATAAAGAAGCATACTACATAAAGAAGTATACGACGAAGACATACTACATAAAAAAATGTACTATATAAAGAAGTACACTACATAAAGAAGTATACAACATATACAGTAGAAGTATACCATATAACGATATATACAACCTAAAGAGATATACTACAGAAAAAAATGTATTTCATCAAGAAGTACATTACATAAAGAGATATACTACATAAAGAGATATACTACATAAAGAAGTATAGTACATCAAGGATGAATCCATGAATAAGTATAACATATAAAGAAATATACAACATAAAGAGGTATACTACAGATAAAAGTATAGGCTACTACATGTAGAAATACATTAAGTAAAGAGGTATACTACATAAAGAAATCAGTGTTTCTCATTAATGATATAGACTGTGATGACCCACCATAGTCTCATTAGTGCTGCCACAGTATCACAGTGAGCTCAACACATCTGTACACTCTCCTAAACAGTATGTTGTCTTAGAGCTGAGCGCTATATTCTTCCTTATTTCCATCTGTAAAATAAATCAACTCTGACCCTGATCCACTTCTAAGTCATCTGGAAGTCTTTTATTGATCAGCAGACACTTAGTTTAGTTACTTGAAGAAACACAATGTAGAAAAAGATATTTAATGAAACACTATTTTATACGTTCATAAGTAAATAAGTAGTTGAACTTAGATAATCACTTCTGCCTTCTTTGTTTCACAGTGGAAATATGGGCATTGGTATGTTTTGATTGTTCACTCAAATCACTAAAATACAAAAAAAAGTAGATATAACCTCTTAATGTTGCTCTCAGAGTGCACCAGTATGATGCATTTTCTTCTGGGGGACAATCACAATATAGAGTCACGCTGTCATATTGATTACTGGGACTGATACTGGCCTTCAGAAAACCATGACAGTCTATTATTATATTACTATGGTGAAACTGTGGTGTTTGTGATTGGGTGTGGTTTGTAATTGGGTGTGGTGTGGATAGTCAACAGCTCCCCAGCATGAGGTGGAAAACTAAATCATAAACTACTAATGACATTACTAATACAGACACATTTTGGTTCTAGTCGGGACATGCTGATATTCAAGAGCTCAGAAATCTCACTGATCCACAAACAAATATATAGAGCTTTTACTTGTTCTGCATTCATCCACCTTCAGGCATCATTTCCCTGTTATTCTTCAGGCATCATTTCCCTGTTATTCTTCAGACATCATTTCCCTGTTATTTATCTGCATTCATCAAACCTAACCCTAACCCTAACCCATCAAACATTTATTCTATAAAATGTCAGAAAATAGTGAGAAGTTCCTGTCAAAGCCCAAGATGACCTCTTCAAATGTCTTGTTTTGTCTCATCAGCGGTCCAAAACAAAGACAATCAGTTCAATATCATGTATGATACATAAAAGCATCAAATCCTCACATCTGGCCAGCTGCAATCAGCACATATCAGCATTTTCCTTAAAAAAAAAACAATGAAAGGAACGATTGTGTGATTATAAAAATTGTTGCAGATACATTTTCAGTCAATTGATTATCAATGAATCAACTAATGGTTGCAGCTCCGAGGCTCTGTGCACATGATGAGCAGCAGGATCATTTAGCACAGGCAGTGTTTACCAATGAAAAGTTTAGTCCACAGACTACTGATTGGACAAAACAAGCAATTTCAACACAGCACCAGGTATGTTTTCACTTTTTATGACATTTTATAGAACCAAACTATTAAAGCATGTGCTCACATTTTGACAAGTCTGTCTTGAAACAATAAAACCAATCACCAGTGCACACTACCACCTAAACATGAAGAATCATACCATGATCTTGGCGTGAAGATAACAGCATGCTGGAATGTGTATATGCAGAGTGAGCAATGACAACTAACAATACTGCTCCAAAAATAAGCATTGAAATTAACTCCTTTAAGACAGTCTCAGACAGAGCAAACTGTCATCCTAACACAGTATTTAGTGCAGGGCTGCTGTGTTGGATTATATATGAAACTTAAAGAGATGTCTGTTATTTTTCTGTCTCCTGTGTTTCCCTCTTGTCACGCTAACCTAAGACATACCTCCAGAAATAAGAAGATATCAGGTTTCTGGGTGCCTCACCTACTTCAGAGCTGTGACTGAGCTCTAAGGAGCAGGATGAAAGCCTTATAAACAGGGTTTATTCTTCAATGGAAGATAAAGAAGAAAAAAGGGGGGATGAGAAAATGAGCTTTGTGGTGGTAATGAAGCACCAATGATGTCCATTTCAAAAGCTTGGAAATTTATTCCATGCTGCTAAGCCAAGACACCCCCCCTCCACCCCTCCACCCCTCAGTGTGACAGTACCATAGAAGAAAAGAGGGACCCCCCTGGCCTCCCGTGTGTGCAGATGTGTGTTCGCAAAATGAAACTCGACTCGCATCACCTTGTTAAGAAAGGAGGCGAGGTTCACCGAAAAGAGGGTGGAGAAAAAGAAGGGGTGGAGTGAATGAGTAACAGGCAGATAATACCAGCAGGAGAGCGTGGACAAAGGAGTGGAGGAGCAGCCAGGGAGACGATGAAAGCAAAACAGAGGCCGACCACGAGGACGCCAAGACAACTAACCCCCCCCCCAAAACCCCCCCAACCCCACTGAGAGGAGTGACTCAACAAAACAGGGCAGCTCTTTCAATCCACAGGGCTGCAGGGAATGCTGGGAAACACCTGTGGCTGGACTCTAATGCAAATACTAAACAATGCAAATGATTATTATTTAGTGTATTAAGAGATCTACATAAAGATGGGACATTTTTGTGGAGCCATCTCTGCTGCTGCTGTGTGGAAGACCCTGGCTCTGATCCTGGCTGATGGTAATGAGCTACAACACAGGAATTGCAAGCACATATTGATTGGGGGAGGATTTCATTGCATGAAAAATGAATGGAAATAAATGCATACCCTTCAGGTGTTGTGCCAAAAAAAGCCACACAAATCAATAACACTCTATAATTCAACCAGTGACCAGAATCAAAACACAAGCCAAAGTCCTACTTAATTATTACTGAGAGAATACATCAAATTTAACACTGCACATGAATGACAATATTCAAATAGATAGACAATAAGATAGGAGGTCAAAACAGCCATATTGGATTGGTGTAATGTCTATGTGGGCGGGCGGTACATGACAGTTACAGAGTGACAGAGGGAAGAAGTGAGACTGGAACTTCCCAGCTCTGTTCAAAAAGTCTCATTCAAAAACAGTTCAGCAGGGCAGACATGAGCAATCAAATATTTCATCTAGGATTTCACAGGTTATTCAAAACAAATCATGAAAGCATATTAAGCATGCTGCCGTGGCTTATTCAAAATACAGGTAAAGTACTGGAGCCTGCCATTGGTTCTGGTGCTGTTTGACTTTATTTCATAACGTTGCCAATGACAACACAAGTCTGCTCTGCTGTAAGACAGGATGTGGCGGTGTTGATTCCTGTTACACTGTTAAGTTACAGCGACAGAGCTCAACACCACAGCTGAGAGAGAGAGAGAGAGAGAGAGAGAGAGAGAGAGAGAGAGAGAGAGAGAGAGAGAGAGAGAAACTGAGAGACAGACAGAGAGAGACAGAGAGACAGACAGAGAGAAACAGACAGACAGACAGAGAGAGTGTGTGTGAAGATAGCACTTTTATTATCACAATCTAACTCTTATAGCTTTAACTGTCAATCAACAGTCAATCAGTGTTAGTTGTCATTTCTAAGCCTAACCCCGACAACCAATATCACTTTAATTTGATTGTGAATGTTCATTCTTAATCTAAGGAACAAATCTGTATGTGTATTAAAAAGTATCCTAACACCTAAACGCTTCCCTGTGGTCATCAAACACCACACAGATCTCTGCTGGTAAACACTAAAGCTAGAAACCCAGCATGGAGTGGACAGGTTGATGACATCAGCGTGACATCACATGGGAAAATGCTCAAAACACAGTTAGTACGTGCTGTTGATGGCCAATATTAACCCACAGTGCATCACATTGTGGATTTATATAGGATGGAAAAGCTCCATTAATTGTGAGTGCTGTCAAATCAGCTTTATGAAATGATATTAAAGAGGAAATCTGTGGGAAAAAACATTGAGCTCTTTATGTTTCTAATTGGAAGGAACATGTCAAAGTTTCACTTTAAATGACAAGCATCAGTATCATTTCCTGTAAGTTTGCTGAGTGGTTAAGTTTGCTGATTTCTTGCATGCTAGCTGCAAAAGCAGAGTGAGATAAAAAAAGATCACATAGCACGTGACGTACAATTAGACTGTAGTATAAATAAGGACATGGTGTGAATGGATGCCAAAAACAGACAACATGAGCCGTCACAGTGAAGGCAGGACCAAAACTAACATCACATGACCAACGTCCATTCACTGAAGAAGGCCATGAGATAGAGTCAAAAGCTGAGGGAAAAGCAAGTAAGTGAAGTCTGAGTATTCATTTACAATTTACAGAGAGAAACTCCTAGCTTAGGTCTGTGAAACGTGTAAAAAAGACCATCTTCCAATAAGTCAACAGCTGTTTTATGAACAATAAATTACAACACATGACAAATGGGGGAGTATTTTGGGAGTATGCCTTTTTCTTGAACCACACTGTTGTGACTAACCACAACCCAAATGACTCAACAAGATAACAAGATACAACATGTAAAAAAGTTGTTTTGAACTTGTTGGAAGGGTATATCTTTGACTTTTGATAAAGCTACAGTAGCAGAGGCCCACTGGTACACTTATCACTCAACTGCACACATTTATTTGCATTATCATGCTCCTAATGAGAAAGAGCCTTAGAGTGCAAAAAGAAGGAAAAAACGGGTAAAAAGAGAGCAAGAATGGATGTTTTTGCTCCTCACAGAAGGTCAAGATTGAGATGAAAGATGGTGCTGTTAGACACTCCCTGAGAGATTCATCTCCAGGCTACAGCAGATGACAGGGAGGAACTCTCCCTATTAGATCTATTATACTTGGCAAATTCAGCCAGACCTGATTCACTTGCCCTCCCCTCAGTCTGTCTCCTTCCTCCTACACTCCTCTCCCCTTCCATCTTTCACCCCTTGCTTCTCTCCACCACCTCCTCCTCACTCTTCTGTCCCTCCTGCAGACTGTGGGTTTGTATCTCATATGCAAAGCTCAGCGTGGTCATGCAAATAGGGGAAATGCACCAAACACACTGAGATATGCAGCTTTCAGAATGTGCTAAAAGGCAGAGACAGAATGTCTTCTCCAAATCTGGGAGCCACAGATTGATGAGTGATAACCATGCAAACAGCTGAGGCAGAGGGTAGAAATGTAAAGTCCTCCAATTGTCATGGTAACCACCAAATTGTCAAAACCAGTTAGAACCATGAAAAAATGATCTAGAGTATGTATTCAATCCCAATATAACCCATCTAACTGGAAGGTTACAGTTACATTATACCACTAGGATTAGATAAGGTTATGCTGTTTGTTATGGTAAGAATCTGTTATAGGAACACTGGGATCCATATATACTGTAGCTAGTTTTTATTATACTCAGTCAAAAGGCCAAACTATACAAGTAAGTTAAGATTTTAGCCGCCTTGCTTGCAAAAGATAGATTCTAGAGTGTAGTTTAAGAGATAAAGGGCACTAGTGACTAAAGTCATGAAATGTGAGCAGGTTTTCTAGTGTTTGTTCAAAGTCTTGCAGCAGACTTCTGAACATGTTGGAGATGATTCATTAACAACAGAGATAAGCCATAGAAAAGTGTGTTACAATACCCTAACAGGAAGTCACAGAGACCTCAGCACATCGCTATTTCTCACAATGATTCTTTGCTAAAGGAAGCGTGACTGGCCCACTTTGGTGATGTGACTTTTAAAACAAAAGATGTGTTAAAATGCTCTCCTATATTCTTGTCAACAAGCATGACAACACAACAGGAATAGGAGCTATGATTAATATCTGCGTTCCGTCAACATCTCTCTCTTTAGGTCAGGAAGAATGCATAGCCTACTTAAATCAAAAGAGGAAGATAGAATTGGGTATCATCTGCATAAAAGCCTTGGGGAACACCAAAAAACTGACTGCTACTCGTGACAGAAGACCACTGACACCTACATCAATCTGTCATGTAGTATCTTAATGTCTACACGTCAAGGGCAATGCTCAAGTTAATGAGGTAATGCCACAACTTTCACATTCAACACATACTCAAGTAATGATGTCATCTGGAAGAAGTAGAACTGGCATCTAAAAGAGCTAGAAACTTTAGTCGAACTTACACAGCCAAACAACACATGCAATGCATTAAACTCTCATTTGACCCATTTACACCAGAGTGCTGTCAGGGTTAATCCCTGGTCATCACAGTTCTGCAACTGCACTTCCTCACACATCACAAATTCCACTGTGAGTTCATTACAATTGGTCTCTGGACTTCCACTAGTTGGTATCCTTATGAAAAGTTAAGACATCAAGGACCCACTCCTGCTGAAAGTGGGTCTATCAACATCACTATGTCTGTCTGCAAGCAGTACAAGCACACACAGGTCTCAACATTCAAAGCATCTGAGGGCCCGTGCCCTGTCTGTTGAGTACCAACTTCCTCAGTGAATCAGCCATCTGGACACCAAACACTGCGGTAGTTAATGGATCAGCTGGGTTACATAAGACGTACGGGGCCTCTGCTTTCATTATTCACCAGGCAGTCCGCACCATTAGATTATTTACACCCACTCTTATGGCGTTACATTGTGTTGTGGGACAAACACGGAGCCGGGAGGAACGGGGCTGAAGCCCATTAACTAATGGCTGCCTGGTGAGCCTGGAGGAGTCCAGTTCTACGACACAACACATGAAGAAAATAAAAACAGTAGAGAGCCTGAGATACAACACTGATGTGCTGGTTTCCCATCCAGCCTCAACCTTTGCTTTACTCATGTGTTGTCCAACATTTCTCTACTGCTGTCTAATAAAGGCCACGTTGAAAACAAGAGGTTGTTGCTTGGCTGTATTATGTCTGGAGCTTTTTACAGATGCCAGTTACTTGAGCTTCCAGACAGATGTCATATAAAAACATGGAAAGAGCAAACTGTGTGACAGGAGGATAGCGGGACGAATGATACACTTTTCTTTTTATCACTTTTTCCTTATTTTTAAGTTAACTTAGAGCCAGTTCTAGGGATTGCTTTCTGGGTCAGCAGGCACATATTTTAATGGTAGTATCAGCAACATCGGCTAAAATAAATCTGATCAAAATCTGACCCTTTCTCAACTGTATTCAGTTGTTTTGCTGACCTCAGACTGCTAGCGTAGCAGCCTGCTGTTCCTGAAGACAGCCGGGCTTAACAGTGCAGCCATTCGCTTCAGTTACAAGTAAAAAAAAAAAAAGGTTTGCCAAATTTAGTGAGCTACGCATGTTATTTCAATGTGTCAGATACTTATGGAATCATCATTTCCCGTTTAGCTGAGTAGAAAAGAGTGTCCAAACTGTAGATATTGATAAGTACTGGATTGGACTCAACACTAAAGGACTTGGACTGTGGAGAAAAAAAAGTCCACATTATGTTGCAAAAACAGTTTTAAAGTCCTGAATGAGCCTGGAATGGTTGTAAAGGCTCTGAATGGGATAGACTCCAGCTCTCCACAGCCATGAATAAAAGGATAAGTGCTTCAGAGTATGGATGGGAATAAAACAGATTGGGTGTTAAGTGTGCTGGTGGTTGGGGCATAACTAAATGAATAAGAAGTGGACCCTGAGGCCAGATCAGCAGGAATTTACAGCTTTAAAAGTGAATGCAAAACAATATCCAGCTATTAAAGCGAGAATAAACTTCCCTATTCACAGCAAGTGTTCAAGTGTAAGCTATGATGCAAGTTCCCAACACTGACTGGCATAACATATGTAACTTGAAGTCTGATGAGATGGAGCCTTGCGTGATCTCGCTAATCCAGCTGCCCTGCGAGAGTTAGCCTGCTGACACCTTCACCCACCTACATGCTGCTGACATCCACCTGACAACATGCTCTCCTCCTCCAGACACCAGACTCAGTACCTAAGGAACGATAGCTATGGCAACCATGGAGGAGTTCTTGCACCCAACACACACACAGAGGCTCCAGACCAGGGCTATGTATGGCACCGTATATGTTTTTTGGCAGGCTGGTGGTGCTGTCTCAAAGCCTTTTCTCTGGTTACCTCCCATGGGATTGAGAAGGCGACCCCCCCCCCCCCACCCTTCCCCCTCCACACCAGCTGCTGTGCAGGTCTCAAACACAGAGAGGGAGAAATAGAGAGAGAGAGAGAGAGAGAGAGAGAGAGAGAGAGAGAGAGAGAGAGAGAGAGAGAGAGAGAGAGAGAGAGAGAGAGAGAGAGAGAGAGAGAGAGTGAGAGAAACATTTAGACATGCAACTAATAATACTGTAAATTACAGCATGATAAAAGGGTTTCATACAATGTAGCCTTATTGACCATCTGTTTGAGACAAATCAATGACTTCTGGTTCCTATTAATGCAACAATGCATGAAGATGTGCACTCTACTCTGTGCTACAAGATAGAGAGGAGGGGTGGGGGGGGTCTTCTTTTTATAATTACACAAGCTCATTCATTAGCTGACACTAGGTCCAGTATTTATCAGTTCATGAAAGACTCCTTCCAGTTTTCTCATGAATATCTTGTCTTGAGTGAGTTGACTGTTTCGTTTGAGAAGCGGATCCATCTGGCGTTTCGTTTTCTGTGACATTTACAACTAAATTCCTGTTAAATAAAATAAATAAATAAAAAAACTGGCATGGACGGTTGGATGGAAACAAGTTGGCTGACAGAAAAGTGTGAGGCAATCGGCGAGGAGTAGGAGGAGAAGAAGGAGACGGCAAAGCAGAAGTGAACACTGTTCAGCGGATGTGGCCTACCAGTTCACTTCAGAGGAAATAAAAACGCGAGCGAAGGGGGGAGGGGGGGGCGAGGGGAGTGAACGCACGCTCGCACACTGCACCGACATGTGTGTTTCACTTAATGACACAGAACAGATGTAAACAACTGAGAGAGGGCCACATCCATATGTTGAGCTCAGACTGTGTGCACACGAACACACACACGCACACACACACACACACACACACACACACACACACACAACGCAGTGAACTGAAATCAGGGTTGCACAACACAGTAGAGTTGTGGAGTTTCTAACAGCTTAACTGGACAGCTTTTCAGTAACACACTTAAACCAGGACATTTGTTTAAAGGGGTTTTCACTGTCTGTAATTCTGTAACATAATGAATGAAAGAAATAAAATAAAAACCTTAAAAACACCTGTGATATGGACTTCTTATAGGAAAAGTAGCATTTTATTCCTTTGTCCCAATCTACCTTCCACACAGGCACTTTGAGGTTGTTTTCTAGCCACAACAAGAAAAGTCTCTTGCTAGGAACGCACAGTGATGGGTTGTTCCAGTAACAGCTGCCAGGCAACCAACAAAGACCCTAGGAAGTTGCTGGTCTCAGCCAAGAAACAGTCGGGCACATTTAACTCCCCCCCATAAGACAAACCACAATCTCAGACTGAACTGTTGGCAATCTAGTTGCATTGTGGGTAATGTAGGCGAAATGTTTTGACAAGACAGAAGAATGGGTGACATAAGTAAAGATGATTTTTATGGTTCTGCTGTATCCATTTTTAGCTTTTTTTTTCTCAACAATGTTATTTTTATGGAGCTGGAGTCAAGACATAGTAACAGCTGGCCTGGCTCTGTCCAAACTTTATGTACATAATGATACTATTTTTTTGGTTTTTAAGCATGAAACTGAATTCCAGTGAATCCGAGCGACTACAGCTGCCATCCTCCTCTATGGAGAAAGCTGCAAAGCTCTCAGAGCCGCAACGCCTTTCTGTTTCAGTGCCTGAAAGGAAGACGGGAGGAAATAAACAGGAATTTAGGTGTTTGGTGTTTCTAAACAGGCTGGATGATGACAATAACAGGGAGCCGAGCATCACATCCTAAACAACACAAACACACGGCAGAACATGGTTTTAAAATCAGCTTGGATAATGACTGCTTTCAGTATTTCACTGTCAGACTGGTGTGTGTAGACTGATGGAAGGTAATGGAGTCTTTATGAATGATATGCATTGATTAATACAGTGTAGAAAAGGAGGTATAAGCCATCAGACTTCATTATAAGCCACTTCACAGTAGCATGGCAAGGAAATATCCATCCCCCTCACTCTCTCACACTCACACACACACACACTCACTCACACACACACACCTTTGCTCATTCATTATTTCTCAAAGTCAGCTGCAGGGCTTCTCAGTTGTGGTATGGAGTCTCCTCTCTACACAATCCCCAGAGCTCACACAACACAGGAAGTCATATTAACTGTGTGTGTGTGTGTGTCTGTGTCTGTGTGTCCATCTACCAACATTTCCATTTCTTGCTACCCAGCAAACTAAAGTCCACTTACGTCATTCTTTACTTCACGTAAGAATTCAATATCTGAGTTATTACAAGCACGATCCCTGCTCTTCAATATTGAGCATCTAATACTTTTGTTGTACGTGCTAGCAGCTGCACGGTGCTCACTCAGTGGGCCCACGTCTAAATGAAAAAAGCAATTTAAAGCAGAGAGGAGCAGAGGGGTCTGGACTTTTTTTTTTTTTTAACCCTGACGTGGATGCAATGCTCCAGTTCAAATACAGTTTTGTACAGAGTTACAAAACAGCTTCAGGTGCAGGGCCCAATGAGCCTGAGCCAGTAACAGTTTATAAAGAGAAATCAATGGAGTGATGGAGATAACAGAAGAAATGGAGATACAGTTAGTGTATGTAACATTCCCTACACTAGATCATCACGTCAGCTTGTGTTGTGTTGTGTTGATGGATCAGCTGTGAGTGTGAGTACTCAGCTGGATTTAACCCTTTCCTATTCTTTAATATTACTATAATTAATATTCAGTGTTGCCACTATATAGGGAGCTGTGTAGCTGTTAGAGCATCTTTAGCTTCTGTATTGTGATGTCTGTAACAGAATATTTGAGTGGTGTACAGTTGCCAGAGGGATTAAAATCAAAACCTTCACATTTGATTGGACTGCTAAAAAAAAGTGTGTGGGGCTTTGGGTTCAGCGAGCTATGGAACTAGAGAGAGAAACGGAGCCTGACACCTCCTGTTGTCACCTGCTGTTAGATCAGGAGGACAGTAAGGAAGGAGAGAGCACATTGTTTGGAAATATATCCAAACACACATCTCTTCCTGTCTCTCCATATTAGAGAGTCTGAATGCAGGATGAGTCAAACATTTCAGACAATATATATAATAATGATATTTGGACATATATTATTATAAGAGATAGATGACAGACTGACTGAAACTTAATTCCTTGTTGATGCAGTTATAATTACAGTTATAAAAATAAAATAAAATAGACCCTAATATAAATAATTCAACCTATTTATCATAGGTTTATAGGTTACAGAATAATTTTTATTAAGGTCTATTTTTAATGTTATTATTCTGTACCTGCTGCTGGACCTGAAAAAACTATTTGGTCCCTTCATGATTTTAACACTTATGAATGACAATAAAACTGAACTGAACTGGCTGAGAACTAAGAGGAGTTACTGTGATTTTTGAGTCCAGTAAAATTCTGATCTGACACTGCTGTGCATGTCGAGCATCATTTGATAGATGTGAGCTGCCTCCTTGTCTCAATCGCTCTCTGTGATCAGCAGATAAACCTCCTGAATTTGCAGCCAATTATCAAAACTCTCATTAATCATTCCCACTGTGGATGAAGCACAGAGAAGCACAAGATTCCTCCAAAACTAAACAATGCTAAATACTGTGTTGCAAATGACTTATTGGAGTCATTTATCAAACACTTCCAGCTTCTTCACATATGATAGTAAACTAAACTGAACAACAACTTTTAAAAGAAGTCACATTTGACAGATTAATTATTACAACTCACATTAGTACTCCACCAGCAGTAATAGTCCTCTAGAATTCATGTTGTATTGGTATTTCTAGCGTATTAATAATGTTGAGAATGAGATGATATAGGTAAGGTAAGGTTCTGATTGTAAATGATCTCCGTAACGCTCTTGAAAGTGGAGACCGTCTCTTCTCCTGTCAGAAACAAGTCTAACAAGAACAGGAGCTGCGTGAAATATGAAATAAACATAACCTTTATACAGATACAGAGCTTTTCATTCATTGCTGCAAGACATTTTGTAAGAGTCTCAGCAACAAGAAAAACACAGTCTGCCTCTAACTGATGACTTCATTTCAGTGAAATGTATGTCAAATTGTTTCTCCGCTGTTATTTTTCCTCTGCAGATCAACTCCAAACAGACTGGAGCATGTGATTTTCATTTAATAACATTATTCACACGTTCTCTTCAGTTATTGATATGAAAGAGATCACAATATTAGATCAGCCTCAGGCCAAGAGCACAGATATCACCGTCCTTTAAAAACAACTACACAGAATCATGAAAGTGTTTGCCCAGAGGTGAGCTGTGTATATCCATCAAAGACTGCTACAACATATATATATATATAGATAGATACATAGAGCACAGACTGGTGAGTCCACAAGGTGCACACAGCATACAATGGCTGGGCTTTGTTCCCTCCAACCGCTCTGGGCTACCGGGAAACACTGCAAGAGGCAAGCCAAGTCTCCTTCTTTGTGTGTGTGTGTGTGTGTGTGTGTGTGTGTGTGTGTGAACCTTTGACCTTCCTGAGGGAAGCTGCTCCACTGGGGAAGAAGAAAAAAGAGGGGGGGGGGGGGTGGGGGGGGGGGGGCGATGTTATCATAAACACAGTTCAACCATCATGGTATCTTTGTATAAAAACAACAGAGCTCCAGTTGAATGGTACACAGTGAATCACTGAAGCTCACTGGACATGCAGAGCTGTGTCTTTACTCCTGGAAATGTTGATGTTTAAATGTTTAAATGTGAAAATGTGGAAGAAACAGGCTCAGCAGCTCAGCGTTGGTCTCCTGCATGATAAACAAGAGGAGCACAGATTGAGCAGGATGCTTTCTGAGGACGTTTAAGTCTCGTTTTTGACAATGAGTGGACGTTATGTGCTGCTGAGAGCCGGTCGGGATTCCAAACCCACAGAGGAATAACAACCAAACTCTGCAGCTCCTCACAGATTCAGCTCAGTGATGCTTCTCATCAGTCCTCTCATATAAAAGCAATCTCTGACTAGCTCCACACTAACTGTCCAACACTCAAGTCAATGAGAACAAAGCAGAGCTCAGAGGAGAGTCAGTATGTACACTCTCCTATCAAATTAAGCCACTTAAAATAAACAGTAAAGCTAGATTAGATATGGTTCAAATCATCATATGCACTTTTATACTGAGAGATTATCATATTTAAATGACTTGCTGGTAATTGAGTTTCCCCTGTTCTCAATCATATGCACATAGCACATTACTTACTACAGGGCCACACCCCTTACATACACTGCACTACTCCATCCCCATGGGACTTTTTTGGGAGGGAAGGGGGTTCCTTTAATTTTTCGATTTCATATGGGATTTTTTGTGCATGTGTGTGTGTGTGTGGGGGGGGGGGGGGGTGCTTTTTGGGTTGCAAGGGGATTTTTTTCTTCTTAGCTGCAATACTGCAAGTGACCACTAGGAGTAATGGTTTTTAGGCCATCCGGCTCTTATAATACATCCATGAGTTCTACACACACTGTTCTGCTGCTGTAAATACTCAGCAGATCACCACACCTGTATTAGTCCACTGCTGAAAATAGTCCCTCAACAAAAGCACAAAAGCACTATTTCCTCATGTCTGAGTAACATTGGTTAAAAAAATACAGTGAGTTGAGCAGTGAGACTTCTTTTTAAAAACTACTGACTAAAACTGACACACATCTTTGGTTTTGGTCTTTTGATTGGGATTTTTTAACAGTAACATAAATAAATGTATGTTACTGTCAGCCTCATTGTTTAAAAGATAGAGACTCCATGATATAAATGTATCAAAATCTCAGTAGACGAATTAGCATAATGTCATATGCCCAATCCTAAAAACCATTATGTAATAAAGTATGACAAAGCACAATACCTCCATAGATGGAGCTTTGTTTTAAAGCAGTACTTTTTCTGGGATTTCCAATACATCTCCTAACTGTAACAATTGAAATGGTTGAGTCCTCTGTAAACTTTGATTTAAGAGTAGCTCCTCTGTTCTAAGAGGATGTTTACTTCTACTGCATTTTCTCCTCTGCTCATTTCAAACAATGTGATCCTCTTTGTTACTTAGCTGGCTAAAGCTTATTAGGTGTTACGATGATGTAATGCTCTTTGTTTCCTTCAATCTTTTGGCCTCAGCGTGACTGAAAACACTCACTGCTGAGCTCTGAGGAAAGTCTGTGCTCTGTGATCACATTAACATTAAGCTGTGTAACTGCACTTCACTCATATTTAACTGTTATTGGTGGAAAGTGTTTAGCTCTCCGTGCTTGTAATATATCATACTTTAGCTCACTCTGTCCTCCTTCACTTGACAAGAGGATTAGTTTCAATCCCGACTTGGCGAGACCGTACCTGAATACCACCGTGACAGTGTGGTGAATCAGCCAGGACTGTCACCCCACACACACACACACACACACACACACACACACACACACACACACACACACACACACACATAACTAGCAGGTATCAGAGTGAAACTGAGAGCTCTCCATCACACTAATACTAGACATTAGCACAAAGATAGTCCAGCTGCTGCAAAAACATGTATTCAAGCCTCAGTGTGTATTTGGCTCAGACGCAGCCTAGAAATTAAAGCTGAACAAATAACAAATGAGTCAGCAGCTGAAACACAGTGATGTCAGCAGCAGCTCTGTACAGTTTGCAGGTAAAGGCCTGTGGTTACAGTTAGTGATGAGATTCCTCTGAGTACTTGCAGAGTAAATCAACTGTCCTGACTGGAATAAACCACTCACACACTCAATCATGGAAATCAGTAGCCAATGGAAAGCGACAATGCTTGTTGAAGACATTTTACTATACTATTGATTTGTCAAAGCAGGAGAAGCTGTGGCAGTGTGTTGTGTGGTCGGTGCCATCTTTACCATTTGGAGCCAGGAGCTTCCAAATAAGCACACTTTCGCTAACATTAGCTACTTATCTAAATTAACAGAGCAATAATTACCTAAATGACCACTTATTAGAAGGTCTGAATACAGCAATTGAGACCATAAAGACTAATTGAAAAAAATATATTGACTTACTATTTTATGAGAGAATTTGATGCTTTTTAAGTGGGAGTCTATTGGAGCCAGCGCCTAGCAACCATCAGTGATACGAACACTTTAAAGCTACTTCTGTGTTGGCTTCAATTTCAAGCTGCGGTTGTTTCTTGCTTGCACTGTCACACTTAATTGAAATGTGGCCATGGTTCATGTTATTAGTCACAGGCTAAATGATCACTGTGCCAACATTCTACTGCAGTTCAACCTAAAAACTAAAATACTGATTACTTATTAGAAGAGACAGATATCTGTTTCTCACTTTTCTGAAGATTCCCTGGAATTCCGCAACCTCTTTATGACCCCTACTAGACCTCTAAAAGTAACAAATCCGCCTCAAAGACACATGGAACACCATCAAGACTTCCTCAAGGATTCCCAGAAGCGTCTCATTCACCCCTAAAACCACACAAAACCCTTTCCAAGACCTCTGGCACGCTGTTAAATCCTCTCCGAAGATCCTCTAGATGCCTTAAACCTTAAGAGTAGCCTTTAGTTCTTAATGACTCACCCAAGCTGGATTAGTTGTTTATCCAAGAACCTGCACTTGGATAAACACACCTTATCAAGTGTCATTATAAGTATGGGATGTAGCCATCACTTCCATAGTCATTAGGGTTGGGTTGCTGTAGAGGCAGGTGTGTGCGTGTGTGTGTGTTTACGTGTGTTCAAGGCTTCCTCATCCCACAGGGGCCTAGACCTTGGCTTGTTATGAGCAGATGGTCATAATTACCGGAGCACAGAAAAGCAGCAGCAGCAGCAGCAGCAGCAGCAGAGGATATGGGGGTGTTGATATAAATTGCAGCGTGGCCAGATTGATTTCAATAAACCTGGATGGGGGGTAATCCTCTTTCCAACAAGGCGAGGCCAAGGTAGCTCCCTTTAATCCACAATGTCATCTATACCTTGCCTCGCCATTAGGTTTCACTCTCTGTTGTCGTTGGCAACAACACTTTATAACATCCTGTGTAAGTCAGTCGGCTACATGACAGAGTGACAGCCAGGCCTGCTGTCACTGTGTGAGCTCGACACTCAAAATAACAAGTTTTAAGTGAAAGCCTCCACATTTAAACCTGTGACACAAAACTCAACTGAAAGAAGAGCTCACCTTAAATACAAAGGCTCAGAGTGGGTTAACCCTTAAATGCACGAGTGACTGGATCCTGCACTCTTCCATAAGTGGGTCAAAAATGACCCGTATTAGAATAAAGGTGTTTAGGTTAAGAAAAATAATTTGTATTATATTTTGTATTATATTTTGGTCCACACAAGTATGATTTTCAGGCTCGAAATATTTTTATTTTTCACTTTAACATCTGTGTGGTCCACAAAATATATTCCTGATACAGTTGATAAGAAACAAAGGTTCCCATGGTCATTTTTGACCCACCTATGGAAGCTTAGAGTAGTAATAAAACAAATTGAGTTTGGTAAAATGTATAAAAGGTAAATTAAAAATGTAAATAGCATGATGTCAATGACATGTTATCGAGGAATAGCTGGAATATGAAATGATAACTTTTCATTAAAAAGACATTGCAAGAAAACAACCTCACCGGGTCATTTTTGACCCACTTATGCAGGGTTAAAAAAGAGGAACCTTTTTTTTAACGTGTTGTTACTTTTTTCTTTGAAATCCACTTAAAGCGAGCACCAACAAACTTCTTTCACAAAGCTGGAACTATATATGGTTTTACTTAAAGGGGAAAATAAATACCTCATAAAATAACTTAACTTTGATATACACAGCAAAGCAAAGAGTTTGACTTAAAGATAACGCTACGAGTGCTGAGCAATGTATGCTAATGACAGCACTTAGCTCGTACCGTTTATTAAAAGAAAACTAACATTATGAGCCCATTGGAAATATTGACTTCTTATTGAAACAACAGCAGTTTGGTGAAGTAGACATGTGCCGAAGTATAAGGTGGTTGCTCATGAAGGTATACTTCATATTTGAATAGGTTTAATAGTAACAGTCGTTAAGAAGAAATGAAACTGCGTAACTACTAATGAGTGGCAGCTGCGGAAGGATGCCTCCTCACCGTAGAACACAGAGGCAGGTGGCGGTAAAACAAAAGGCGCATCTCATAATAACAGCTAGCTCGCTAGTACTGCTTTGTCAAATTTAAAGGAAACAGCGGCAGTTA
Source organism: Scomber japonicus (assembly GCF_027409825.1). Taxonomy (NCBI): domain Eukaryota; kingdom Metazoa; phylum Chordata; class Actinopteri; order Scombriformes; family Scombridae; genus Scomber; species Scomber japonicus. The sequence continues at coordinate 4,566,613 of NC_070599.1, forward strand.
AACTGACCTGCGTGTGTAATGTCGGACAGGTCGTAGTTCTTGGCGCTGCGAGGAAACTCCTTCAGTTTTCGGTTGGACAGGTTGAGAGCCCCGCTGGCTGCAGCGTCTTCCAGCGCTTTCTCCACGCTGCGGCTGGCCGCTACTGTGGCCGGCAGCTGGGCTCCATCCCCAGCAGCCATCAAACGTACAGGTCCGCCTCCCTCTTCTACTTTGTTGGAAGGGTCCTCTCCACTTTCATACCCCGTAGGTCCTTATAAAGTCCCAAGCCGAGCGCTCCTCCACGCAAAACTTATTTGAAAGTACCGAGTGAAGCTGAGAAAAAAGCAGTAAACGCCGTGAGTTGTGTCTGCTTCACTCACACAACACAACGGGGCTCACAGTCTCCACTACTGAACCAGAGCCGCGGTTCGAGCTGTCAATCTTAGAGGAAGTTGCGTCAAGTTAGCGAGTGTCACAACAGCGTTACAGGAAACCAGCAGCGACTTCCCCCTTCTAAATAAAAGCACAAATATTACCACAAAGAACAATAAGAACCATCCTAGCTTTGTTCAGTCTATTGTGACCACAGCTGTGTACATGACTGCTTTCAGACACAGGAGATAAATAAATAAAACACAATATTCCTGACGTAATACGACTAGTCTATTTGATTATTAACTTTGTATAATTATCTTTGTGTGTGTTTACCTTTTGTTGGTCTTTTGGGAGTGATGTCTCTGCAACAAAGAGCTGCTCCTACATTCACTATTGTTCAGCAGTGACTCAAATCTGATCTCAAAGGCCTATTTGTCCCCCAAAACATTACTCCTGGCTACATGGTGATGTGTATGGGAACACATTATTTCACAGGTCATAATTACCCAATAATTTTCCAGGACATTTACTAGAAAGATTAAAGATTCTTTGTTGAATAGAAGAATTATTGGGCAAATGAGAACTACCAGTTTGTAGGTTTGAGCATGCATCCGATCCAACCAATTAATACATAACTAAATGAATAAAATAAATAACAATATGGGTAAGTAAGCACTGTGAAAAGGCTATTGAACAGGCACAGCTGCAGTTAGTAATTAGTATGTTGTTTGTGCTACTTAATAAGAAACTCAAACATTGACAATTATAATAGCTGACATTATTATATTAGCTGCAGCTGTGTTTAACCTGCTAAAATCCATCTGTTAAATAGGTCAGAGAATTTTAACCAGACACACCAGATGGTTTGTTACACAGAACCGTCTGAGGGAAGGCACTTTCAAAGACATACTTGGCAGGTGATTGGATGTCTGTTACTGTCTATCTGCATCTTACCTTACAAGGCAGCTGGATTCACTATGCTGATGGATCTCTTGATGTCATGATTGAATGAAGAGAATTCATCTTTACACTACAGTGTGGCCGCCAACAGACAATGAACCCCGGATATCGAGAATACCTACAGATGACATGATAATCAATTTACATGTCCAAGATTTATTCCTGGACTTTCACTTTTAAAACTGCCATGATGTAATATTGACATTCTCCAAACATCCCAACATGTGGTCACAAAGGTTATGTTGTCAGGACTTTATTTGCACATGTTTTGGTTAACTGCCAGAAAACCTAGAGTTTAGAATAGTTGAACAGCGAATAAGATACGAAAACCCAGAGACTTTCCGGTGTGATTTTGGGAGGATAGCTATTGAATATATCACCTCAAATTTTCTAAATTCCTTGCATGAATTCCTTCCAACATGAACTGATGCTGTGGATAACTTGTTTAATATGCAATTGTTGTCAAAGGAGTAAAATGTGCAATACACATAGTGGCATAAACCTTTAACTAACAGCAAGCAAGATGAGTAAAGAAGCCATTAAGTTAATGTACATTGCCTAGTTTTGATCACTATAAAGTGGACATCCTCACATGTTTGCTGGAAGCAGACACTGCAACTTGCTGTGAATCATGTAAAATATGTTTTAAATACATTCATAATCTTTTCTCAATGCACATCTTTCTTTACACATCTTTTACATAATATTATAGCCTAATTGTATCACTTTTGTAGCTACTTACTTATTATTTATTGTTCTTTATTATTATTTTTTATTGATGTTCTTTCTAGTTTTACTATCAACTTTGCTGCTGTAATACTGTAAATATCCCCACCGTATGACTAATAAAAGAATATCTTCCAACCAGAACATTATCGTTTAATGAGTTTTATTTTGATAGGTACTAACCGGATGTCTGAAACCGCGTGTCTCTCCACCTGGCTGAGAGGGTTTCGGCGAGGGTGCAGCTCGTGCAGCCAGTGCGAGGGAGGTATAGTAAGAGGGGCGCGGCCACAACGCGAGTATTTTTGAGTGACACCGCGGGGGCGGGGCTTCTGTTTGTTCATTGACTGGAGACACAAAGTTACTGATGCTAAAAAGCACCAATCAGAGTAGTGCAGACTAATTTTTCTGAATCAAAACAACAACCAATCCAAAGCTCTGTGTGATCCAATTAATGTCCCATTTATCATGAATGAGAGCTCCTGACATGCTGATTGAATTTGTTGAATTGGAGCTGATCTTCACTCTCCATTACAGTAATGAGAAACTACAAGGAAGCCAAACAAAGTGTGTAGAGGTTCCAGTGTGTTCCTGTGTGTGTATTTGTGTGTATAAACTGAACACACACACACACACGTGTCTAAAAGGTCTATATAAGTGCAAATGCAGAGTCAGCAGGACTACATTGTCCTCCTCATGCCTCCCGTGAGGTTTATAACCCATTCTTATTCTTCCATTCTTTCAGGACCAGATGACTCCCCTCCTGCATGCACACACACACACACACACACACACACACACACACACACTCTTCTGCATCCATTAGCATTGTCCCCTCCTCTCTGCCCTCCATCCCTTCCTCCTTTAGCCCTTGTTTCCTCCCTCCCTCCCTCTCCAGCGTCCCATTGGACCATCTGTCAAAGTCCTGCTGGACTAGTCACCCAGCTGCGACCAGCATGATTGTGTGTATGTGTGTTTATGTGTTTGTGTGTGTGTGTGGGGGGGGGGGGGGGGGGGGGGGGGTAACTTTCACTATATGCAGTTGTAAAAATCCATGAACAGTAAGTGGTTAACTCACTGTGCACATTGTATTTATGAGATTATAATGAAGCTATCATACCTCCCCCACCCGAGGGAGACTTGTAATATTGCTTGGCATGCCATTTTCAGATTTTCTTTGTTTTTCCATTCTGTAAGCCTACACAGAAGCAATATAGGGCTTGTAATGTAAAGTGCTGTTAGTTGTATGGCATGTCAACTCATATAATAACTGTGGTTGACGATGCATAGAAACATCAATAATTAACAAATGAATTAGGGCATGCATTTTTGTGACATAGATTTGCAGGAAATATCTTTTTTCTATATAACCTGCTCCCTGATATCAGCAGCTCTGTGTGATAAATCATGAACTGCAACTTTAGAAAACACATGTTAAAACACATAGAAACAAAAAAGACTAAACATAAATAAATAAACATGCCACAAGGAAGCACAATCAAATGTGATGTAAATATAGAAAACACACTGTGTAAAAATGATTACTGTAAATTCACAGTAATTATTTTACAGTCATTTACATGAAATCACAGTAATGTATACTAGTTGTAATGTCTACAGCAAACCTGACACAATATTACTGTGAAAATACAATATTATATGTAAAATTACAATATGATAATGTGATTATTATCTGAAATCAATGTAAATTCACAATTGACAGTAATATTGCAGCAACGTATTGTGTTTTCACATTAAACCAATCACTTAATCACTGTTAAACTATAATATTTTATGGCTAAATGACTCTACTTACTTAACTTATGATTGAGGTATAGTATTTGTGTTGGTAGAACAATGATACAATAACAGTCAGTTTATATCAGGAAATATTAGGATCCAGACTGCTGGTACACACATTAAAGGAACAGTTCACATATGGTGAAGTAATTATTCGGAAAAAACAACAATATGTACTGTTTACAGTTGGCCAACAGTAAGTGTATTAAGGTTCAATGGGCATTCTGAAAGGCATTGGCACAGTCCGTAAACCTTATATTAACCCTCCTGTTGTCTTCCTGTCAACCTTTTGTCCAACTTTTGCCCTCCTAGGTCAAAGTTGACCCGGTCTGGTTTGCCTCTTTATAAAGCATAAGGTCAAATTTGACCCAATGAGATGATTTATCACGTTTGTGAAGTCTCATCAAAAAGTAGTTTTATTTGGCATTTGGATTCCCAGATGATATTGAAAAAGAAATTAGTACACGTAAAGGTGGTTTGATGTAAATAATAATTATTGCATTTTGTAAATACAAATGTGTGATTTGGGGGAATCAAAAAGGAAGATGGAGTTGCATATCTATAGATGGAGGTCATATTAAAGGATGTCTAACATAAACTTTGAGGTGTAATCATACACTGCATAAGTGTGTGAAAGAATCACAGTTCTGAATAAGGTTACAAGGATTTTATGATGGATTTGAAAAGCACTTTAAATGTACTTTTCACTTAATTTACCATATAATAGAACTGTGAAAGCGTGGGGCAACTCATTTAACTCATATAATTCATATCCATACATAAAAGATGTAATATGAATTCTAAGTAAGATTAATCTGCTTTTCTGATGCTGGCACCAGTTTAAACTAGCACTGGAGACTGTATGAAACTTACAGCCATGACTAATAATCATTTTTAGAAAGGGAGATAGTTTTGCCAGAAGTATCACTCAACAATTACAGTGGTGTATAAAGGCTGTTTTTAAAGGGGGACATGCCCGAGCACTCCCATCTCTACACTTCTGAATAAGAGCATCAATGTTTAACTTTAGAATGAGTTATGTTACGTTAGCTTAACATAGACAATAGCTTTGATGACCGGTTCAGAGAACAGTTGACACACACTATTATCAGGCCATGAAAACTAACAAGGAGGAAAGCTTAATGTTCTCAAGTAATATAAATTGAAGTTTTATCAAACATCTGCCTTTGAAAGAATACTTCTACATTTGGGTTAATACGCTCGTTAGCTTTTTTTTCTGAAAGTGAGATAGGAGGATTGATATTAATCCTGTGTGTGTGTTGAACTACAGAGCTGGAGTCAGGATACGGTTAGCTTAGCTTAGCATAAAGACTGGGAAAAAAAGGGGGATGTGGATACATTTCTAAAATACAACTTCTAACAACAGTGTTTAATATGAAAGGTTTTCATTTTAAGTAGAGTTACTTACTGGAAAAAGTTGATGCAAAGACGCTGGCTGAATATGTTTCAACTTGAGCAAAAAATTAGCGTGTATCTGCTAGCTTTAAAAATCTGCTTCATGAAGAGCCGAGAGGAAAAAGGAGAGAGAGTCAGGGGAAATAAAGAGTTTTTAGTGAGTTCTGAAATTAGTCAAAGTCTGAGCCAGGGGTGGATTGGCCATTGGGAGTACCAGGACCAGAACCTTTCTTCGTGCCTACAGTCCAACTTGTTCATGAAGGACATTGATCTAACAACATAACACATATGTAGCCTATGATGCTTTACATATTTTTTTCAGTCAGTGTTTTTGGTTTATTGCTCGTTCAACAGGTTCACATTATACAGTTAAAACTAATTCAAGCCTATTCAAGTCTCCAGGATATAAGGGATACTGTTCAGTATACTACTGTTATTAAGGGCTTGTGTGTTTAAATGTACATCAACGCCAGTTGGCACAGTATTTGCACGCGGATTGTAGTGGGCTGATCTGGACCAAAAAGTCCAGGGCTGAATTTTTGTCCCAGTCCAGGCCTGGTCTAAGCTGAAACAAACACTCACATACACAGATTCATTGCTAACCTCACAGTTAACGTCTGTATAGATGCTACATTGGCTATTTGGAGGGAATCAACACAAACCTTCCAGCAGTCAAAATCATGCAAATTGTGTGAAGTAAACATTTGCTTCGGTTTCTGTCTTTACTCATCATTAGAATAGTGAAATCCTTACTAGTAATCTTAAACTTTTGTGTATTTGGATATATTGTATATATTCTAAGCTAATAAACACTAGAAACTCATTGTGGTAGCTATAATATATCACATTAGTTTGGCAGCTTTAATAAAATAAACACACGAGAGGTCAGCAGACAGAAGGACAATCACACACTGATGTAGATGAGCTGGAATACACACACACACACACACACACACACACACACACACACACACACACACACACACACACACACACACACACACACTCACTCTGTCTGTGTGAGCAATGCAACATGAGCTAAGAACAAAAGAGGCAGCAACATAAACTCCAGCTTCCTATTAATGCTAATGAGTGTGAATATTCATCCTCTTCATTGACCCACATGCTTTTGGGATGAAGTCATCAGATAACACAATGACTAATCTAAAGAGCTGAATTCCTAGTGTTGGTTTGTATTCATTTATAATTTACCTCACTGTTTTTGTTTTTCTTGAAATATAGATATGATTCAGCTTGATTACATTTATTAAAGATCTGTTTTCAGTTCAGTAAACCAGTAGCTTCTACTTGAACATCTCCTGAGTCTTTTCCCACCAAACATTTCTGTTTTCTTTATGTTTTTACTACGGTCCCAGCAGGCAGAGTGACATCACATTTTCTCACGCTCTTTGTCCATCCCGTCTTCCTTTGAGCTCTCCCTCTCTTCCTGTCTCATCCTCGTGTTTTTCCCCATGTGGGTTGTTGCTGGTTTCCTGACCCACTTCCCTCTCTCATGTAGAAGACATATGTTAATATGTTGTATGCTTTTCAAACTTCTGTGTAGGCCATGATGTTTTGTTTTTCTAAGAGTCTTCCTTATGAGCACTGTGCTTTAAATATATAAATCCACTCCACTACTTATGGTATGGCAAAGGTCATATCTCCAATTTGGTAGGCCACTCTTAAATTCTGATGTATGATAACATTATATAAGGATTATATAAGGATTAAATTAAAAAATAACTAAGCCAAAGTTCTAATCCTATGTTATTGTGTTAAATGTTCAGTTATCATGTTAATATGCCAAACATAAAGTAGGTAATTTAATTTTTTAAATATTTTAAATATTTTCAAATGTAAATCCTTCTGTTTTCACGTTTAAAATGTAAAATTAAAAAATGCACTATTCTTCTTGGTGAATATATAAATGTGATTGATTGGATACATCAAACAGAACATATAATCACTCTACACTTGATGATTAGTGTTTAGGTTGTAGCTGCTAGACGGGCTATATCACAATGGTGTGTTTTTGAGTGTATGTTGGCCATAACTTTGTTTACATTTGCAAAGAATGTGGTTGAGGTGTGATTTATTGTGGCTTGAGGTGGGGACAGGAAAGAGTCATGCTCCGATAAGTTCGTACTCATAGCAAATTGAATATTTTCATCCTCTGCCAACTTTTCTAACAATGCAAGTGAGGGGTGGAGGCCATTTGCCACTGCTAAGTAGTGGTTAGCCTAGCCTTAGCATAGGAACAGTTAGCCTGGATAAATATTCCTACTGACTCCTCTAATGCTCATTAGTTAACATACTTATCATACTTAAACAGAAATGTAAATTTGTAGGTTTTGGGGATATTATATAAATTGTGTGCTGGAGCTGTTTCTTGACAAATAACCGCTGGGTGCAGTGATTGTGTGCAGCTTCCATGAGTCTCTTCATTAAAGTCAGGTTGCAAGAATTGGTGACACTGTGCCTCTACGGATCACTATACCCAAACCTGTGCTCACTGATTCATTCTAGCAGCTTACACGATAGCTGGAGACGCTGCATATAAGCACTGTGGGCAGGTGGAAAAACTGTTGTCAAGAAATAGTTCCAACACATGACTCCCCCTCAAACCAAAAAATGTTGTTTTTATATGTCTGTTTGAGTGTGAATTAAACAAATAAGTTATACTGTGTAAATGAGCTTTAGAGGTGTTGGCTGGTGTATTTCTGAACTTTGGACAGAGCCAGGCTAGCTGTTTCCCTCTGTTTCCAGTCTTTATGCTAAGCTAGGCTAATAACATCCTGACCCCAGCTCTGTACTGAACACACAGACATGAAACTGAATCTGATCACACTCTCATAAAGATATGTATATTTCCAAAAGAAATAGAAATATAGAAATATACTTCATGTCACACATACTGTATAAATATATTAATTGTGAGCTATCATATAACAGGTTACAGTTGCATGGTATAGGAATTATGTAAAGCTGACAAGATATAACATCATTTTGCATATACAGTCAAGATCGAAATTATTCATACCCCTGGCAAATTTTGACTTAAACTTACTTTTATCAGAGACATTATAATAAGAGGACTTTGCTTTTATTCAACCAGCAAGTTGTTTTTTGACCGGAAGTGACACAGGCGTCTCCAAGAAGATAAAAAGACGATGTACAAAAGGCATCATTGTGGTAAAAAAAATATTTCAGTCAGCTTTAATTTACATTTGAACAAAAAGTGGCATGTCCAAAAGGGGTATGAATAATTTGGGGCTTGACTGTGTGTCATAAAGCTTATTCACCTTTAGTTAAGAATAGTATTGGGTGTTGCAGTTGATGTGTTACTGCTTCCTGTTTCATTGGCAACCGTGGTTTCCCCTTCAAAACGAAACTTTCAACTGATGACAAACGTCCTGCGCAAAACTCTCAGTGGTCTCTCACATCGGGGGTTACCGAGGGAGCCATCTAATAAATGAAAAACCACAAGTGGAAGAACTGAGGGCGGAAATGGGGACAGATGGAAGGATACTGAAGGGCTAATAGACTCTGAAAACTGTCAGAAACAGAGCATTTAAAGCTTAGTGACAGAGAGCAGGAGGAACTGAGAGGTGATTGACGGTGACTGAAGAAAGGGAGGGAGGAGAGAATGAGCGAGCGTGGTAGGGGGTCAAGGGAGAGAGTGAGTGAGTGACTGACTGCTGAAAGGGGAGTATGCCTGAGAATGAATGGTATGTGATTTAGACGTGACCAGCCCACTACCAGCTGTGCATGTTGTCTCAGACAGACAGACACACACGCACGCATACACACATGGATAGTCTTATCAAGTCCTAACACACACACCCTGACTGGAGCCTGTAACATGAGCACTGAGGTAAGGTAGAATAAAAAAAGGGAGCTCTGGATTAATGGCTCTTCATCAGTCACTGTTCCTTCAACTGTTGCTGATATCAGGATTAACTTGACCTATAACCCCATAAAACATCACCCAGTTAAAATCTATAGAATCTTTTCTGTCTGAGTTCCTTCATTCAATAATTTAAAACAAATTAAACAATGAGTCTCTTAATTGATCGCCCATTTTGTCCTTTTTTTGTCCTTTAAAGCCCCCCTCAACTCAAAGATCTTTCTGCTTCTTGTTCCTTGATGTCTGAGCTTCACTGAGCAGAATGATGCATGTGCAGAGTGATCGTTCTACCCGTTTCCAACCAAAATGCAATGTACAACATAAGTGTAGGAGCCATGTGTTTGAGTTAGGTTAAATGTAATGTTCCTCTAAAAACACTAGGGGGTGCATGATAAAGGTCCAGCCAGGCACAGGTTATTTAAGTTCATACCACATTCACAGGTGTTGCTGATGAAAGATAGTGAACAGTTTTGACTGTGCTTGACTATTTTTTGGGCTATTTGTTTTAATTTTAAACTGCTACTACTGAAAAAGAGCCTATCGGTTTTTTTTGAGTACATGTTTTAACAATAACTGCCATTAGCAGCCAGTGTATACACATGTATGCACTCACACAGGTAAGTCTGAATCTAGGGAGTAATCAGCGTCATTTGATTTTAAATGTGTGACGGTGTTCATGTCTGAGTGATTGGGTGTAGGGAGGCACATGGTTTTGGAGAAAGTGCTATTTTTACTTCTACTCTTAAATTTCAGATATAGATATTGCAGTTAATGTCACAGCCAGAGTTACTGCTGACTTTTCAGGTTAGTGTTTTACATGTGAAGCATATCATCAGTTTATAAAATATCCATTAAGACCACCCAGCAGAATGTTCTTAAAGTGAGCTATACCTTAACTGTATTAAAATACAGTCATGAATGTGTTTGAATGAGGTAGGGTCCGGTCCATGGATGTGGTGACGGGTGAAGTGCTGGTACAGTTGTTGGTGCAGAGGGTGTAAAGGGACGGTGGCAATGAATTATGTTGAAGTCTGAACTGACTTCAACAAAGAAAACTGAAGTGAAGTCGACTCGTGATTCCAGATGTTGAAGAAGGGAGTGGGGGAGATCTGCCACAAAATCCTCCCTCTCCCCTCTACTCCCACCCTTTCCTACTGCTCCCAAAACAAAGCAGACGTTCTTTGCACACAAATTAACAAATTAAAGGAATGAATATGATAAAGACAGTTAAATATCTAAAAAATAATGTTCTGGCATCTTATGAGGGAGTGAAGTGTACTCATACCAAAGAGAAAGGGTGGGAGGGGGATCTTAAGTTCAATGACAATGTCTCTAGAACCTTCTAGAAGTGTATCCCTAAAAAATGTGTGCATACCACACAGTTTCTTTAATTATGAGCCACTGTGACTACTTCACTGATTTAGTGTTGGACTTCTTTAAAGTTGGAAGACTTGTTAGACACAGATTTTTTAAAGTAACAATAGTTCTTCAAAAAACACTACTTAGTTCAGTCTGATATAGAGATCAGATGAAACATATTTGACTAGATTTGTGGTGGAAGTGATGTTATGGGTGTGTTTGGGGTGGATACTGTATATTCAACAGTGGGCCTTCACTGCCCCCATGTGGCTATAGTAAGAAATTACAACACTATAATGAAGTCAGCGTTAATATAATTGCGTGTGTGGTGAAAAACATTTATCCTGCTTATCCAGTTTGGAACATTGAGTTTAGATAAAGGATGATTGGATCAAACGTCTTTGGAAAATAAGCCTCTGTTTATCACACACATGAAGTATTAAAATGGATTGAAGAGCACAATAATGTATTTTTTGTTTTTAATCTGTACATTTTTGATAAGGTATTTAAACTTTTAAACTTCTAGCTATAATTAAAAATAAATGTGTATTCTAATCATGTGTGTTTTATGCTTGTTTGTTCCCCTGTTTGCAAAATATTTCAAAGCTCTAGGTTGCATATACACTATGTTTCCTCATGACCACACTACCAACAAATGAGAACTGAAATGATCACTTCAAGAAAAACATTTCCTGTGGAAAAATACTAAATCCTTTCTGTTACACTCCTAATTGTAGTCAAATACAGTCAGATATTGGGTCTAAAATACAATGGAAACAGCCTATAAAATAACCATGTGTTTGTAATTGTAGAATGTGAACTGTTCCTACATTCCTAAAACCCTAAATTCACAAAATCCAGAATAAACCCAGAGAGTGAGAGAATGAAAAACTCCCATAAAAGGGTAAAGCAGCAACTCCCTGTGATCAACTGTACAATTTATGTGTAGAAATACTCTTTTATACATAGGCAATGATAAAACAATGAGTCACTTTTGCAGATATGTTATTACTAATGAGTTACTTTTTGTAGTTTTATAATATATTGACATTTCATTGCCAATTGGACGGTGTTTTATGTATTGCAGTAAATCACATTGATGTTATTAGTTAGGATTGTGCTTGTCATGGTTGATGTTATGATAAATGGAAATTTTCCAAACAAACAGATGTTTCCCATATTTTCAGTTAACTCGAACTTTTGAAGACACACCTTCAAATGTTATGTAATTTCTTTCATTTCTTAATCAAATAAAAGAATAACTTGCTGGTGAAATAATGCAGATTTCACAATTAAAACTAACTTTTTTCTGTTATTATGGAAAAGACAATGGGACGGACTATGCAAATATTACAACTACATTACCCGTCGGCACTTTAAACGGAAACGTGCCATTTTTCCCGCAAAATTGGGGTCATCGCTTGTTCATTGGATGAACGCTGTGCCAAGAAACACATGACCGAATATGATTGGCTAGCGCGCTTTCTGCAGTTACCCGGATAAAGGTCGGCTATATATATAGGAACATTGTTGGAGGGGGGGTTGTAGTTTAAACCAATAGTCGTTATCGAACAGTAAGCCGTTCGTTTTTTGTGTTGCAGTGTTAGAAGTTATTTGAAGATTTTAAATATGGTAAGAATTTAGAGTTGTTTTAGAGCGATATGGGCGCGCCGGGCTGTTTGTGTTGACGCTGTGTTTGCGATTAACGCGGTGCAGCCGCCACTCTCCAGCAGAGAATAGCTAACTGTTAGCCGCTAACACTAGCTGATATACCATATTAGCTTAGCCTGCCAGCTAACGATGCCTTGAGCTAGCATTAGAATGATTCTACCAGCCTGTGAGGGATGGTGAAATTGAGCTCCTTTATTTAGTGTTACTCCATGGTAATGTGTGGGTTTCTTATATCCAACTAAGTAATGCTTGTGTTTTCCAGGCTGGTGGTAAAGCAGGTAAAGACTCCGGGAAGACTAAGACGAAGGCTATTTCGCGCTCGCAGAGAGCAGGACTGCAGGTTTGTCCACTACAATTCATTCATTGTGGCTGTGCTAACACAAGCTAACAACCAGCCGTCGCAAAGGTTACTTAGCCGGCGGCCGCCTCTCACCGACTGGCCAGTGAACCCTTTGTTTCTCTGCCCTCATCACCGCTTGTGTTGTTATCGCTCCAGTTCCCCGTGGGTCGTATCCACAGACACCTCAAGTCCAGGACCACCAGCCACGGCAGAGTGGGAGCCACTGCAGCGGTGTACAGCGCGGCTATCCTCGAATACCTCACTGCCGAGGTAACGTTAGCTCCACTTACAGCTTCGATCCTCGATCTTGTCTGAGCTCTTGTAAAGCTGTTAATGTTGATGTGGTCTAATGCGCCCCTTACATTTAACCTCTTTTTTTAGGTCCTGGAGTTGGCAGGAAATGCTTCTAAGGATCTTAAAGTGAAGCGTATAACTCCACGCCACTTGCAGCTGGCCATCAGAGGAGACGAGGAGCTGGATTCACTTATCAAGGCCACTATTGCTGGTGGAGGTAGGAAAACAATTCTGCACCTGGTTGTTGTTGATCAGTGGACATTGTCCCAAAGCTCTGAGTGTATTTTGTATAGATGACATATTAAGTTGTACTTGCCATAGAGGCTACTACATATTGAATTAGAGTTGCATCTGATGAGTGTTAGATTAGATGAATGTTTAATTATATTATAAATTAACCACGGAGCCCATAAAATGTCAATTTTGTAAAATGCTAGATGTATATATTTGTCATTCAGATTATATACTATACAGTGCACATCCAAACAAAATCTGGTAGCAATGATGCAAAATAGTATGGTGTATATTAAAGAGCTGATAATCAAATAATAAAACAGGACATTTTTAAAAAACTGACTACAATGACTAATTTTGAAGTTAACATGACAACAGAAACAAGATTAATTATACAATTAAAATGTACTTCACTCTTTAATTTTATGCTGATCCAACCGTTTTATTGACTTTTCTATTCAGCAATTATATCAGGTTTTAACTTGGTGTCAAATAAAATGATTTGAGCTTTGGCTCTGTTATGTATTTTCAATTTCTGCCCCTTTTTGTTTAAACAGCAAGTGGTTTATGTGTCTCCTGTTTGTTTTTCCAGGTGTGATCCCTCACATCCACAAGTCGCTGATCGGAAAGAAGGGCCAGCAGAAGACTGTATAACCTGAAGTGCTCTGGAAGTCGTGCCATCTCAGGACGAAGTCTGCATCAAGTGATTAAATGTCTTAGTGTAGAACACCTTTTAGGAGTTATTTGTATGGTTGAGCTTGCATTTACTCACCTGGGGTATTTTTTAAAAGTGGCTTCAAAGAAGCTCATTTTTGTGTTTTTGGCTTTTCTTTTTTTTTTCTGGTGCTGCAGTTTTTGTGTTGAAACTTGCTTTTGTGGCATTCCCATGTTAAAGTTGGTGTTTTAATAAAGCTCTTATTGGGCATTTGCTGTTTGTTTCAGTTCTTGCTCATGATGTTTCTGTTGTATTCCGTTAGTGACTCTATTCATAAGACTCCAGTGTACATGTGTTTGGCGTTAGTGGTTTTAATTTAAATCTTCCCAGTTTGAAACAAAACCCACCTTGGTTGACAGAAAGCAGAGGACAGCCACAGCTTACATGTGGAATCAGTCATTGCGTGCAAACCATATTGAACTTCCAGACATTTGATCACTTCCAACTTTGTGTAGCCTTGTTGCATGAATTGCAAAGCATGTTCAACATCAGTTTACCACTGGCCTGAAATGAACTGGGGAACACCTGTAGTCATTTTGGATTCTTCAATAAAGAAGACTGGCACAGTCAGAACATTTTGCATATTGTGGTGTATGGATGGTTTTATTCTGTGTGGTTTGTATTCAGATTAGTCATACAATGAACAGTGTCTTACACAGGCAGCCCATCATGTGACTCTTATTCAGTGAACCTAGATGTTCTTTACATGTAATGGAGTTGCAGGATATTCTATGACTTGTTAAACCAGTTTTGAGACAAGAAACACCTGAAATGTTACATTGAGGTAATCCTGTGATTTCTTAAAAACATATCCTAGGTTGATATTCAAACGGAAGTAATATTTAACAGCAATTTGGAACAAATACTTGTAATCATTTTATGCATATTAAAGTGCAGCCAGTCCAAAATGAAGTTAAGCCAACAAATAAAATCAAAAATGTAAATTTTAAGGGGGATGCATTCAGTTTTTCTCTGTATAAAACAATGATGATACATATTGGAACGTTTCCAATAAATAAACCGATATTCGATAAAACACCTGCATGCATGGTGACAGTTATACATTAACTACAGGAAGTGAGAGAGTCCAAACCACAGTGCATCGCAAAAATAAAGCCAAAAAAAAAAAAACTGTGGCAGATCCACCAGAGCTAATAACAAACATGCACTTATACAAGTAGGCTCATTATGTAGATAATTATTATCTCTTATGACCTGCAGGCAGTCCAGGCGTGTCTGGACATGTAAAAATACAACCTATATGTTATCACCAACTTCAGCTGTCATGCTCTGATATTTCTGCTACTTGTAAGTTTAATTTGACTGCAAAGACTTCATTCTTCTCAGAGAAAGTGAGGAATATAACTCCATGGTTTGGTAGATATGTGACTGATAAGCAGCTGTTGTAACCACACAACTATTGTGATTCTATGAGAAAACCACATCAAACTATTGCAAATGCTCAGTATAGTCTATATATTATGAGCCTGTGTAAAGAGAGATGTGTTCAGCAGCTATGTTCATATTCAGCAAGAGTTGTATTATCTATGCTATGGTTTGGTTTCTATAGTTTCCAGAACAAGGCCTACATTTTCATCTTTTTTTCAGATTAGCTGCACTTTATTTTGGAAATGATTTCAAATTCAACATCACCCATATTCATTGTTTGATTGTGGAGGAGTAAACAATATAAACAATGAAGCCTAAATGCAGCAATAGTGTAGCTGCATCACTTGGAGGTTGTGTAGCCTAATTGAAGTTGTGTTCCTTGAAATGTTTAGGCTGATGAAAGAGAAAATAAATGTAGGCATTAGAAAACTGCTAGTCTACCAGTATTGGGAGATATAGGCTTATGTAGGCACATGCACATCTTTTTTTTCTCTTTCTTTTTTTAAATATACAGGCCTATAGCCTAAACAATACATTCTGAGGGCAAGAATTTAAGCAGCACTGCATCTTTAAGTAACTTATGAAACACAACAACATTGTATACTGTATAATTTTCCATGGAAATTATATCACTTTCCCTTGTACATGTGTTCAAACGGTGTTAAAAGCAAAACAATTTAGCAGATACCCTGCATTAGTGTTCATCACCACTAGGTGGCACTATCACACCACTAGAGCCACCAATCATGAAAGTGTGATACATGGAGCCCAGGGAACCAGAAGTCAGGGCTTGTATATATTAAGCATCAGACACAATCTGGTAAGTTCTCCTTTGAGAATAAAGGCATCATTATTTATGACTCACAGAGCTGCTAAAGAAATGGTGAAGACACTCTATGGATTCAACAAACTGAAGCATCAGCCATCAACATGCACACATTTATATTCATCATATTCTGAGTGAGTGAGTATGGAGTGATGTGCTGCAGACAGGAAAGATAGGTCTGTGTGGGTCTGTGTCTGTGTGTGTGTGTGTGTGTGTGTGTGTATGTGTGTGTGTGTGTGTGTGTGTGTGTGTGGTGGACAAAAATATCTCAATTTGGATAGCTTTGAAAAAAGAAAAAAGAAACTCAAGTCACTTATTTTTAATAGCCCAATATCACAAATTACACATTTTCCTCAGGGGGTTTACATGCTATACAGCAATACAGCATCCTCTGTCCTTAGACAACCCCCCCCCCACAAAAAAAACAAAAACCTTTAACAAGGACAAAAAAAGGAAGAAACCTCAGGAAGAGCAACAGAAGAGGAATCTCAGGAACAGATGTTGTGTGAACAGAATAAAACACAAATGGCAGAATACGGCATTGAACAGTATAAAAAGATATATAATTCATATAAAGAATGTGATGAAGAGGACGCCAAGCAGCTTCCAGGTGTCACCAGAACAGAATAGGACCTGAGCCACACAACCTCCATCACCATGGAGACCTGGCAGGAGGATAGACTGCTCATGCACACAGGGGAGACCGACATCACGCCATTTGTATACACAAAGGAGATACGACAAGATATTATTCATACGGGAGAGAGAAAAAGATAAAGACATTCAGAGAGAGAGAGAGAGAGAGAGACAGAGAGAGAGTCATGAGGTGAAGCTGAACTCCTGCAGGATGGAGAACCAGATTCAAAACCTCAGGAAATGACAATGATGAAAGTTTAAGTTTAAGATCCCCAGCTCCTCCAGTCCACATGTCGAAGTGTTCTTGGGCAAGATATTTAACCCCATTTGTGTGTGTGTGTGTGTGTGTGTGTGTGAATGGAGAATATTTGGTGAGGCACTCTGGATAGAAAGTGCTGTGTTGCTCCTGATGGGCAGCTTCATACTCTTCATGGCCAGCCTCCCTGTGTGATTGGGTCGATGTTGGCATGTAGTGTGAGATATATCAATCAAACTACTAGTGTAGTTCAAAGTGCTTCACGGTTGATTGACAAGCTGATTATGAAACAGAACAAGTGACAACATGGAATAAAACCATGAACACAAAAACAAAGAACACATTGACAAAAACTGAGAGAGGTGTGTCAATAAGACTAGAGAAGCACTACATTTACCAGTTACCAATTAATGGAGGCAAGAACTGGTGTAATATGGTCAAATTTCCCTGTGTAGTTCTAGCACGTGTCAGAACAGACAATAGAACATTGCAGTAATCAGGTGGATGTATTACATCAGGTGTGGACAGAAAAGACTGGATTGTAACTATGTTGTTTAAAAGGCAGTCTTGGTGATTTCTATTGAGGTATGATCATCAGCCCTAATAGACTCATACAGCCGAGTATCATCTGCATAGCAATGGACAGTTATCCCATGACTATGTGTAATTTGGCCAAGAGGCAAAATATAAAGATGTAATATTATTATAGCAGGCATACAATTTTCCTTGGGCTAAGTGGGATGTAAGCCAAGAGAGGTTTAGGCCAGAGATGCCAAAATGACAGTTGAGTCTAATAGTATACACAGTGACCATTGGTGTCAAAGGCTGCACTGAGATCCAATAATAGTATCTGAATCCCAAGCCAAGTAGAAGATCATGTTATCAATCTAAAGTGTTCCAGCTAATTTGAAATGGAGGGATGAAATTCTAATGATTGATTGATCTTGATTTGCGTCTTAGTTAGGCTTTAACATCAAAATTGTGCATTTTAAAAGTAACAGTCAAATATTTTTTGGGGGTAAAACGCACATTTGCTTTGTTTCCAAGAGTGAGATGAGAAAACAATACTACCTTCATGTCTGTGTGTTAGGTACAGAGCTGGACTAAGGATGTGATTAGCCTAGCTTAGAATAAACACTAGCTTTTCCCCCTTGCTTCTAGTCTTTATGCTAAGCTAGGCTAATCACATTCTGAATCCAGCTCCTATGTAACACACAAACATGAGATTGATAACCATCTTCTTATTTCACTCAAGAAAAAATCAAATCCCCAAAATGTGAAACAATTCCTTTAACATTCCATTCCCTGAGTTGTCTTTTTTTACTTAAATCATGAACACAGGAGCATTCATCCTCAAAATCTTTAGTTCAGAAGTGTCAGTGCACCAGAGCTTTGGCTCTTTTGAAAATCAAATTGTTTTCTTTTCACCCTTTGTGTAATAGAAATCTGATGTGACATTTAAGAATAATTGAAGAAAACTTTTCAGTGTGACAGACTTGGCTTGCACGCAGCACTGGAGCGCCTCTCGCTGGCTTGTCCAGACTAATCAAACATGCTGGAGAGGCCGAGGTCCTTAACTGGACAAATGAGTCCAAACGCCAACCTGGGTGCACCCTTTCAGTCTGCTTCATTTATGAGGAAATAATGAGAAGAAGAATTAGTAAAGTGATTCCATATACGACTGCAGCGAAACTCACAGTGGTCAAAGATGATTGTGCTGACTCATGAGAAGGGGTCATGTCGGTTTACTTCCTGATGCAGAGTGTTGAGGTTTTTCTGTAAGGTGCATTGTTTTCTGTTTCAGTTCTGACTAATGGAGTGTGGAGCAAGAACAATAATGTGTGATTTCAGAGTAAAAACAGTATCTGTAATAATAAAGCTTTATATAAGAATAAAAAACAATGCTGGTCTCATCTCACCAGCAGCTGACATTGTTAGTAAAGAGTACAGTAGTGGGTATTGTAGGGATCATTAGTTATAAACCCTAAGGCGTGGTAGACAGCATTTAGTGATTTAAATGTAAAGGAAGCAACTTTTCTATAAATAACACCCCCATAATCTAAAACAAATAGAAATAGTGACTCAGCAGTTTTTTTTTCTCTGTAGCTTTTCTTATTTCCATACAAAGAACCTGGTATTGTTCTAAATGTACCAATGAGTGTGTTAATATCATACAGTTTTGTTTCCTTTTTTACTCCTTTAGCTCTGTTTTGTCCAAAGTGTTGTTGACTAAGCATTGAACATCTGGATCTGGACAGGGGTGCAGTATGGGGGTGAAAAGTTAGGATGATTCTAAGGGCCTGTGACTGACAGGGACACCTAAAAAATGATTAGAACAAAAGTTACATTGCACTCATATAGATGATAATGGAAAGGGTTCATGTATTTATATCTAAGTTTGTTTTATGTTATTCTTTCATATTAATAGGACTTTCCATTGAAGAATTGTACATTACTTTTAGAGGTTATCAGCTTGCATCAAATATTGAATTTGGGTAGTTTCATAATCTACACTGAAATACTGAATATGTTCTTTTTTATAAAGTGTAATTCTCATTTATTTAAATTCAATTCAAGTTATATTATTTTAAACAGAGCATTACTTTGACATAACTGGATACAGACAGACTGTCCTCAGCTCTCTGTCCTTGTCTCACAGCATAGCCCCCCCCCAACCCAACCCAACCCAACCCCCACCTGATTGCAGTGTGCCCTCTCCCACTACCTACAAGTTCGTTCATTCTCTCTCTCTCTCTCTCTCTCTCTCTCCCCCTCTCTCTCTCCCTCTCTCTCTCTCTCTCTCTCTCTCTCTCTCTCTCTAATCAATAACAATGTTCCACACATAAATGAGTAACAGCTATAGTGGTATTCATTAATAGCATACAATAAAACTAATCAAGTGATACAACATCCATTACTCACTTTTCATCTTCAAATAGATCAAGGACTTCCTCGTGCTGCTCATCTGTGTACCAGCTGTCAGGATCTGCTTCACCATTGTTTCCATCCTGTGAGGCCAGAAAGGTGACACTTACATTTTGGTTTTGAAAATAAAATCAAAACAAAAATGAAATTGAAAACACAACCAGAAGTGAAACAAGGGAACACTGAAACACTTGGATAGGAAAAAGTTGGGGGGAAAAAAGTGACACTGAGAAATAAAGGACATGTATTAAAAATGTTTAAGTTAAGCATAAAGAGGAAGGCTTTTACTGTGCCTACATTACCCAGCATGCCTTGTGGTCCAATGAAGATATCACCAATGCAGAGTAGCAACCTGAGTGTGAACTCTGATCTAATAAATTACTTCTCAAGTGAGACAGCAAGCTTCTGTTCACACCTTATTTTTACCATCTACGTTATTACTTGATGCCTTCATTGGTTAAGTTGGTGAGGTTTAGGAATGAGGAGAGAGATGGTTAGGGTTAGGGTAAGGGTATCAGGGTCAGAGCCAATCAGAGGCAGAGTAGGTGGCAAAATGCAAAATGCAAAACACTCTGTTCCTGTATCATGTGACCATAAATTGGCCTTAATTATTACAGCAGCACTGTTTTAATTGCCTTGGAAAGCTGAGAATCTTCCCATTGAGACACAATTAAAAGCTATTCTCTATCATAAACACCTTCAAAGTTATTAAATGTTTTGTAGGACTCTTTAACTAGCACATTTGTCTGCTGGGCTATTGATGATTTGTTTTGTAGGTCTGGTTGAAAAGCAGAGTGCTAATGAGGGCTACCCCCACCCACCCCCGCCTCCCCCCCAGCTCCAGCCAGGCAGCGCACCACTCAACCATTAAGTCAATTAAGAGTAGACTGAAGGGGGGGGGGGTTCTTTTCATTTGGTTCTAATTAAGGCGCAGGAAGTGAAGCAGCGGCACTCGCCTTGCCTACCTCCAGGCTGGACTGTCTCTGCGCTGCTCTCTGGAAGCCATTAGCACATCTGGCCCTCACTGGATGGACTTTTGCATTTATTGTGTTTTTACAGAGCTCATAACAGCATGTCATCACACTATTGTCTCTGCTAGGACCTTATTCTGTGGGTATTAATAAAGTGTACTGTAATCTGCTAATGTTGACAGTGAACTACAGTACAAGAACATATATTTAAGTAATGAATGTCCCCTTATTACTACATATACAAGAATTGACCACCTATTGAAAAGTGCTGGAGGAGTACACACAAAGTTAACATTTTTGAAATTGAGCAATATATTTTTAACCAGGTCAATTCTTCTTTTTTTTTGGAGGAAAAAACATATCAGAGCAGAATTGGAAGCAGAGTATTTTCAAATCTGTTAGAAGACATTTGGAGGAGCTGCAGTGTGTGGTGGCAGTCATGTGTATCAGAGGAAGCACATGGCTCATGTCTCCTGCAGAGCTGGCAGAGATAAGCACCACAATGCAGTCATCCCACAGAAAAAAAAGAAGAAAATCACATTTCTAATAAAAAAATATTTTAATTTCAACAACTGAATAATTTGTGGCTGTTCACATATACTGGCTTCAGGAAGAAAACCATACTTGCTTCTGTCTGTTTTACATACAGGCAATCTAAAAGGCAGTTCATACTGTATGTGCAGTCATTGATAATATTACTGATATAAGAAACAATGCTTTAGATCATATCAATTCCATGTAAAAAGGTATATAGTGAATACAGAACATCATACATAAAAGAGTTGTGGAGCTGAAGCATCAGATCATTCAACGCTTTGTTTTTTAAATAAATTATTTTCTTAGTTTAGTTTAGTCACTTCTACCATTGTGTGTAGGTCCATTTACAACATGGTGATGTCACTAAAAAAGGTTAGCCTGACTTATTTGGACTTTTATTTTATAAAAAGGTTAGCCCGACTTATTTGGACTTTTATTTTATAAAAAGGTTAGCCCGACTTATTTGGACTTTTATTTTATAAAAAGGTTAGCCCGACTTATTTGGACTTTTATTTTATAAAAAGGTTAGCCCGACTTATTTGGACTTTTATTTTATAAAAAGGTTAGCCCGACATATTTGAACTTTTATTTTATAAAAAGGTTAGTCTGACTTATTTGGACTTTTATTTTATAAAAAGGTTAGCACAAATTATTTGGACTTTTATTGTATGAACAAACTAGTCGAACTTATTTTGAGGTGAATATAAAGATGAACCTAAACTGTTCACAGACCTGCTTCCTCCTCCAGCTTTGACCTACTGTACTTACTGTAGTTGTATTCACACAGTTTTCCTGTAAAATGAAGAATCATTAAACATTGTGGGTGTCTTCACTTTCAGTTTCACCTCTTAATAAAGTGATTAAGATCATCTAGATAAACTATTGGCTTGCTTCCAACCTGATGTGTTCCCACACTGTATCTCTATGTTCATAATGGATAGAAATGATGACTAAAGTTATTGAAATCAGACCTAAGTTGTAAAAAGTTTAAAGTGATGTATCTGCAGCACAGTTCACATGCTGGTCAGTGACAGAGATAGCCACATATCTGTCTGCTGTCTTGTAGCTTCTCATGAGCTGCTTGATGAGCAGCTGCTTTGTTTTTGGCTCGGGCACACAAAAACTTCCCCAGCATGAAATACTCTGCACCGAGCCACTGTAAAAGCTCGTCAACTCGGGGCGGTGACTGCACTACAAAGCAGATATAATGCCCCGGTTTGATAACACAGTTAGGGAGAAAATGAGGCGGATGCCGGGAGGGCTGGGAATTCAAGTGGGGTTTTTTTTCCCCCCTCTTCCTTGTTCAAGTTCACACTCGGGTCCATCTGGTGGCAGGTGGTTCAGAGCAGCTGAATAGGACGCGGTCCAGACTCTCCTCCTCACCCATCACACATGGCTAACTTATCAGAACAGACACAATGAAAGCAGCGACGACACTCACCGCGCCTGTAATCTCTGTCAGGGATGAGACTTTGATTCAGAGACGCTTTCAGCACATTTGTCGACATTTTTTCTCTCTCTCTCTTTTGCCCCCTTCTCCATTTCCCCTCCTTTCCTGTTGAGGTTCTGTGGCGGTTTGGCATTGTCTGGGTGTCTGTGTGTGTGTGTGTGTGTGTGTGTGTGTGTATGCGTTCACACAGACGGGGTGGGCTGGCAAGGGGTCATGGTTCGCCGGCCCGCCTAGATCCATCAAGAGGAACAAAGCAGGGGGAGAAGGAAGCAGTGCCAAGCCCCCCCCCCCCCCCACCCGAAATCAAAGACCAGGTTTGGGATTGGGATTCGCTCCAAAAGGCTGGACCCATTTTGGTGGTGCAGGGGGTCTCGGGTAGCTGAGAGGAGTTAAAAACAATCGAATCCAGCACAGCGTCTAAGGACGGGGGCCAGTCGAAAAAAATCTGGCTGAAGCCTCGGCGTGCAGCATCCCTCCTCGTCCCTCCCCTTTGAAGTCTGCTTGCTTTTGTTCTTTACATAACTTGATCTGATTTTTGAAAGGCTAATTTGTATGCGTTCTGTGAGTCTGGGGGTGTAAGGGGAGGAGAACCCGCCCCGCCACCCAGAATTCCACAGGGGGAACTGACAGGAAGGTCAACACGATTGGCCACAGGGGGAAACAGGGGGGGACACAAGCGAGCCAAAAGCATATGATAAGTGTCTTTGAATTATTGCAGCTCTGTGCAAATTTGATGACAATGGCGGAGTGGTCAGGGGGCTGAAATCCTTTTGCAAACACAGGCAGAGCATGCTTTGGTGGTCTTCATTTTCCTGTCAGATTCCCCAGTGGAGGAGACAGCAATGAGCTGCGTAGGCAAATATGAATAAATACTTCAAAGCAGCTGTGATTCAGCTGATTTACATGAGCTGGACCCTCTGAACTTTCTTCTTTCATACTTTATTAGTGTGTAGTTTAAATGATACTGGAGTTTCACACAGTAAACATACTTCACCTGATTTAAATGTGTCTTTAAGAAGTGTTTGGAATGAAGAGAAGAAATAAATCATCACAGCAGACTTGAAATATGCAGTTTTTACTTCTACCAGGGACAAACTTATTTAACTTCAACTTATTTTAATAGACTTTTTTGTGAGTGTGTTTCAGAAGAATATAAGTAATACATTTGTAAATCTCAAAGAAGACTAAAGCATGCTGTCCTTCACTTCTACAGAGTGAGACATGCGTTTTATTCATGATTGCATCAACAAGACTGAAATGTACTTTTCAATAGACGTTCAAGGAAAGAAAATGGGAGTCTAAATGTTATGAGTTGAGCTTTTAATCTAAAATCAGTTTTGAATATTGGGCAAGGACATAAAAGTAGAAACGCTAAACCTACAGAAAGTGTACGTGAGCACTTGATGTTTAAACTCTTACTCTAACTTTGGTTGTATTTTTGTTGTTAGGGTTAGACTATTAGACAGGTTGTAACTGAACCTCAAGGTTAGCCAAACTTGTCTAGAATAAAAAGGTGTTAAACTGTCTGTTGTCCATTATAATCTACACACTCATACTATGGATTAACCTTTGTAACACCTGACCCATAGATATGTAGTTACTGACGGTATAGGCAGGGCTAACACTAGGAACATGTGCTAACCTATATTCCTTTTTTCAACTCAGATTACACCTGTCAAGATGGCGATGCGTTCAGGTGCAGTGGCTTTATGTGTCTCGTTGTTTGTTCGTTTATGTTTATTGTCTGTTTTTTTGTGTATTAGCCACAGGGGACACACTGTTTGGTTGTACTGCTGTGCAATGACAATAAAGGCATTGAACTGAATTGAATAATGAAACGTTAATATAACACACTATAACATACTTTAAATACAAATGATGAATTAACTAATTATGAAAATATAAGAACCATGAGCTTTAAACTAGTTTGATTAGCATCTGTATTTTTCACATTGCATCATGACGAAGCGATTTCACTGTACCTCCTCTACATCCCGCCCCTCTACCTTTCTGATTGGCTGAAACGTTGGTAACAACCAATGCAATTAAACAAATGCCAAGATGGACAACATAGTTGAATTGCCATGAACTTCACCAACACTTTGACAAATATTCTTTTATCTGCTTGTAGTGTTTTTTAATTCTTCATGAACTGTATTCAACTTTACACAAAATACCTTTTTAAACATTTAAGATGATTTATTCCTCTACAGTAACAGTTACTTACATATTTATTTGTCAAAAGTGAGACATGTTTAGACTGGACTACATGTTGACCTACAGTATTAGCTTGTGTACAACATGTATGATGGTCAGACTGTTTGTCTTTGTTGCCCTATTGGACTTCTTTTACAATGTCTAAGCAATTATTTAAACTGCTACATTTTAATCATAAGCAAAGATATGAAAATGAAACCCAAGTAGTAAAATTGTGTGTACATATTCAAAGTGGTAGCTAGTGTGTTGCTGCACACTTTCTAACATTTTGTGACAACTAGGTAACTTCCGACCAATGGGAGCTAGACATTTTCAAAGCCTAAGTCTCGCAATTTCCGAGAAAAATGATTTTATTTAAGTTTTGAGCCTGACCCATCACCATGGTAACACGTTGGCCTTTGTGTTGCCAGGAGGCCACAGCACACACATTGTAAGTGCAAATACACCTTCCCATTCATTTCAATGAGCGTCCAAATGTATAACAGGTACTGTACATGACTCAGCCAATTTATGACTGTAAAACTCAAGATTTAAGACTTGTGTTTGAAGGAGTTTTAAGGTCTTGAGTTGGGGAACTTAATGACATTCACCTTAAAGAATTGCAGTAATAAATCACAACTACCTGGAAGCTACTGTGTGAATATTTGAAAAATGTGGGGAGTGTTTGTGGTGTTTCGGTGAGCAGCGTGCCTTCAGACGGCACAGGGAGGTGAGATGAGGGAGGAAGGAGAGACTTTTCATCAACCTTGAGCTTTAATGACTTCCTCGAGGTGCTTTTTGACTGCCGTCCAGAGGCTCTGCGGGAGGGGAGCCTTTCTCCTCAGCCTTGGCCTCGTGCCAGGGTGACAATCAATGTCTCTGTGTCTCTTCAGTGGGAGATTATTTCGAAGGTCTCCCCCTTTTTATTGGAGGAAATGGTATTTGGAAGCTCAAACAGGATGTCCTGCTGACTGGCCTGGACTCTGAACCGTTCCACCGCCCCCCCCCCCCCTCCTCCTCCCCTCCCAGGCTCCATTCTTTCTCTATGCCCCCACTCCTTCCCTCAGCTCTATTCTCTCAGAGGAAAATAGCTTAAATTAATCCAGGAGTCTAAGCAGCCACTTTTCTCTCTTTCTTGTCTCCATTTGGAGTGGGAGTGGAATTATTCACAAATGAAACTTTCCTATTTGTACTAAAGCTTCAGGTATGTGTTGATGGAGATGAAGCTATATGAACATTATAATAGCACGGCTCCATTTAAAGGTGCTGTTATAGTTTACTGTCCCATACCACAAAATCATCATTTCCAATATGCAGCTAAATTTAAAAAACAAACAAACAAAACAAAACAAAAAAAACCAAACTCTTATTTTGACTTGTGTTTTCCGTGGACACAAGTGGCAGTTATAGGATACTGTTAGGCTATATGCTAAAACATAATGTAGCAGTAGCACAAGCAGAAAACTGTCTTTAAAGACTGGCTCAGTAATTGCAATAACTATCTAAAGTTTTCTAGCTCTCACTAGCATTAGCTACCGGGCAATTCTTCATGTTTTTTTCTTTTTTCAAAATAGCTTACAAGCTACAAAGTGCTCTCATCAACCTGGTTTCTAGCAGCAGCAGACAGCTATTGTCATTGATGAAGCCACTGTACATTAGCTGCTCTACACCAAACAGCAGAACATAATGGAGCATTTAGCAGCTAAAGAGACTGATTTCTTTCTCAGGATCAGTGGAGACCAAAACAGAGATATAAGGAGAGTGAATATTGGACTCGTCAGGTGATTCATCAGGTGGACACAAACACAACTCCAAGTGAATGCTAATGTTGCTCTTTAGCTACTACGGTTTGCTTAAAATGTTCACCATAAAAACTTTTAACCTGATAATACATTAACTGTTTTTTACTTTTGACATTGCCCTCTAGTGGCCAAAAATATATTTATGCTGCTTCAGTGTAAAGGCATCAAATTAGAGCCTGTGATAAATAAATACAGACAAACGCAGGCTTTACAGTAGCTAGTAGTGTTACATGGCAGTACTGGGTAGATAGATGAACTGGTGCTCATAAAAAACATAATTCCAGCATGCCATTCTTACATTTCTGTTTATGTACAGATTAAACTGTTCTGTTAATTAGTGGACCTTGCTTCCAGGCTTTATGCTAAGCTAGGCTAACCACTCCCTGACTCCAGCTCCAGACTCAACACAGACATCAGACTGATATCCATATCACAAAATGACTTTTACTTTGAAATCAGTTGCTATCCATTCTGCTAATGGAAAGATATTTTCTTTATCTTCATGTTCACTCGACTGAAACGGAGGGATAAGCTTTAATGAAATCTTGCCCGTAATCATCCGTTCTGGGAGGATGAAATAGCACAGAAAAAGTCCAGCTGTGGAGTTGGACTAAAGACGTAAAGCAGATCAAACACCAGCCTCCTGATAACATTTAGAAGTCATATAGAGCACACAGTGGTGACATTTAAATCAATGCAAATTTTGATGATTCTTAGAGATTTTTCATCACAGCACACGTGAAGTGATGAGCTGGTTATATTCACGGTATGTGCTGTGTTTAAACTCCCTGTCATTACTGTTAAACTTATGACCTTTAAAGAGGTAATTTCGTTGTAGGAATGGGAGGAGGTGGTGGTGATGGTGTGATGGTGTTGGGTTTTCACTGTGGATCATCCAAACAAATGTCGAAACAAAGTGATATAAAAACAATCAGAGCGGTCTGAGCTGAGGTCTGAGCTGAGGTCTGCTGTGTGTGGACAAAACCCAGCTGGTGCTTGTCGAAGTTTAACAGCTCAGGCTTCAGCGTGGTGTCGTCAGTGAAAAGGAGGAGGATTAATGAGGTAATGAAAAGGTGTCTGATGGGAGGTGGAGGTGTGATATGATTAAAGCCTACGTTCCCTCCACTTGAAACCCAGCCTTAACCTTTTCAGCTGTGTCCAACTGTCTATCCTTAGCATATTTTTACAACCAGCGTTGTCCAACTCTGATATAATGACCCCCCTCCCCTCCCTAAAAACAACTTGAAATCCAGCTCTGAGGTAAAGAGTCTTCAAGCCAGGCCAGCAGCTCTGTCAGGCTGTACTTAGGCATTTGCTATTTAGAACTAAACACAAAGTACAACTGAGGCTGATGGGAATGTTACCAGCTATGCAGGAATTTGGTCTTGTACTACTCAATAAATAACCAGCTCAACCTTCATGGCTATAGTACCCTTTTTTTCTTACAATGTAAACTATGACACTTCTTTCATGGGTTGTATGCAATATCTGCTGCATTGTCTGAGTGGTCTTGAATCATATTGAATATGACTGGTGTGCACCACTTTTTACACTAATGCAATACTGCATTGTTTTTGAGCATCATGTATTTATTGATCATTAATGTATTATGTAATATATTGTGTGTTTGTAGCTAGTGCATGCTACATTGTCCTGTCAGTTATGTATTATTTCCACTGTGTATTGTATTGTCATGTATTGCTTGACTACAGCTCTGTGTAGCACATTTGCCCAAAGACAAACCTCCCTCAGGACATTACAGTTTAACTTAGTTTTGTCACCAAAGTGATCACATTTCATCCAGAGAGGAACATGAATGACTGAACCAAATTTCATGCCAATAGTGTAGTTATTTCAATCTGAATCAGTGTGGCTGATAAGTATTTCTTAGTTATCTAAAAGGCAAATGTAAAGACAAATGTAGGCAAGGCTGGATTAACCAGACAAAGTGGGGAACTGTCCCGGGGCCCCAAATACTACATTTAGTAAGAGTCTTTACTTTTTGGTAATATGATTACTTGTTTGGAAATTTGCACCATGAAGTAAAAAAGTAAAACATCAACTAGGTTGTGTGTAGAATCGTGTGTCCCTGTCTTGTAGAAGCACAAATACATTTATGTTGTATCAAATTACTAGAAAATAACTGACATGCAGAAATTCCAATATACTGTATTCCAGTATAGGAGGACTGGTTGGGTCTTTCCCTGATGTCCTCAAACAGGTTAATCAGGTCATTGTGCTTTTAGTGTGAAAGCCTTGCACTGAAACAAACAGTGGCAGCACACCTCCTGTAATTTATGTAATTAATTTATGCAATTAAGTTTTATAATAGGTCAACATTTTTTATTTATAACTTTCAGAAACAAACAGTTGGGCGTTGTGTGAGGAGGTGTGAAAGTAGGCTCTCCACACAACTACTTCCATCACTACTGTGTGTACAACCAATGCAACACCGCAAACGTTGCCAAGGAAACGTTACCTGAAAGTGTGCTGTTATCTCCATTAATGCAGTTTATTGTGTTGAGACTACAAAGATGCTCAAAAGACAGAGAATTCTTCTAAAAGAGATTGGTGAGGCCATTCAGAACAGGTAGAAACACTCATCTCTCTAGACATGGTTGGACGAGTGGACACATCACATGAAGCGTACTGAGGCCTTTACACAATATACAGCTTGATCTGAGGGTGGTGTTATAGTGGAAAGGTAATAAGATTGTTAGAATCAGAAGGTGAGGAACATTTATACCAAACTGCTCATTGCTTTTACAAGTGGATATTTTATCCTGAAGGTGGCACTAAGAGGTAATATCCTGTTATTGGAGTAAAAACATGACTTGATAAAAATCCAGCAGATTGAAAAGGATTGGAACAAGCACAGATTCACACCATCACTAAATATAGGTGAACACCGATGAACACCTACCAACTCCTACGCAGAGATGTTTTTAACATTTATCCCAGAGTCAGCAGGAACAGCTTGTTCCAGTGCAGGCCCGCTAAAGATGCATGACATGGAGGCTGATGGAAGCATGTGTGATTCCTCTTCTGTTGAAAAAAAAACACAAGAAAAACACCCACAATAAATGTGGAAACTGGATGACTTCCAATTCTTCTATCAGACCACCCACTTAGACCGACATAAAAAGAACATGAAGGCAGTTTATCATCCGGCAGAGGAGGAAGGATCAACATTTTGATCCCGGGAATCAAATCATTTACCCTGATACCGACCTTTTAGCTTTTTATTAGATTAGGCTGAGTCAAACAAACACTGCCTGCACAACAGATGAGTATCATTCTTATATTTCCAGGTTTAAAGATACAACCTGTGACACATTTATTTCATAGAAAAACATTACAATTCTGAGGGTTTCTCACAGATCAGTGTCTGGAGATGGTCTAAGCACATCGGAACTGCATGGTTTTGATTAGATCCACCAACAGTACCCTTCATACAGACAACACACAGCTGGGGGCTCACTGTCCGGTCAAAGTGTTGGTAGATTTGCTATTTTAAAGTCTTTGAATTTGTCATTGTGGGCTGAAGAAGTTTTTTTTAAATCAGTAATTGATCTAAAAAACATGACGTGGGACAGTAGTGTCCTGTGTAAAGGTTTGAATGTAGAGAGGTATTGAGGTTTGTGACTTTTAGAGGCTGATCTGTCTGATCTGACGCAACTACTGACAGCAATTTACACTGATATGGTTCCAAAATCAACTTGTTAGGCTGGAGAAACACTATTTTGGGTAGTTTCAAGATCAAGGTTTGAATGGCTTAAAACGGTCAGAAAGCACTTATCAATATTCTTCTGCTGCTTTCATTCTGCTGTTCATGGTGAGATGGTTGAATGATTTCAAGTCAGTCACCTCAGTGCAGTGCTTCAATTATAAAGATGTCTGGAATGTGAGTGGAACAGCTGATTTTGCCTAAATGTTGCATTCTTTGCTAAAATCATGTTATAAGCTGCCTGTAACATTTGTGCATTAAACTACACATGTGCAAGACTTGAGAAAATAAGTATTACTTGAACTTGTTAATGTCAATGCAGAACAAAGAATGTGATATTTAAGAATGTTGTTTATCTGTGGAGAACTGACCACAAACCAGCTGACTCAGTTGAGACTCAAGTTTATGTGGTAGCTGAGACAAGAGAAAATCTTAAGGCTGGACTACTGTTCTACTGGGTATACTCATATTTATTTTAGTCTGTTAAAATAACCCTGGTGATGTCATCAAGGATATCTCAGCTTGGGCTTGAAGTCCTCCAATTTATATTACCAAATGGGGGCACAGAAAGTGAAATATGTAGACAAAGTACAGAGTGTCTCCTGACAGACAGTAAT
Organism: Scomber japonicus; assembly: GCF_027409825.1. Lineage (NCBI taxonomy): Eukaryota > Metazoa > Chordata > Actinopteri > Scombriformes > Scombridae > Scomber > Scomber japonicus. The sequence continues at coordinate 4,597,718 of NC_070599.1, forward strand.
GAGTTGCACTATGGGTAATGTAGGATTCTTGTAGCTTGATCCGCAATAGAGACTACAAATAAGTATATCCTTGCCTGTTAAGCCTATCCAGTGATTAATAACATGCCCAGAATCCATTATTTACATACTGCCCTGATGTATTTGCTAATGACAACCAATGATAATCATGTGAACACAAGCACCTGGTAAATATGACTGTACAAGGATCACCTAAATGCACCATGACAGAAAACACACTGATATACTGTTGAGTGCTTTGAGGGATAGACTGGTTAAGGTTTCTAAATGGCCCTGTTGAGCAATTATGACAGTTAGTGTAGACTGGCCTGACTTGCAGAAACTATCACCTATTCCTGCTAATTCAGTCATGAAAAATATATATCATGTTGAACTCAATATTAAAACCACTGCAAAGTCAGAACTGCGCAGTTTGAAAAAGAAGGAGAGAGGAAACACAAGTTTTGGTGTCGGGGCACCATACAACACATTAGCAAGCAAGTGGGGGGACATTTACTTTACTTGTAGACTTGTGGATTGTTCGTGCTTCAACAAAGCCCTTGGCAGGTTGTTCAGGTCGCATTATCCCTCTTTGACCCATACGTTGTCACTCCCCGCCAAAAAAGTAGACATGGAAGGCAGAACAGCTTGCTAGCCTGACTTCATCCACACAACCAGTCTTTCTGTACCATTCCGTTTGGAAAGTCCTCACAATTTTTTGTCCCTTACTTAGGATTAAATCCTTTAGTTCAGGGGTTGGGTTCACAGTTAATATTACGTACTGTTCCCCTCAAAAGTCAAGGTTGAAAATCTTTTCAGATGAGAAATATCCATCTTCGCTAGCCGAAATCACTGCACAGCGGTGACAGCAGCATCGCGAGAACTTGGGGGGGGGGCAACGCACTGTAGAGGCCTCTATGGTAGAGGCAGATGCCCATTGAAGACAGCGTGAGAACAGACTATGCATGCGCGAACCTCCTAAACTGTTTGCGTTCATTTCAGGCAGAGGTTGAGTCTGCCTCAGCCGCACACATGCCAGCTTTGAAAATAGGCTCTCCTGAGTTAAAACAACACATTTCACATTTCACATTTCACGTTTTATTTTTTTTATTTTTTACAATACATCAACAACAAAATTGTAAGAAGAAAAAAAAATATATATAAAAAAATATTTAATTTTTTTCACCTGACTGCACACCACTGGTTGCTCCCATAAAGAAATATTACATGCTACATGACGCACAGGTGAGATGATAATTTGACTAGTTACCTACAGATATTTTGTTAAAGGGGACATGTTGTGCACATTTCCAGCTCTGTGTTTATATTCTGGGGCTCTACTGAAATATCTTTTTATGATTAACATTTCATAAAACTCCTTATTTATCTTCTACTGGTCCTTTATGCAGCCCCTCAGTTCAGCCTCTGTCTGAAACAGGTTGTTTTAGCTCCCGTCTCTTTAAGACCCCCCTTCTGATTAGCCCACTCTACTGATTGGTAGACTTCTGGTGGTTCTGGAGGCTAGGTAAACCAACTATGGTAGCAAGATTTACTTTTTCTTGTGCATCCATACATGTTCGAGCTGAAATCCCATACAAAATATGAGTGGATGCTAACAACACATGGAACAACCTTAGCAACAAAGGCTACAGCCAGATGGGTTTTTGTGGGCATGTGTACAATATGACATCATCACAATGAAGAAGTAGAGGTAATGTTGCTAACTTAGCACTCTGAGCTGGTTGAATCCTGGACTTCGACTTGCAGGGAGCATTTCTACATATGTTAACCTCAAGTTTTATAACTTTGACCATGTTTAGTACAGGGCGGCTATGACTCAGGAGGTAGAGCGGTCGTCCACCAATTGGAAGATTGGCGGTTTGATTCCCAGCTCCTCCAGTCAACATGTCGCTGTGTCCTTGGGCCATCGCCATCAGTGTAAGATTTACACATAAAAACATAAAATTCAAATCATGAACTTTGACACTGTGGATTTTTAGTTATTTCCTGAATAAACTTGGTGTCAGTGTTGCTGCTGTATATAAAGTGCATACAGGAAGTACTTTCACCAAGAAATCAAAGGTAACACTGACAGTAATGAAGAATTTAAAGTATTTTGAGTTAGTTCACCAGGACAAAATACACACACACACAGAACATAAAAAAAACTCCACACAAGTTTCTTAATAACTCATCTGTACATCATACAGAATATTTATTGTATGTCCTCAAAATACACAAGAAACCATAAGACAGAACACAGGGCAAAAAAACCCTTTAAGGTCTTTTGGAAAGGACTGCCGCCGTTCACCGTCCTGATCTTTAGTTTATCAGACTGGCAAAGGGACAAAGTGTCCTCTGTTGTAAATCAAACCGAAGGTATTTGATTTGGAAAATTAATGCTGAGCTTTGATTTAACAACTGAAACTCCCACAAAATAAATAAAAGATCGCTTTTTCATACACCCGTAACAGTACCTGTCAGCCAAAATTCCCATTGGCTCTTTTTTTTTTGTTTGTTTGTTAAATTTACCCAAAACATTTTCACACATTGCAGAAATGCAGAACACATGAGCTGTGTTTTTACTCGTTTCTGACATCTAAAAGGGAGTTTGTTCTCCCTTTTTTCCCCCTCTACAGGGCTCGGGTCTGATCTACAAATCCATTCCCCCCGACGGCAAAGAGATCATGATTTCCTTTTAAAATCATATTCTGTAGACAAACATTAGTAATATCCAACCAACTGATTCTATTCACTATGCTTTTGGCATATTCTATTGGCCCAGTAGCAGAAAATGAGCCGACACAACAAAGCTTTCTTCAAGTTGCAGCCGATGAGCAGGAAGGCAGCACATTATTCCTGGATTTGGTTAATTAAAAAAAAAAAGAAAAAAGAAAAAATTAATTTTCGAATGAATAATTTGTGCTCAGCTCACTCCAGCAGCCACTCATGCCTCACGTTATACAGTGTCAAAATGAAGGAATAAAAAACTGCCACACGATGCTGCACTTGTGTGAATAGAGTGGGTATTCCACCGATCTGTGTCTGTGCACAATGTCATTTGTAAAATATGATGCATGTGCAGTACAACACTAAGCAATAATACAGCAGTTATTTATTCAATTCCAATTTTATTTTCATTATGTGTTCTGATGACTTTTGTTTGTTTATTCAGGTGAAAGTTCAGATGTCAGTCAGATCCATGAAGGAGAAAGCGCTAACGGCAGTGCTGTCATATGACCACCAGATGGCACCAAAGCAGGAACGTTCCTATAAAAATGGATTTTCTGGTTAAGTAACTCAAGATGGTTTTTGCTGTTTTTAATATGAAATGCAGTCTGGCAAAGTTTAGGTAATGCTTGCACACTGAACATGAAGTGCGTCTTGGAATCTGCGTTGGATAATTTCGGCTAATTTCTGAAAGGGGCAATCTGTATGTAGAAGGTCAAATGTGTGTATGAATAGCGTTTGTTTCTTAGAGCTACTTCGATCACTTCTTGTGTGTAAAACTGCGTACTAGAGTGCGAATACTTCTGAAAGTTGACTGTCCAAAATTTGATTCATATTTAGAGAAGTGGCCATTGAGTGTGTTCATTCACAACAGCTCTACACTGTTTTACCTTTAGGTGTGGTTATATAACACATACTACGAAGTAGCTCATTTGAAGCATATAACCACACATTAATTCAAGATTTCAATTGGAGTTTTGTCAATAAAAACATGCTGCATTGCACATACATGTGTTGGGCATAGAAATAAGCTATTGTGTCCCAAAGGCAGTCCACAGAGACACAGTGTAGAGTATGCTTGGGTTGGGGATTTTTCCGGGCACCAAAATTCATTTGCAAATGATAAGACTTCAGCCGAGCAGAACCTTGAACCACTATTTTCCAAAATATGTGGCTGCAAATGGAGGGCACTGCTTGCTGTTAACTCAACCACTCCCCTTCGAATTTGACCGACTGTTTTCATCTAGACTAATATCTTGGAAGGAAAAAGTGACCTGACAGGACTGAGGAGTGCTGTTATTTCGGTAATAGAAGTTGCATTTTCATAAACAGCATTTGCTGGAACAAAATAGAGTTGGGTAATAGTGCTGCACACATGTATTATGATTTGATGGATTGGAACACATGGTAAAAGTATCTGTTACACCTTTCACGCCTACAAGTCGCTGTGGCAGTTTTTTCTTTCCATTTCAAGTCAGTGACATACAGAGAGTGAAAGTGAGGCTCAAATGTCACACAGATTTAAAGATATGCCTGTTGTGAAGTGCTTCAACAAAGTCTCATTCTGCCGTTTCTCTCTTTTTTTTCTTCTTTTTTTGCCATTTCAAATACACACACACACACACCTGCAAATTAAATTCAATAAATAAGACTTACAATGTTGTAAGGCAATGTTGACCATGCATTTGTCACAATGAACAACAAATCAAGAAACATACATGGTAACAATATGCACATTCATTAAGAGCAACAAGGTCGCAACTTCCTCCACTTTCTTTTTTAAGATCAAGTGAAGTTTTCAAGGCTTTCCGGGTGATCTCCTGATCGACAGGGCTCATCCCCCACAACACCTGGCTCTGGTTTCTGTCGCGGGACCTCTTCATTCAAGAGAGCCCGGTCCAACCAACAGGCTGAACACAACTGGACCAAAGCCACAGTGGGGCTTTTGCATTGTATCCAAAAGGTGGAGTTCATTCAAGAAAAAAAAAACAAAAGAAACAAAAGTATATGTGGAGACAGATCCAGCAGCCAGCTGCTCAGAGCCTCAGGACAGTCCGGAGGTCTCCAGGTAACTCTGGAGTTTCCTTACTGTACTTCTGTCCAAGGAGCAAAGGTCGAAGTCAAAAGTAGTGTTTGTGATGTGGAAGTGTCCCGTCTCTTCAATGAGGTTTACAATCTGGAAAATAGAGGATATGATGGGTAAACACACTATTAAACGTCTGTCATTACAGTTCCAGGGTGCAAACATGTTACCAGCTGACAGAGTAAACATCTGCCAGTCATTTGATTAATTAAATATGATACCAAGGACAAAAAAAGGAAATGAAAGAACATCACCACCCAGTCAGCTTCTTTAATTTGAAAATACACCTCAGTCATTTAAAATCATTTGTGTGCTTAACCTCCAAACTTAAACTTCATATTGTTTTAGTTCTTACACTTCAACTTCTTTCAATATTTCCACCAATATTTTCTTTAAGTTTCTGATCTGACACTTAAACTCCTCTCAGGACCAATCATTTCAGCTGATGCATCCAGCTCCTTTTATAACTGACGCTTCAACTGCTTTCATGCACTCATGCGTCATCTGACACTTCAGTTTCAGTCAGCACAGACACTCAAAAATTTAACTTCAACTACTTTCAGGACTTTGATATTAACTTCCATTCAGACATCCTTCAGTGTTTATTAATCAACTCAACTGCCACTTTAATTTCTTTCAGAATTTCTGTTTGAGGTACAACTTCACTTCCTTAAATATCGTAGAAGTATCGTACATAGGAGGCGGGTCCTCTTCCACAGAGGCCGCCATGTTGCACTGCCATGTTTCTACAGTAGCCCAGAACAAACTCTAGAGAGGGGTTTCACATTTTTTGCAGTCACCCTACGTTCTCCTACACAGTTGTTGGAAGGGGGAGATGTATTCACTTGGCTGCAATCTACAACCTCACCACTAGATGCCACTAAATCCTCCACACTGGTCCTTTAATAAATATATAACGGTAAGTTTCAGCCATCAGTCGTAGGCAGTAGACTCCTCTCAAGATCAATGCGGGCCCCCGTTGGCTTGATGTAACAATTGAATGCTTTTAAAAGATTTTTAAAATAAAATTAAAGAGTACGGTTTAGACCTGCTCTATGTGTAAAGTGCCTTGAGATGACTTTTGTTGTGATTTGGCGCTATACAAATAAAGATTAATTGATTGATTGAGCGGGACAGACTTGAGATAGATAGGGCATCTGACATCAATTAGAGATAAATAAAATCACCTCCTGCTGTGTCTCCTCGCTCATCAACACTTAAATACAGGCCTGCATGATATTTCAAAATGAGTTGGGTGTGTGCTGATTTGGCCTGTTGCTGTTTGGAATTTGTTCAACGTCAAACTGCTACCAAACTAACACAGAGTTTCACTGTCCCTGAACATACTGTCTGCATTAAACTCGTCTCTGTGGTTCCCCACCAGTGTACAGGAGAGACTGTGACTTATCTCTTGTAACAGGAAGTGCAGCCGGTTGGTGAACTCGGCTAGATTAGCTTGATTACTGTGCGGGGTTAAAGCTCTAGCGCTTGATGATGCTGTTTTGGATGTCTTCCCTCAGTGCCAGGCGTCTTGTTAGGAGAGCGAGGCAGAAGTTGGCAGCGGCTGCAGGGAAGATCCTTTAATGCAGTCATATGATAGGCCTTGAGAATATAAGCAAGAAACATGCAATCTCTTAGGTGGAGGGAGGTTAACCAAATAATTCATTGCTTCCAGATGAAGCTGCAGATTACAGAGGATCTGTAACACATCACAGCTCCTCCTCTAATCCAACGCAACAATACATCTGACCAATAACACTGGTATGCAGTGATATTATGCTGAGAGGAGTGAAAAGTCGGAGTCACAAGTTCTCCTTCTGTGGCGGTTCAGAAATAAGAAAAAGGGAAATATAAGGATGCCATCAAAGCTCAAACTATAAATATGTTTTCTCATTGGTAATATAATCTGACACTTCATACACTGAAAAAATAGACAGAGTCACATTATGTTAAGACTTTAAACATGATGGTTGGGGTGAGGCTCAGTGTTTGAACCAGGATCTGTCTTATTCATTCCTATCATTGAAAGTAGACTAAACATTAGAAACACCTCTCAGTACAACGCTGTGCACAGAATAAAATGAGCAAAGCTTGAATCAATACATCTGTAGAAGAGTCTCAACGAAAGCTGAACCTTCATTTTAATGGGATGCCTTTAATAAAACTGAAACTTTGTTGAATATTTTACTCTGAAGTCAAAGACATGAATGTAAAAGATATTCTAAGGTTCATGCGTATGTAGAAAAACCTGAGCAATTTCCTGATTAAATTGATTAAATATTGATGGGTTCAAAGCTCCACCCGAGTGATTCCTGCTATTGTTTAATATGTGCCAGTGTTGGCTGCTGCTTTAATGACTCACCACTGTGTTTTAGCAAAGCAAAAAAAATTCCACTTAGAGTTTTTGTTTTTGCTTCAGTTGGATGTTGTTCTCTGTGCAGTTTGTTTTCAAATTAATACACTAGTTTCAACATGTCTTTAACGTTCCTGGTGTTCTCGGGTCAGGTGTTAACTCGGAAACCATGTATACTTTCATTTAAAGGAGACCTGTTGATCATAATTTCGAAAAACACGTGTAAAACTTTGAACAGAGTGGCTTGTTTTGTTACTGTCAACAAAATTCACCCAATCAGTTCAGAAAAAGCTGATCAGCTGACTTTTGAGTGTTAAACTCTTAACCAATAATAACTTTTATTAGCTCTGATTGTTTCTATTCTATTTTAGGCATGAACCTCTAATGAATGTGTTTTCAGAGTCTTTAACACACCTGTAGATGTGATTATGTGCCCCCATTAAAAAATCTGAAATGGTTTCAAAACAGTATCATGACTGAACTTTGACATACAGTACAGTATACCAGTCAGTAATAATCCATCAATATATTTTCCTCTGATCTTAAATTTAGTTCAAATAATTCATAATTTCTGCTTATTTTTTAAACTCCAAAATGAAGCAGAGTTTCATTTAAATGAGGCATATTGACCATCATTTCTAAAAACATGTATAAAACCTGTGGTAATAAATTGGAATGAAGTTGGCTCAAAAGGTTTAACACAGAATTGGATGATAATTTATACCTTATGCTTTATAAACAGTCAAATTTGACCCAGAGGGACAAGAGTTACACAGTGAATAAGAATGCAATAGGAGGGTTAAGAGTCTGTTTAGTCACAATGGCTTGCTCTGGACCAAACCTCTTAAACCTACAGGAAAAATATGTCAACTCATCTTTAAAATCAACAGTATTAGCTCATCAGCTCCTCTGAGACTCCAGTAGTAATGCAGAGAGGAATCCAGTATAAGACGAAGAGAAACCAGTTCCACACAAACACATCAGTGTCCACTAATAACTTGGCAGGACAGTGATATTTAAATATTCATACACCCACCTTCATTACTAGTTTGTGTCTGGGAGGGCTGTCAATGTGTGAAAAGCACTTTTGGGAGATTTGTACTGACTGAGTGGATGATATCATGAAGGTAAAAGGACAATGAGAAAATAACAGCTGTTCAGTGTGCTGATGATACAAGTGAAGTGTTAAAGGTGGAAACAGCAGCAGCTCACCTGTTGTAGTATATGACCTTCTCTTAGTGTCATCAGTCTTTTGTGCAGCTCCACCAGCTCGTCAAGGTAAGCCTGCGACACACACACACACACACACACACACACACACACACACACACACACACACACACACACACATAAGCTTGACACAGTTTGACCCAGACTGCAGCTCTTACACAAGAGTCTGCACTTAGTCATTTCTTTCACAGGAATAATAGATGTTGATTAACATCACTGTAAGTATGCCAGTATTCTCTCAGTCTGATGTATAATAATAATAATAATAATGATAATGATATAACAATCAGCACAGAGGACAGCAGGTGAACTGAAAATAACAGGACTGTGCTGTTTTCATACATTTTCTCTAAACTAGCATTCAATCTGAAACTTTCTGATCAAAAAAACAAGATTATATGTGGACACACAGTCAAAGCCAACTTTTGGTACTTTTAATATTTGCCAAACAGTTCATGGCAATTTAACTCAGTCATATTAAAGCTTTATTTAACTACAGTGTTCATGAGGAGAGGCTGCCTCTCACTCTCTCTCTCTTATATTCCCCTTAAGTAGACAGAAGCACATATATTCTTAATTATAGAGTCATCATAATCTTATAGGAAGTATTTTAAGCATGTGGTATTATAGTAGTGTAGGTGTAGCAGAGTTACAGCATGTATTCAGCCTTTCATCATGTATCAAGGCTTAGTAGTATCAGTCATGGTCACACACTGACTTCCTAAATGTTACTAAACACATTCTATTAGTTTTATATCTACTGCTTTAAATGGAAAAGAAACATTAAAACATGTGTACCTTGTCACAATCTAGATTTTTGTTCTTGTCCTGTTTGCTCTGCTTGGTGGGACTCTTCACATCCAGAATCTGATGGAGGACACACAACACACACACACACACACACACACATCAAGACAAAAGTCAAGTTTTATTATATCAAAGACTATGATGTTCACTACTGTTCACACAATTCAGCTCTCCAAAGTCTTATAGGAGGAGAATGAATCCTTTGTCTGTCAATAATCCAGCACATTCTGTTAAAGTCTCACTTTGAATAAATGCTGGGAATATACAGAATGAAGCAGAGATGCAAGACTATCACTGTGATTCACCTCTGATTTATTATATTGTGATAAGAATAACATTTTACAGCATCATTTATGTCACTAAATATCTGGCCAAACCTCAGTCAAAAACCTTCACCTTTAATATGAGCCTTTCAAAGACCAACAGTGAAGCTTAGGATTGCTTGTAGGAGAGTATGCTGGATATCATCTTACCTGGTTATTAGTAGTCTTTAATAAGGGCGGAGCCTCGTTGCGGGAGGGGGAGGAAGGGGGGGAGCTGTCACTCTCACTGCCGTCACTCAAACTGACCCTGAGTACATAATCACAGGATGAGAGGAAGAACAAATGTTTTAGTACATTAGAAGAGACATCACACTTCTTCACTTAGTCTCACTGAAATCATGTGATACACACTCCTGAATAACATTTATCTCCATCACACCTGTCAGGTTAACTGATGATAGATAATAGGTGAGTGACTGTAGTTGTGTTTCTCTCAGCTAGATTTCTCATGTAGTATGGACAGGCATGATCGATCGATAATTGATAAATGGATCGTTTAGAATTTTGTTGATGGCGTGAAATTTGAATCAATCTAAGGTTGGTAACAAATAGAGGTTGTGTTGAGTAGCTTGAGTCTTGAAGCGTTTCAATGAATTTCCCTACTGTATATAGCAACAATGAGACATCTTACCAACAGGGGGCGATGTTTGACAGAGAAAACGGCTCGGCTGCCGTAGATATTAAACGTAAACATGATGAGGTCAAGGCCAGGTTTAGCGTGGGAGCTTTTCAAACTAAAAAACGACCAAGTTCAATGTAAACGCTGTGAAGCCGCGTATAAGATAGCACTTTTAAACCTTTTAATGTTACCAGCCCTGAGTAACATCATGTTTTTTGATGAAGTAAATGTTAGATATGAAGCTCAGTTATGTTTTAGAGCTCCGTAGCAAAGGATATGTGAAGAGGTTCAGCTGCTTTTACGAGCTCTGCTCATCTTTTTTAATACGTTAAACAGTTGAACTTGAACTGTCTTGTCTAAGAGGATTGTTGTTGGACTATAAATTGGAATAAAGATTTCAATGAGGAAAAACATGCTGTATTTTGTATTTCATGGCATTTATAATATTAAAAAATATTCATCAAATTAACTGCATGTATTTAACCAAAAAAGAAGTTAATGTAGTATATTTGATTATTCACACAGTTAAAATAAGAAAGCTACGATCTAAGCTGCTTGTCTTGAGTGCATGTCAATGATGTAAACAGTGTAAACCAGAAAGAAGAGATTTTATAAAAGAGACAGATCCTGTTTGTCTAGGGTGGATTTGATTGTTTAAACACACCTGTTTCTCTCCACATCATTAAACATGATTTGAACTGTACAGACTCCGCCAGCTGATTTATGTGTTATGTGTTTTCATTGATGCGGCCATTACCGTAGTGACTTTAGCCAGACTGAAAGCTTGTTTACTGGCTCTCACAATGTAAGCTGTCAGGGTGTGACAAGCGCGATGGTACAGTTGAGGGTGGAGAGTTAAATCGAGCATAAATTCAGGCAAGTTCTGACTGGAGATTTACGCACAGTGTGGTGATGGGAGCTCTGTTAAAAGGCTTGTTTTGGACTGCTTGTAAAAACACACCACAACCTCACTGTAGTAAGAGCTTATGCAAAATCGCCAAGCTGCTGCAGAACGAGTTCCCAAGTAAGTGTGAATATGTGGAATGGGTATAGAATGAAGTACACAGTTGGTATCAGTATCACATTGACTAACCTGCGTTGGTGGTGTGTGAGATGTGCGTGCGTGGGTCTCTCCATGTCAGAGTCCATGTCGTTGTCGTCGTCGTCCTCCGAGTCGTCGTCGTTGTCGTCCGAGTGCAGATCCTGCATGACTGACTGCAGCGGGCCCAGCACTGTGTCACAACAAGAGAGCACATTGGAATAGAGCTTTTAATATATATATATATATATGTATATACATTTTGTTGAATGAAGCACAGTTGAGAACATGCAGAAGGCAGCGGGTCATGCTGTGTGGTGGAGTGATGGTGGGATGGTCCAGTGGAACCTTGAGGTGAGGCTGGAGACACATTTATACTTATACTATTTTATACAGTTATTATATATATTTCTTATGCCATAAAATCCCATGACAATATTAAAACCAACCATGTGTTAGTCTGGCCTCTGTATACTTTCTGACTTTCTATACCAAGAAACCAGTAGAAACCAGTGCCAAGCCAACTGGTTTCTAGGGAGATATAAATCTTTAACGAGAGCTCACAAATATATAGTTTCATTTTTATAAAGGGTGCAGTAACTTCCTAAAAGCAACTGCTCACTGTCGTTTTTAAATCATACTTTCCCTCAAACTGAAAGAAACAGTGCTTTTGTTGGGGACTATTTTCTGCAGCGGATGAATCCACATTTGGTGTTCTAGTAAGTATTTCTGTTAGCAGGATGGTGTGTGTGAGTGTGTGTGTGTGTTCAGGATGATGAAGGAACATGTCACCCAGGGTAAAAGTGCTTCACTGATGTGTTTTGTAGTTTTTTTGGAGATAAAAAGCGTACACGTTGCTGGAGGTGACATCATAGAAGGAGATGCATGAAGTTTCATGCAAATAGACGAGGTGGGAAGTATTCTCCATGCAGATGTGTTTGTGTTTGGGTGGGTGGGAGGTGGTAGTGGTGGTGGTGGTGGTGGTATAGTGTGGGGGAGGGGAGGGGGCCCTTCACAGGTCTCAGAGGAGCTGTTACCTGTGTGGGTGGTGGCAGGAATAGCCACCCTTTTCCTGATGATGAAGTCCACCACTGCATCCAAAGAGAAAAATTACAAACACATACAAGCAGGTCACCCTCAGTGTACGCTCCACTGGAAACTTCATCATAGGCACACACTAAACACACTAGAATAGAGAGTTTAGACCCGTGTGTCGCTCATCATCATTATACAGAGGAGCCACAAACCAATGATCTAGACCACTGATTTCCAAATAGAAAGGAAAGTAAAGTGAGTGCAGCAGATCAAAGCTGAACCAGGACGGAGCATCTCATTTGCTGTTAGGATAAAACTGAGTCTGAGTTTTGTATTTACTCTAAATGATGTGGTTTTATTTTTTAATCAATCAATCAAACTTTATTTATATAGCGCCAAATCACAACAAAAATCATCTCAAGGCATATTACACATAGAGCAGGTCTAAAGCGAACTCTTTAACTGTTGTTTCAGCTGCTCTGATGGTTGATGTAGATCTCTATGAGTCTTTTTTGGTATTTATTTAGTAATAGAAAATGCAGAGAGGCAGGGACATTGCAGTAATATGTTGTGAGTTTTAACTAGTGAGCTACAGGAGCACTACTAGTCTAAGTGTTTGAAGAATACATTCATAATGTCACAATAAAGTCATCATTTTGTGTAAAAATAAGTAGTTATGTTTGTGTTTATAACTAGGAAACAGTGGAGTATAATGACTTCATTCACTACATTTTAAAATCACTTTCTCATAACATTACAACTTCATTTTATGATTTCTATTGTAGGACTTTATCTTATAATGTTAAAGCCTTTTCTTAAAGTAGGCTTGTCACAATAATTATGTTATCCAACATAATTATCATCATATCTATATATGGATTATCATATGGTACATGGACATGACCTTGATCATTTTTTTGACCTCAGTATTGCCACACTTCACATTAGCAGCTAAGAGTCTATTCATGTCACATTGACTAAACAAGTAGTGTCCTCTATTCCTCACTGTGTACGTCCTGAGTGGAGACTGTAGAAGAATTAAAGGGAAATAACTCTGTCCCCAACCATAATGACACTCTGTGTTGCTCCCAATGTTACCCCCTTACATAATTATACTTTTCTATTATCATTATGTATAAAATGTTCTTCAAATCACAATATTATCGTTTAATCGACGACAATATATCATCCAATAAAAGTAGTTATCATGACAGGTCTATCTTCGACTTCTTTTATTATTGTAACATTTTTTTCTCAAAATATGATCCTTTCATTGTCAAAATCTCCTAAACTTTCCTCTAACAGTGGACCTCCATGATAAAATCTCAGTAAATGAAGTTGGAGCATGAAATGTTATGAGAGCCAATAGACTCCTTTTCTCTGGGAAGGAATTCAAACTAAACTCTAGAGAGCAGAGCTGCTTGAATGATGTTTTAATAAAGATATTTGTCCACTTATGAATGTTGGAGAATAAGAAGGTGTTCCATTCTATTTTTCTTATATTAGAATACTGTTATTTTCCTCTCAGAGTTTAAAAAGTGTAGCTCTTTTCTGTTCATTTAGGATTTGAAGTGTGTTGTCTCTGTCTGCAGCACCTCCTGGACTTGTTCTATCACAGCCAATCAAAACAGGACCAGCAGTCACACTGTAAAGCACTCGGGGCTCCACATGAGCTAGAACCGCTCCATTATACACATCATTTCTGACTGAAAACACCAATAAACATCAGACATCAGCTGGAAGTTGTGTGTGTGTGTGTGTGTGTGTGTGTGTGTGTGTGTTCCAGATGATTACCTTGGCGTTTGTGATGCATGGGAGCAAAGCCTGAACTGGAGCTGGAACTGGCTGGACTGGGCTGTTCTGACTGGGAGGAGAGAAGAGGAAGAAACAATGGTGAGTGAAATAATGATGGACAAGAATGCAGGTTTATCAAAACATCAACATCATATAATAGTTTGCAGAATAACTTCAGATGCTCATGATTGATTATTCACCCTAACCCTAACCCCCTAACCCCAACCCCAACCCCAACCCTAACCCAAGGAACTAAAAGTCAGGATATCTTGATCTAAACTTAATAGAAAAGTGATTCTAAATTAGTGAAAGACTTCTTTAAACCTGACTTACTTTTAATTTGAAATCCAAGAACACATACAGACTATTTGATCAGATAGACAGCAGCGTGAAACTTGTGTCCAGTGTGTTTTGTGTAGTCTTTGAGGTGAGTTTAAGTGGAGATGTGCTCCATGTGCAATCTAACAATTGCACATGGAGCATTGCTGCACTGCTGGCTTCCTCTGAGGAGAGCCAGACCATCTTTACTGCTCAGGCCTCTGGTGTAAAACCATCTTTATAAATCACTGCAGCCACACACAGACTGCTGCTGAAACAGAACAGAGCTCAATACATTCAGCCTTACCTATGTATGGGTTTTGGCAGATTGGCCATATTTAAGTTGTCAATGTGTGGAAATCACTGTAGATCATTTCATGTCTAGAGAACTAATGAGCACTTTCATTATCTATTAAATGGTAAAAGGTAAATGGACTGTACTTATATAGCACTTTTCTAGTCTTTTATACTACATGTCACATTCATCCATTCACACACATTCATACACCGTTGGCACAGCCATCCGGAGCAATTTTGGGTTAAGTATCTAGCCCAATGACACATTGACATGAGTACTGGAGGAGTCGATTGGTGGTCAACAGCTCTACTTCCTGAGTCACAGTCGCCCATTGATCATTTTCTTGATTCATGCTTTAACTGTTTGGTCTATAAGATATTCAGAAAATTACAGGAAACGGCACAAGTTGACGAATTTAAAGTTCTTTTTTTGGACTGATCAACACTAAAAAAGGTTTTCAGCTTTTAAAGAAAGACTTAATTGCAAATTCATTTCCTGTAATTTGACTAATTATTTGAGGAGCTCATATTTGGGGCTCCACCACCTGAGAGACATGGGGTTAGATTCTCTCTAACACAAGAATGAACTGCTGTACGTTGGTTTTTGTTGCTTCATTCAGTATTATCTATATGATATATATACCTACTTTTTATGACTTTATATATGACAGTATATATCTGTTCTTTTACACTTACCGGTACTTACATGTTAAATACAAACAGCATGTGTGTGATATATTGTCAGTGAGCTAGTACAGAGTTTAGTGCAGTGCTGTTCTGGACTGCTTTTGATTGTTCAGGATAATAAAGTGCTGACTCAGGAGTGATATCAGCAGACACTTTACATCAATCAGACTGAGCTCTGTCAGGGCTGGAACATTATCATTCAGACAGCCTGAAAGTGGGGTTTTTTTTCCTTTTTTCTTTTAAACCGACAGCGCTGGGAAACTGCTGGACACGTCTACTTCCTGCAGCCGTGCCAGGTGTGTGCAGGTGTGAGAACGGGCGCAGCTCCAACAGCTCTGTGAATTCTTTCCCTCTACATTCTTGACATTAGTAACGTGGCGTTTGTGTTCACTGCTGGAACCGATCAGAGACTGTGTGAGACGCCGATTCACTCTCTGTCAGAATATACTTCATTATGATCAAAAGACCTTTCATATTGTGAGTGTTTTGAAAAGTCACATGGTTTCTTGTCATATGAGACTTCCTCTGATGAAGCTTGTAGTGGGGCACCTGGTCTTTCATCATTGTGGTGCTGCTGGAGGAGGAGGAAGAGGAGAAGAAAAAAAAAACCCTCCAGTGCTTTTTCTTAATCTCATTTAGAGACAGGACACAATTGGAAATTCAAAGCAGCTATTAGAGTGGTCACAGTTCATTTAGGTTAATGAACTCCTGACAATACCTGGGTAGTGTGTGGAGGGTTCAGGGTCAGCTCCTCTAAAAACACACACACACTGTTAAGGATGCAAATAAATGTCTAGTGCCTGCATACTTCTTTTTTTTTCGGTATCAATGTGCTAGAAATCTGAGCTGCAGTGCAAGCACATTCATGTTGAGATAGTGAGTCTTTACGCTTCCTTTCACAACATCAACAAACCTCTCTAACTGATTTCACTTGGAAATAAGCCAAAGACAAACTGCTAGATTTGAAATGATGTTCTAACCTGCTTTTATCACCATCCTGCTGGAACCATCCCCATATGGGTCAACCACATTCAATGTATAAGCATTTTTAACAGGTCAATTTTAAAATAATAAATAAAGGAATATCTATGGCACTAGTTCAAACATTAAAAATGCTGAGTACACACAAATTCATATTCAAATTGTACATTAGGTGATTGATGTGTTTTTTTCCCGTCATGCGGTGCGACCATGATTTATCTTAAACATTAATTTCCTTTTCTTATTTTCTTTTTACTCGCTTTCAGTAATATAAAGTGTTTCAAAGCAAGGTAGTTGCATTTCTTTTGATTTTTCTGGTAAATAATAATTTTATATTTATGGTCTATAATGTCATAGTTGCCTTCTTAAATGACAGTAATGCAACTAATGTTCCTGTAAATTGCATAAAAATGAAAAAAATGAGAAGCATACTGTATCAGTGATTAATATTACTGATACAGAAAAGTGATATTTTAAATAACAGATAAATGACAAATGACTCACGGTTCTTTGAAAAGTTAAAGTGAGAGCATATAAAGTAAAGGTACTACATTTATTTGGTATTTTTTTATCCATTTAAATCTTTTTAACTGTTTAAAATGTAAGCATCATGTCATTGACCCAAATACAAAGACGTCTTGAAAAAATCTAAAATCTTTGTTTTTCTACATTAGTTCAAATCATTCACGATAACCTTTAACATAAATAAAATGTCATACAGATAATTAGATGATTGATTTAGTCTCTAGTCTTTTCACATGAATTTAAATATAAGGCTGATTTGACCCATAAGGGGATGGTTCCAGCTATTAAAGCAGATGAAATTAAACCTGCTTAAAGGAGTAGTAAAGTTAACTGTGGGTAATACAATATATAAAACAGGTCCTGATTAAACATTTGTGTAAAGAGTACACACATTCTTTCCTGAGTCACTTTAATAAACATAGATCTCATCTACTGTATCATACTGATGATGACCTTTAATGTCTATGCTAACTTAACAACACTAACACACAGTAATGAAGGTTGATACTAACACATTGACTGCTATTAGCATTACAACTTTTACATACTGCATAAAATAAAAACACTAGCTTTTCTTTTTCTTTTTATCAGCCCCAGGATGATGGGAAGTCTTAATTTCGAGCCCTGCACCATTCCTACATTTTCATATTTTTCATATTCTCATCTTGCATATGAAAACTTTTCCAATCTACAAAGTAGGCAGCAGAGCGGCTTGAATCTTGTGAATACACTCAATAAAGACAAAGCAGCAGTGACTCACCACTTATCTCTCACACACACACACACACACACACACACACACACACACACACACACACACACACACACACACACACACACACACACACACACACACACACACACACACACACACACACACACACACACACACACACACACTCTTCTTCCTCTCATTTTCATTTGAGCTGACACTAGAGTAATTGTGGAGGAACAAACACTACCTGCTGTTTTCTGTTTGACTGTCTTGAGTGATTTGATGAGCTGGTGATCTGACATTTGATGCCACCTCAGCTGCCAGTGACTGGAAATCATTACGGCCTCTTAAAGGGGAACTTCACCTATTTAACAGATGGAATGAGCGAGCTGAAAGAGAAGTTTGAAAATGAAAGTGCTACTAGGCGTAACACACCTGAATCTCCAGCTGAACGGTTGGCAGTCATGTTGGATTGTGGGTAACGTAGGCGACAGGTTTCTAAAAAGTAAGAACGATTATTGAGATCATTCTGGTTCTGCTGCATAAATGGTAAGACTTAAAATAGTATATTGATGGAGTGCTCAGTACAACGAAGAAGCCGCCTCCCCTTGTTGTGCTTGGAGCTAGAGGAAACGAGCTGGGATTGGCTACGGTCTGAAGCGTCTTCAGTGCCGTCGCAAATCAGGGAGCAGATAATCACATCTGACAATCTGGATGTGTCCATTTCATCTACAGCCAGGTCTTGCTGGTGTGAGCTCTTTCCTGCCCCGAGCACGGACGCTGCACCCTCGCTGCAATTTATGAGCTGTCGATATATCTAACAGGCCTGTCTGAAGAGGAGGAGGAGGAGGAGGAGGAGGAAGGGGGGAGGGGGTAGCCTCTAATGACTAAGTATCAAAGACTTTAGAGCTGGCCAACACCACTGCTTACTTTAAAGTTTCTATTTTCATCATAGATAAGTACTGTAACACCGCTCTATTACAACAAACACACTTATATGAATGAATGGATTTATTTGCAGACTTTCTTTCTGTCATGTCATTAATATTAAGCCAAAAATCTGATGGCTAATAATTCATATTGTCATACTGGCCATTTCTAAATAACACTTTATTACAGCTGCAATGGTTAACTAATTCATTATTTTGAGTCATTTTTTAAAGAAAAAAAAAATCCAGATTCTCTGATTCCAGCTGTGTGAATATTTTCATGTTTATTAAATATTTTATGACTGTAAACTGCAAATCTTTGGCTATCTTTGACCTAACAACTCATGGTTTAATCGAAAAAATAACTAACGAGTTACTTATTGTGATCCGTCTCATTTTAAACTTTCTTTTAAGCATATATTGGAAATGATGTGAATGTGTGGAAGTGTGTTTTGATGAGTGAATGTGATAAATCTTTATGTCTTGAGTTCAGGTTTTAGGCAGTGTGTGATCAATCTGAGAAGTTCAAAGGAGATGTGAGTCTTTAGTGGAATTGCTAGTAACTGACAAAAAACCCCAACTACACACTGGTTTCATCTTTATCCATACACTGTATTACATAAGCTTATGTTTTATCCTCCTGCCACCCTGCTTCCTCATATGGGGACATTATATTTCGTGTTTTCTGGACCTTATACTTCATTCTGCTTAACTTTGACCTGTTTTTGTTCGTACACACTTTTGTATGCCACCTAGTGGTAGCTAACGCACATTACAGTGTAAAAATCAGTGTCAAAACGAGGTGGCAGGCATCTTGAAATGTGTTTGTTTAATAACGTTTGTAGTTTGATATGTTATACACATGTGACTCATTTTAGCAATAGCAACAAGCTACAACACTGCTAATCAGGAAGTACTCGTTTGTGCAAAGGGAAGCTGTAAATGTAAGCAAACAAACATCTGTATACACTGGTGAAGTAACTGTGTTATACAGTAAAATAAACCCATTGTCCCCATATGAGGACATTATTTTTTCCAAAAACTACTTCCTGTCCAAAGACAATGCTTAGTTTTTGTACTCATCAGGTCCTACTGATCCCAAATATCTAGCAGAGATTAACAATGCATAACAAACTAAAGCTCAGGTCTCATGAGGTTGAGTGAGATCCTAATCTGAAAAGTATCAGGTCATTTTACAAAAACATCTCAAAGATACTTCGCTATATTAGATATATTGTTTAAAATAAGTTTGTCTCTGGGTATTTTTGGACCAGTTGGGTAGCCGTACATATACCTTCTGTAATATATAAATATATATCTCTGCATCAGTCTACAGGGAGGTTAACATGAACTTGGATGGTAATTCAAACACACATTCATATAAAAGGCTGCAGAGCTGCCTGAGAAAAACTCAGCGGTGAGAAGAAACATGAGAGAGAGAGAGAGAGAGAGAGAGAGAGAGAGAGAGAGAGAGAGAGAGAGAGAGAGAGAGAGAGAGAGAGAGAGAGAGAGAGAGAGAGAGAGAAGTGAGGACAAAAGGCAGAGAGACTTCAATGGTTGTCACCTCCTGCCAACAAACAACACACAGCTGGTCTGTTGGTTTATGGGACAGCTTCTTCAGGCTGCCGTAAATCTTGCCACCACTCCTTTTTTTTCTTTTTTTAGGGCTTTTGTCCCACTTCACTCAAAGCCACCAAAGCAGCCCCTCTTCAAAGACAATAAACAGTGTTTAGTTGTAGTTTGCTGGCATCAATCTGGTTGCTTCTCCCGAGGCTTTGGCACAGTTGAGACAGACCGAAAAAAAGAAGCGATATGCCAGCGAACAAGAGCGGAGCTGACCGATGCTGTTTGGTTTGTGTAATTCAGCGGGGGCTGTCCAAACAGAGCGCTTTCTAATGTGAGTTAAGAAGCCTTTCACTTTGACACTGTCGACTCATTCACACAGAGCACAGTCACTTATACTCACATTAAATGTACAGCATGTACAACACGTGGATGAAACATGTCAGATTCCCCAACAAAATGTGTCTTTTTGGTGTTATTTTCCCCCTATAAACCAGCTGCCCCCCCCCTCCCCCACTCTACATCTACCTGAATTGGTGTCAGGAAATATCTGGATTGTATCATCGGATCATAATGGTTAGAATAAAAATGGTGTGAGTGACTCTGAGCTCTGACACAGTTGTTCTAACATTCAACACTGATGAATCTGTCATCCATTCAGGGTGCAGCTGTTGCAAATTTCATATTGGATGGATGGGTGGATGGATGGATGGACGGATGGATGGATGGATGGGTGGATGGATTTTGTATTTTACTATTATTGTTATTATTAACTTACTATTTATTGTTCTTTATTCTTTTTTATTGATGCTCTTTCTATTTGTGCAATCCACTTTACTGCTGTAACACTGTGAGACTAATAAAGGAAATGGAATATCATATGTTAGACAGCACTGCATATTACACCTTTTTATTTATTCTATTAAAATGTAAATGATCCTAAAAGAATGTTTCATGTTGGTGGTTTGGGTAAAATGTAAGGCTGGGCGATATGGACAAAATCAAATATCACAATATTTTAGACCAAATACCTCAATATCGATATTGCAACAATATTGTAGAGATGATTCTTGATGCTTTCACAAATCATTAACACTATGAATGTTTTGATAAATAATCATCAGTAATGTGGATACAATGACAAAGTGGGTTTTGTACATAAACATGACATGGAACTAAATATACTCTATTAGTCTAATTTAACAGAAACAAATGTATTCAGATTGTTAAAATTGTTATGAGAGCTTCACACTTACTGAGTCACTGTTAAGGTAGGACTGTAACAAACTGTGTTTCCATCGTTCATTCATTCATTCATTCATTCATTCATTCATTCATGTACTAAACACTTTCTGTTTTGTTTTACAGAATGTGGGGGGGAAATATGCCATCACAACATTCTAAAGCCCACAGTGAACAGTAGAACATAGAAGACCGACAATTAACCAGTGATCTGAATGTCAGCCAGTTCAATTTCTCAGGTCTGCAAACTGATGTGGGATAAAAAAAAATGTGACAGTTGTGATAGCTTGAGTTTCATAAACAGATTTTTATCAGGGGTCCATGCCTGTGCAATGATTCCAATACACAAAGAGCTCAGCTTTAAACAAACGTGTGCAGGTGACAAATCACTCAGTCTGTGCCCACATCCAGCGTGCTTCTCATGCTAACATGCACAGCCTGCTTTCCCCTTCATGTCATCACCTACTCTACATTTCCTCCTCTGTGCCGTTTCTGGCCCCAGCGCTTCGGTGGAAAAAGAAAAAAAAAAAAAAGCTGAGATCAAACGGGCGGTCACATGAGAAATGAGAGCGGCCGCTCTGGCTCGGCCGGCGCTCGGCCACCGGGGTTGCTAGCCTGGGGAGAATCAAACACCTGGCATTTGTCACCCCCACATCCCCTTTTTACAACCTACCCGACCCCCCCCCCCCCTCAAGTCTCTGTATGGGACAACTTGAAAGGCATTTCCATACAGCACAGACAAAAACAGGTTTTGCTTGTGCTAAGTAAGAAGTCCCCCTGCCTGAACAAGCTGCCCCTACAGAGAATCAACACTTTATACAAGCATTAGAGAATAGAAATGAAAACAGCATTGCATAAAAGAAAAAAACTTGTCAAAGCACAGGGATTTAGACCTTTCCTCCACAAACGCTCGCCCTTTTCTCTTCTTTGAAAAGCTAAAAGGATTAAAGGGGAACTCTGTGCTATTCACTGCCGCATCTCCCCTTTCTCCTCAGGTGTTGTAAAACCATAAATCTTTCTTGTCTACTATTTGGCTTTAAAACAGCCCCCTTTTTTTATGGGGAAGTTCTCCACCAAATGTGTGTGGACCAGGCAACCCAGTCAAATGTCAACCTATTCATGAAAAGAACCTCTGTGGACCTCCACGTTTTTCTAATCCTGCTCTTGAGCTGGAGGAAGAGAGTTTATAGAGCTCAACAAGTATTTCCAGAACAGTTCAGCTGATCTCAATGAGGCGGCAAAACTGGAGCGTGTATCGGAATCTTGTCCCCTGAATCCAACGTTCCCCTGCTTCCTGTTTGGCCACCCAGACGAAATGCGGCTGAACCCCCACTAGGTTTATTGGTGCCCACCCCTTTCTTCCAATTCCCCTACCCCAGCCCCCTGGAGCCTACCAGACCACCATTAAAGAAGATTGTGTCCCTGTTGGTCATTTGATTTTTATAGCCCTTCCACACCGAGGAAGGATTGACCACCAACAAACGCTCTCCTTGTAAGTCATGGAAGACTTGGATACCTTTCCACAACCCCTCACAACTGGTTTCTAGTAAAGAGTCCTGAAAGCTCAGTTCAGGGAGTCTAATGTGCTTGACTGCTACAAAGACCAGACTACCTCCATGACAGTATTTGACTCAATGAAATCAATAACTGGTTCTACTTACATCTGATTTGTTAGACTGGTCCTCCATATCAGAGTCATTGGGGTCCACCAGTTCCTGGAAAGGTGGAAGCGTCGACGCCTTCCTGCGATCGGTCTCGTCGCTCTCGGCTCGTAATTTATTCGTTTGCATCTGTGATCTATCCTTCAATAGTTTCTTATCCAAATGATGAGCGTCCAACCCCGATGTCTGCTTCCCTGATGATTCCACAAATCCCTTTTTACGTTTTTTGGTCACATGATCGTCACCGTCAGGGGTAGACAGGCGCTTGTTAAGCCCCGACCCGTGGGTCATCCCCTCAGTCCGATGCTCCTTGGACAAAGACTTGGGTTCCTTGAAGCCCATCTTAGGATTTATATCTCTAAGTGGCTGGTTCTCTTTGGGTTTCCTGGAAGGTTCTTTGGGGGCTTTGCTGGGTTCCCAGCCAGAGTCTCTGAAGGCACTTTTGGGCTCTTTCAAGTCTTTTGGAGGCTTGTCTTTGTGGTCCTTGGAGGGTTTGTGGAGTTTGGAGAAGCTGCTGCTGTTGGTGCTGGTGGTTGTGGCGGTGGTGAGAAGGGTAGTACCGCTTCCTTTGGAGCCATCCTGTGGATCAAAGCCGACAAATGAAAAAAAGAAGAACACTTTCTAAAGAATAAACAACTGAACACTAAGAAGGCACTTGGCGTAGATTTCTTGGTTACTGGTGGTCTAAATCATGGCAAGGGGACTGCTTGATGGCAAGTTAAGTCATGCAGGGAAAAACAAAAAAGAAATTGTACCCAATATTTAAAGGTGTCAGAGCAATTACACAGAATCATCTAAGCTACACAGAAAAAACGTCAGCTCAAAGGATTATAGCACGGGGAAGAGGGAAATCCCACTTTAGGTCAGTGGGCAAATATAATAGGGTAAAGGCATAATTAGCCACTGGGAAATACTGTTGTCTAAAGACTGGATGAGCTTATTGCTGTGATAATAACTCAAAGTAAAGTGGCACTAAAAACTCAGCAACAGCAGCAGCGTTTTGGTTTAAATCTTATGATTGATTCTTTATTATTACTATTATCACCATGACGCAGTATTCAAACACCACTTTTCAGCAGGAAAAATGTCTCCTGTGATTATGCAGTCATCTTGTGGTTCATACTGTGTTGACTGTGGATTGCAATTTAGACTACATGTACGACTCAAATGCAGAGTCACAAACAACAAAGTGAGCAAAAACCAGGCAGCTAGGTCAAAGGAAGATTAATCCTCTGCCTTTTACACAAGAGAAAACATGCATGCCACCCTGCAGTTTGGCATTACCATCTGTGAAAAGAGCTCCATTCTTAAAAGAAAATCAAAAGGGGTCTTCTTAGTCCCCATCTATGGGCTTAAAGTGCAAACTCAGGACTTCTTTTGAGCGCTGGTGTTCAGTGGGGTGAAGGGCCTTT
The DNA here is from genome assembly GCF_027409825.1 of Scomber japonicus. Classification (NCBI taxonomy): domain Eukaryota; kingdom Metazoa; phylum Chordata; class Actinopteri; order Scombriformes; family Scombridae; genus Scomber; species Scomber japonicus. Next base: position 4,622,058 of record NC_070599.1, read on the forward strand.
TCAACAGCCACACATGCGCAACCTTAAAAAGTGGAGCGAAGGGCAACGTGGATAAAGGAGGAAATGCATTCGTTCTAACGACGGGGGCCATTTGTCCCTGGGTCTCACCTCCAGCCCCCTTGTCAATATTTCATCAATGCAGTAAACCCATTAAAGCAGTCTAGACGACGGGGTGTGTTACGACTGTGCCCGAGCACCTCTAAAACCTTTCATTTTGTCTATCTGCTGCTGACCCCGGGACCTTAGGATGTAAAGCTGCCGGCTCATTTTAAACTCCAGCATGCTCCCTCCACTGCAGTAAAGCCATTTCCCTCCCAGCAGCGCAACATAAAACACTGTTTTAGTGCTCTGGAAGGAACCCACAGTGCCTGTGCAGCCATCAACATTGAAGAGATCACTAAAGTGGCACTTTTTAACAAACCTTTCAGCACCATGACGCTGGCAGGTTAGCAGGTGACCCAGGCTCATGTAAATCTCTCAGAGGCCTACAATAATACTGCTGGAGTGGATCTGAAAGCACAGCTATGGAACATATCGCTACTTTTACTTTTCAGGTACACAACACAACTGCATCATGTCATGTACCACACTAATATATTGTATAAGGAGCATTAGTATAGTGTTACATTGTAATGAATTATATTTATTTCTGTACACCATTAGAATGTTTTCATATACATTTCATTTTATGTGTGTATTATTAAATTATACATAATTAGCAGATATACATAAGCTATAAAACACTGCTATAAACTTCAATATGCCTTGAAAAACACCAGAGACCTGGATTATGTCATATATCACTTACAATATATTATATTATAGTTATATTACTTTATTATATTACAGTAGTAATAGTGACATAAAACTGCATTAAACTAGATTATATTTATTGCAATTCACCATCAGACAGTTTTCATATATATTTCATTTTTATTGTATTGTGCATTGATATATACTACTGACCTGGATAATGTCAAGTACCATTAATAATATATTATATGAAATATTATAGATACTACTAGGAAGAGGAGTAATAGTAACATTAACACTACATTATACTGGATTTTATTTATTTATATTAGACTATATTTATAACATTAGATCTTTTTCATATATATATATTTTTTATTAACAATGATATACATTTCACTATATCTTGAAATATACCTTGATCATGTCATGTACCATTAACACATTTTATTATGATTACTATTATATTATTTAAAATTACATTATATTGCAGCACTTATCTAAGATTACACTATAAAATACAAATATTTTATATCTCTACATTTTATACTTTACATGCTATATATACTTACATTAAACTTTACATATATTTATTAGAACTACAAATGTACCTGTATTAATATTATATAGTACATGTACCATACATACATGTTTTTTCCATCTATAGAACTATACTACCTAAGGAAGAGTTTTGGAGTTCAATGTTATTTCTCTCACTTCTTTGATCTTCTATTTTAATTTATATATTATAATTATATATTTTTTATCTGGTTGTTTTTTTGTGTCTCCTCTGCTGTTCCATGTGAATTTCACCTCTAGACATCAACAGTCTTAAAACACATCATTTTGAATTGAAATATTTCAGAATAAAAGCTGTAGTATTTAGGACCTTTGTCAAAAAGTTATAATTTATTACAAAAAACAGGTACTGTGTTCTAATACCAGAGCAATATTTCTTATTACTGAACGTGTGATGGAGAGAGAGAGAGAGAGAGAGAGAGTGTGTGACCTCCTGCTTCACGAGTAATTCATCACACACACACTGTGTTTAGACTGGAAACCGTTTCCATGTGAAATGGGCCTCTCCTAACCTGGCTCTTAAATGACACCATTTAAAGGGACTAAAAATAACACATAATGGAAACAACATGCCACTTTATTGACATACATGATTTAGTGCTGCAGGAGATAATGTCTCATAGCTCACGTGTAGCTCCTAGGCCCATCATTTATACTGCCCCCACCCCTACCCCCACCCCTCCTCTTCTAATGTGTCCATTCATTCTGTACAGCGGTAGTGTCTCAAACCTTCTTGCATATGGGATTTTAATGTATGACATCAAAAAATATGGGCAAGTTCAAATCCACAGTCCATCTCTGAGCGAGTGGACTGAGTTCTAATAGCTGAGCGGCAGCCAAGATATAGTTTGCTTAAGCCAGAGTTGGATGTCTTTGAAATCCTGGGAGTTTAAATATGTTGGACGTCGCTGAACTTGCCAAATATGTGTGTGTGTGTGTGTGTGTGTGTGTGTGTGTGTATGTGGGGAGGGGTGTAGGATTAAGGCCTGGAGACTTTGAAGGGGTAAAAAAAAAAAAAAGTTGCAGAGCTGGACTGGGCTAGGCTAGGCTGGGAGGGGCAGAAGAAGAAGAAGGTTGTTTAGCTCCAGGCTGGAAAGCTGGAAAACAACACTGACCTTTGATCCGTGGAAGCCTTTGCTGCTCTTCTTTGGGTCGGAGAAGGTGGACGTCAGTGAGCTGTTGGGGAGCGTGGGCAGCTTCAGGTGCTGGCCGAACAGGGAGGTCGAGCCCTCCTGCATTACCATCACCTGCCAGAGGAACAACAGCAACCATCAGCAGAAGCATCACATTCCAGTTAGAAAGTCAGATCTTTAGTCTTTGGATCAATTTTGATGAGATGGTTCTAGATATAAAATGGTGTAACACTGGGATTTCAATATTATTGTAGCTTGCCATTGATGGATTAAGAGGTAGAAGCTCAGACTTGCACCAGCTGGTTTTATATCTGTTCGACTGAATCTTTTACGTCAGCGATGTCTAAGCATTGTCTGATTTATGACACCAATTAACACAAAAAAACCCCGAACTTTGTGTCCTGAGTCAGCTCTCGTTAGTCTTAGGGGGGAAAAACTTGAGAGGGATGAACACGTGTGACGCCGACTTCGCTCGCCAAGAGCAGCAAACGTCCGTGCACACACACACACACACACACACACAGTACATATTCAAACACCTAATAGTGGCTGTTATTACTGGAATATCCTGCAGTCATTACAGGGAAAGAGAGAGACAGAGAGAGAGAGACAGAGAGAGAGAGACAGAGAGAGAGAGAGACAGAGAGAGAGACAGAGAGAGAGACATAGAGAGAGACAGAGAGAGAGAGAGAGAGAGAGAGAGAGAGAGAGAGAGAGAGAGAGAGAGAGAGAGAGAGAGAGAGAGAGAGAGAGAGAGAGAGAGAGAGGGCCAGAACATGCGAGTAAAGACAACACAGCTGCTGCTTCGCTGTGTCTGTGCTGAGCTACATGAAGGTGAATGGAGCAGCATTGTTATCATGACGTATTTGAAGTCGCTGTTACAAGTTTGCATGTCTGAAATCTTACTTTTGAGTCTTCTGAGCTTCGTTTGTGAGGATCCCGTTGCTGTGGAAGAGAAGAGACAAAGGACAATTATCATCAGCTCTAACAACTCTGAAGTCATGCATCTTCTCCTAATAGTAATGTGTGATGGTCTAAATCAGTGGGAAAGTAGTGAAAGTGTACTCTCAGTGGTGAGGCTCATCCTGACAATTGGGAATGTGAGTTTCGACATGGCCTGTGTCAGCACTTGAGTCCTTTTTGGAGGCTGAGAAGAGGGAGGTGAGGGTGGGGGTGGAGGGGTGGAGGGGAGGGTTGCAGGGCAAAGTAAATAGAGAGCACTTAGCTCCAGTCATAAAACCTCCAGACTACAGGGGTCCTCTGGCTGGGGGCCAACACAGTGACTGCACAGCACACTGAGGAAGCAGCTAAAAAGGTAAACCGATGCCAGTTTATCACGACTGTAACGAGCACAGAGAGCTTTAACGACCTCATCAGCTGATCTGAGTGCTGAGAAAGTAGTAAAAAAAGTAGTGAAGTTAAGAGAATGACTGGAATCTATAACGTTTAAGCTAGTATGAAGTGAATGCTGTAGGATCAGTCTTAAACATGAGATAATACAGCAGTGCTTCAACAATACAGTGACTTGTTGAGATACAGTAGATAGCAGCAGTGTGGTTAGGTTACACCTCATATACTGGAAGTGAATGACATTTAGTGGTACAGTCACATTTGTGTGGTGAACAGCTGCTATGTGAGAGGTGAACACACAGCAGCTTTTATCAGGTCAGCAGACACTTTTACTAGAAATGTGCCAAAGCTCATATTATTCATATGTAAGTAATATCATATCACTGTCATATACTGAGAGGATCAAGCTGTGCTATACATGCTCCTACTATATTACATTTCATATGTTTATCAATATTAAATAAAGACTTTTACCATACTGTATTTCATATGTTTATCAATATTATATAAAGATTTTACTATATTATATGTGATATGTTTATTGATATTTTAAAAAAAAGACTTACTATAACCGTATTTGATATGTTTATTCATATTGACATACTGTATATTTATTTGTAATCATCTGTCAATTCAGTTATCTTTTGCACTGTTTTGGCAATATAGATTTATGATCTGTCATGCCAATAAAGTTTATTAAGTGTATTATGTAGCAAACAGAAGGATGCACGACTGAAGAAATGTTTATATTGAGCTTTTACAAATGTACGTAACGTTAAACTTAATGTTCATGTTAACATATTCTTACTGTTACAGGAGCAGAAATGTAGTTTACACAGTTTGGAGCTGTGTGTGTGTGTGTGTGTGTGTGTGTGTGTGTGTGTGTGTGTGTGTGTGTGTGTATTCCCCCCCTCACAGATAAAGAAAACCTCTGATGAAGAGCCTGGGCCACTGAGTGCAAATACAGCTAGTTCATCCCCTCACAACATTTAAACAGCTCTACTAAGTGCTTTAAGTACAACATTGACCCCCCCCCCAACAGCAAAGTGGGCTGGCTGCACAGGATTACTGTCACAATGACAGCAGATGAGTATTCAGCTGTAATGATGGAGACAACAGAGGTGATCTAATTATTGAGGGACAGCAGGCCTCATGCTCATTACTGTTATTTTGTTATTGTCTGAGATGCTCTTCTACCAAAAAGCACAGCCATAATCTTCTTTCTTTCTTCATTTGTATTTGATTTGAAGATAAATGTTTCATATCAACACTTAAACCATAGTAACAGGTAAGCGGATGTTTCCTCTAGGAGTCTACAATCTGTGAATTACAGGAAATGAACTAGAGAAATCCTTAAATAATGTATTGCACTATATCATATATTCATTGTACTACCTAGAATTACAAAAGGCTGTAAACACAGATCGCTGGAGTCAAAATACTGGGGTGCAGCTCAAGAGATGTAGGCATGCAGATGATGACGATCTCTTTTAGGATTTAGGTTATTGCACACTGCTGAATTTGCAACAGATTCCAATTGAATACACTTGTGTGTTAAAATCATTAGAAATAAAAAGAGTGCCAGAGGTTTCTGAATAGCACCAGCTGTCAACTCAGGCATCATGTGACAGTTTCTACTCTTCCACAGTCTGCTGGAAACAGAGTGATGAACTTAAAGTTTGGTCAAGTAAAGAAGTTCTGCATTTAATAATTAGTTCATCATAATAGTTTTCTATAAAAGATACCTGTGCCCCCCCCCAGCCCAGCCCCTCCTACCCCTCCGGCTTTAAGCAGCTTCCTACGAAACTCCTCCGTCGGGTTGTTGAAGGTGAGCTTCTCGCAGCGCAGGTGATTGACAGGTGGGTGGCCCTCCAGGTGGAGGAACAGGTCGTAATCGAAGCGAACTTTCTTGGGTTCTTCCTGAGGAAAAAGCGATGATCGGACCAGAGAAGGGAGAAGAGAGAGAGAGAGAGAGAGCGAGAGAGAGAGAGAGAGAGAAGAGAGGACAGCAGTCACAATCTATCAACACTAGTCCTCTTCAAGTCTTCCCACACAGCTCAACAATGCCTTTCAAAGACATGTATTGGCATTTTTAGCTACGTCTGTGGGAGGAAACTGTCTAAATAACTGCAAATGCTGCTATTCATATTCAAAAATGTTCAACACATATTAGAAGTTATTATAGTTCCTTAACAAGGAAATCTATTAAAAGTCTGGAGGTTGTGTTGCACATTGTGTGAACATGGATTTTCTTTTAAATCCATGTTCACACAACACTGATGGAATAGCAGAATGAATGGATCCATACATGATGACTTATCATATGAATTGTTTTATGGTTACAAAGCCAGCAGGTGATGTCTATCAAGAAGTGAAATAGAAGAAGTGAGGTCATGTTCTGAGATGTTCTGCTTGCTCTTTTTATAATCATTATGTCATTTATTCTACAGTGTGAGTGGAACAGTGCCAGCCCAGCATTAGTTTTGGATTAGCTGTGCAGCTGTCAGCCTGTCACAGCTACACAGTGGTGTTAAGAGTGGATTTAATGTACAGGAGCTGCTGTGTCACATGTCTCCTTTATTCCACTTTCTCCATGTTGTAATCTTTCTAATTGTACGTGACATGTATTGAATGTGTGGAGGAGGCTGCTCTGTGTTGGCAAATGTGTGATTTTGTGCTATTTAAATTCAATTGACATGTTCTTAAATTCCTTCAGACATCTGTATGTTGCCTTTATGTGATGGAGCAGGCATTAATGTATAAAAATATACAGGAACACACATGAAAGACAATGTGTCAAATGTATGCTATTATATCTATACTATATTTACACTATTTCTAAGATGAAGAATATTGGACATTCAACACATTGGGAGTATTTGTGGACATAGATGATGAATACAAATGTACATTATTGATAGTTATGAGCTACACCGACTTAATGGCCACAGTTTGTCTATTTGTCCAGCCAAAATACTAACTTAATTAAAAAACACATACATTTGGCACATTATCATAAATGATAAAAAATATTACATTGTTGTCAGTTACAGTGATGAGAGTAAGTCACCTGTGTTTTAGAAGTGCTGAGCCTAATAAACAAAGACTTTAGTCACACATAGACATTATAGCTTATGACAGGTGTCAGTGTAGACACAGGCTCCCTCATTCACTGCTCCCTGTATAATAAACTACTACATAGTTCACTCAATAGTGTTTGTCATTTAATCAGAAACTCCTAAATTGATTGGGATAAAAGTAATCATTGGAAGCATGCCGTGATTAGCATTTTTATTTTGCCAGCTACAAAATAAAATGTTAGCCCCTGTTTGATCATCAGGTGATCTTATTAGTGTCTTTTACCAAGAAAAACATATGCTTAGAACCACCAGATTTCCTTTTCTTTCACCATCAACACCAGTTAAGTTATTAATGTGACTATACTTTCAACCATTAGCTTACCAGTAATCATATGCAGATACATACTATCCTAGGTTTGTTTGTTTTGCATTATATTTGGTTACATTTACATTCAGCAAAATGTTGGTTAAAGTAGAACACGGACATGTATTAAGGTTAATCTTTATTGGGTTTAGTTTTTAGTTTCATAAGTTATGTATTGTCTTTCTTTGTTACTTACCAAACCATGTGCTTACCAAACAAAAGGAAGAACCGCCCACCTACTTCCTGTATTTATACACTGGTGATGTCAGTGGGTTGGGCTAAGCATGAGGGATTTATTTTACTCAGTTAAAGGGCTGATTTCATGTCTTTGATTTATTCTTGTTTTGGCTTAAGGAAATGTTGGGAATGATGGCTAGTAAACAGTGTTGACTGATACAAGTAGCATTGTTGAGTGCCTATTGGTAAAGAGGGAGAGAACACCCCTGCAGTAATGGTTCTGCCTATTTAAGGGGAGAGATGTAGGTTTAGAGGGTCAGAGGATGAGGGTGTAGCAGTGTGCAGGTTTGGCTACATTTGAATAGTTCAAATAAAATTGGTTTAAGTCTCCTTTCCATTATGTCATAGTCATAATTACATATTATATAATAAGATGTTGACTGTGTTGTCGTCCTTGTATCATTTTTGGGTTTTAATGCTTTATTGGTTATATTTGCTTAATCTGCACAGTTTCTAGGAATGTGTGCAAGAGATTTTAGAAATAGGCTATGTCTGAAAGCTCTGATTCACTCATTCACTACTCTCTGTATAATAAACACTACATAGTTCACTACCCCCTGTATAATAAACACTACATAGTTCACTACTCCCTGTATAATAAACACTACATAGTTCACTACCCCCTGTATAATAAACACTACATAGTTCACTACTCTCTGTATAATAAACACTACATAGTTCACTACTCTCTGTATAATAAACACTACATAGTTCACTACTCTCTGTATAATAAACACTACATATCACTACTCTCTGTATAATAAACACTACATAGTTCACTACTCTCTGTATAATAAACACTACATAGTTCACTACTCCCTGTATAATAAACACTACATAGTTCACTACTCCCTGTATAATAAACACTACATAGTTCACTACTCTCTGTATAATAAATACTACATAGTTCACTACTCCCTGTATAATAAACACTACATAGTTCACTACTCTCTGTATAATAAACACTACATAGTTCACTACTCCATGTATAATAAACACTACATAGTTCACTACTCTCTGTATAATAAACACTACATAGTTCACTACTCCCTGTATAATAAACACTACATAGTTCACTACTCCCTGTATAATAAACACTACATAGTTCACTACTCCCTGTATAATAAACACTACATAGTTCACTACTCCCTGTATAATAAACATTACATAGTTCACTACTCCCTGTATAATAAACACTACATAGTTCACTACTCCCTGTATAATAAACACTACATAGTTCACTACTCCCTGTATAATAAACACTACATAGTTCACTACTCTCTGTATAATAAACACTACATAGTTCACTACTCCCTGTATAATAAACACTACATAGTTCACTACTCTCTGTATAATAAACACTACATAGTTCACTACTCCCTGTATAATAAACACTACATAGTTCACTACTCTCTGTATAATAAACACTACATAGTTCACTACTCCCTGTATAATAAACACTACATAGTTCACTACTCTCTGTATAATAAACACTACATAGTTCACTACTCCCTGTATAATAAACACTACATAGTTCACTACTCTCTGTATAATAAACACTACACAGTTCACTACTCTCTGTATAATAAACACTACATAGTTCACTACTCCCTGTATAATAAACACTACATAGTTCACTATTCTCTGTATAATAAACACTACACAGTTCACTACTCTCTGTATAATAAACACTACATAGTTCACTACTCTCTGTATAATAAGCACTACATAGTTCACTACTCTCTGTATAATAAACACTACATAGTTCACTCAGTATTGAGCAGCAAATCAAGATTTCAGACACTAACTAATCATCATCATTTGGTATCATCATCATCATCAGCTGTAGAATCATGTGATGGTAGTTTTCACATCTTTAAAATGTGGAACTTTGCATTATGGGATTGTTAGTGGAAAATAGTGTACATGTCATGAACACTACTTTTTTGTTCCATGGGGGAATAGTGGAGATATTTACACACTCAGTATTTAGACACTCAAATAAAATGCAGGGTACATGTAGTGTCTATATAGTAAATAGAGAGTGAGTCTACAGCTGTGCCAACAGCTGTGTGAGGCTGTAATGCTAACAACTGCTAATTAACCAAAGCCAGTGGGGATTCATCCTTTGGGGATTATGAATGTCATGCACATGTCATGTTCAAAATGTATTATCAACCTGTTCAAAGTTGTTGAGATATTTTAGTCTTCAGTAACCTCACCAATTGACCAATCAACAAACAGTTAACGCTACAGTACAGTAACACTACTATGAAATGATGTCTGTCAAATGTATGTTACATTAATTTAAGCTATATAAAGGAGAAAGTTATAGTGATTATAGCACATACAAGCAGATAGTAATAGATGAGATTATTGATATAAATATTTGAGTACTATAGTTAAATGTACCTTGTTTTTGAAGTACACTTCAATAGGCAAGATGAAGCCTGCGTATCCAGACTCCTCCACTTTGTACGGTGGATCCTTGCACACTGAAAGCAAACAGAGAGTCTCATTTTAAAAAAGGAGGCCATCAACCTTCAACACAGCACAGACAGGCAAACATAAGAAATGGTTCCACATGAAGAAATGAGGAAATTCATGTAGTTGTATAAAGTGAACAGTACACAGTCCGTAGCATTATTATATTTATGACGTTCTCTCACATAGCTGACTGTTCTGTTTTAGTCAGTGAATGCAGCGAGCCACCAAACCTGCAGCTCCATCCTCAGGAGAGCTCATTAACTCCCATTTCCATCTCCTGTGCTCATGTATCAATACAAAGAAACTGGCTTAAATTAGAAGCAGAAAGCTCATGAATGCACCAGGCTCATGACAAGGTGAGGACTCCCCCCCCTCCCCTGCCCTCCCTTCCTCACCCCCATCACCCCACATGGGCTTTAAAAGACAAACAAACTACTAGAGCTCAGGTGTTCTTCCCTGGTGGTGTGTTTGTCAGACTCTCTCCCAGATGACTCTAAAGAAAAAGCCCCAATTAAGTTCATGAATGTGTTGACCTGAATGTGTTCAGCTCTGAAGCTAATCCAGACTTACTTTTCTCACCAAAATAACTATTTTAATCACCGTGAAGTCATGTAAACAATCCCAAAAATCAAACTGTGGTTTCTTTAACTGTTATTATCATCATCTGTAGTTGTTTTTTATTGTAGTGGCATAATAAAAAATGTAATTAAAATGTTGAGGAATATATGAGATGAGGAAATAAACTATATTTATTTTGCTCTATTCAAAAGAAATAGGTTTACAATAGAAGTGAAAAGTGATCTGTACACTGTAAAAAACAGCAAATTAAATAGGCGAACAGAATTTGGGAAAAATTGTACTGAGGTTTTTGAGCTGTGAAGCTGTTACTTTACTGTGTGTGTGTGTGTGTGTGTGTGTGTGTGTGTGTGTGTGTGTGTGTGTGTGTGTGTGTGTGTGTGTATATATGTGTATATTGTATTGTATTGATGTACATGGGTGAACTTTACCATTAGGCAAAGTGGCCCCCTCCAACTAAATGGTAAATGGACTGGACTTCTTTTTTTTTTTTTTTTACCACTCAAAGCACTTTTACACTACATGTGTCATTCACCCATTGACACACATTCATACACTGATGACAGGAGCTACCACACAGGATGCTAACCTGCTCATCAGGAGGAGACTAACATTCACACAAATAACTTATTAATAAACATTTCAAATATACATATGTACACATACATAAATAAAGTTGTACTTGAGAGGAAAACATTGTATCACTACATTTACCTGCAGATTCAAATTTTACTCACAAATTATAAACAAATAAAATATGATTCATTCAACTAATCAGCTGTATATAAAATGGTTTATATATGGTTTAGAGGCGGCTGTGGTCGATTACCAATCGGAAGATCTGCGGTTCAATTCCCAGCTCCTCCGGTTCGCATGTCAATGTATGCTTGGGCAAGATACTTAAGACAAGATACTCATCAGTGTGTGAATGGGGGAATCGACTTGAGTGGTCAAAAAGACTAGGAAAGTGCTCTATAAGTACAGTCCATTTAGCATTTAGTTTAGAATTAAGCTCTCCAGCTTGAACACAACTTAAAGTAAATGTAAGTAGGCCTACACAGTGCTGATAACATCTCTCTTTCACTCTTTTAGTGAAGCTTTACTGTGTGATAGTCATAGATTAACTAAAGAAAACAGAGGTGACAGTTACAGATGTGGTCTAAGTAAAGCAGGATAGTTCGTCTGGTGGCCCAAAAATCACTAAATCTACCCCTGCTGATGTATATGAGTTTAAAGTGTAGAGATGCTGCTTTCAGTAATAGTAAACGTTTCCATGGTGACATGTGCCTTTGTCATACAGTTGCCTGCAGATTGTAGCATGCTGAGTGCAACAATCTCTGTGGTATAATTGTGGAAATAACTGTTATTAGTGTGTGTAGATTTCTTTGTATTGCTCATAGTTATGTTGCTTTGTTGGGAGTCACTTTCAAACCTGATGAAAAAATGAAGCAGCTCTGCTCACACTGTAGAGAATGTTATTAATATTGTCCTCGTTAATGATGTATTATTTCACCAACCGTGACCCATCCGCTATTAATCACAATGTTCATTTTTATGATCGTTTTTATACGCATCGCTGGTTACCATGGTAACAGCAAGAGAAGTCGTGCTCTGTTCAGTTTGTCATTTGCCAAGAAATCGTTTAAAATAAATAAATAAATGTGTTTTAAAAATCCAGAGGTGTACTGGCAAAGATCTGTTTGTCCTAAACACATTTTCTACCGTCGCCGTGGTAACAGGATGTTTTTTTGATGGTGGAACGCATGAACGGTGGGGATATTTGAGATGTCAGAGTTTGGTAGCAAACAGGGTGAAATGTGAAAGTTACACACAATTATACAGCTGAAGAGTCCCCGCCCCCCACACCTCATTACTCCCTACCCCCCCAAAAAATGGAACAAGCTTTCACTAAAGCTTTCCAAAAAACACTTTTATTGTGTAAGCTCAAAGGCTTTTATTAGATTTTACATGTCCAGTTCAGGGCTTCCTTTGAACCCCCCCCCCAAAAAAACAATTCTATTGGCTGAGTTGATGATGCTGCACCATCAGTCTATCACTATTACACTATTGTGCCCACAAACTGTATCCGTTGCCATGACATCCGTCATTTAGTCTGGTGTGATTTAAACTGTCAGTATGTACATCATGGGAATAGCAATTAGGCCTGAAACTAACCGTATTTTTCATTATCAATTAATATGATGATTATTTTCTAGATTGATTCATTAGTAGTTTGATTAAATATCAGAAAGTAGTGGAAAATGCTCTTTAAGGTTTCCAAGAGCCCAAACTGCTCATTTTGCCCGATCAACAGGACAAAATCCTCATATTGGAGAAGCTGCAACCAGCACGTTAGTTATTTTGCTTGGAAATATGTTATTAATAGACTGTTAACATCGATTTCTAAAAACTGTATGAATCAGTGTTTCATCTTCCATCATGAATACACAGAAAAGGACTTTTTCTAATTATTTAATTAGATTATTATTTAAAAATCAGGAGCCAAATGTGACGAAATTTTCCCATCCTGCGAACACGTCCAGTCATCACTAATCATCATTAATCATCACCGTCCTCTCGCTGCTTCATTTTCAAGCCCCGCCCCCTTCAGGAAGGAACAGTGATTGATGGCTCCGCAGACTACACCGAGGTCGACCTCACTCTGGGGCCGGAGCCATCCAAAAAAAAAGCCCCCCGACGCCGCTGAGAAAATATTATGGGTTAGAGTTAATTGTGCGAGCGGGTCAGGTTCAATTACACAGAGCTATAAAAGAGCCCATTCACTAACACACCTTCATATGAGCTGAGATGAGCTGAGCTACCTGACACAGTGAGAAACATTCACACTAAAGGCATGTGAGCTCTGTGCATGTGTGGGTATATTTTTTTTATGTGCATGGTTAACTGTAGACATGATGTCATACTGAGATATGTCAGCACAGCTACAGTCAACTACACTTAATAAATAAAGCCTGGTGCCAATACTAATATCAATATTTGACTGTTTATCAGGAGATATTTTTTTAAAACGAATAACATAAACTAATATACTTTAATGACTTTTTTACTTTTGTAATATAAGCACACCCGGATGGTCAAACTGTGGAATGGAGACAGTCTCTAAATTGCTTCATTGTTTGTTTCACTGTGGGTTTGATGCACTGTAATATCGTTCTCTCTCTTAAATGTGCAGCAATGCTTCAATGGATGGGATACAACTGAAGGAATGATTATTATTGACATGTGCTCTTTTTACATGTCATACCTTGTAACTTGTGTTTTTTAATGTTCTAAATCCTCAACTTTCTCATTATTTCTAGGTTTATGTGAAAATATTAGAGATTTTTAATGTGAGCTCAGACTTTTGGCGCCCGCTATATATGCTGACATTAGACATTGACATGTCTTGTTTGTCATCAGCAGACATATAAATATAGGCATGTGTAGACATATATGTGATCAGCTGAAAAGTTGGGGGGCTGTTGACCCATTATGAGCTACAATGTCCCCAGTTCACTTTCAGCCACAGACCTTACGTGCTATGTGATGTTACACATTGTTACGTGTTATTACGGGTGTTACGTATTACGTATTACATATCGTTACATATTACATATTGTTACGTATTGTTACATATTACATATTGTTACGTATTGTTACTAGGGCTGGGCCGATATGCTTTTGTGCCGATTTGATTCTCTAACGATTTATGGGTCCCGGTTCGATATAAATTGAGATTCTGATTAAACAAGTATTGCGATTTTATATTTCAATTATTGTGATTTTCTTTCCTTAAACAAGAACAGGTTGAACCAAACACTTGATAATACATCATAAGTCATATTTACAAAAAACAATACACACATCACATCAGTTTGTGAGATTTATTTTTAAAACTGTGCACCTGCCCTCACAAAAAACATTCTCATCTGCTAACATCTTACAATAAACTAAACTGCTATCGATTCTTGTATGACAATCGATTTTTAAAAATCGCCAGAAAAAAAATTGCGATTAATATAAAAATCGTTTTTTTTGGCCCAGCTCTAATTGTTATGTGTTGTTACATATTACATATTGTTGCGTAGTGTTACACGTTGTTACGTATTACGTATTGTTACATGTTGTTACGTATTACGTATTGTTACGTGTTATGTAGTGTTACATATTGTTATGTGTTATGTATTGTTACGTGTTTTAAATGTTAAAAAATATGACAATACATATATATATATATATATATATACACATATAGTTATATACCACTGATACTCTAAGAATGAATCTCAAGAGGCAATACAACTGGTATAAATGTGTAGTAAAATCTACCAGGGTTCCTCTAATAACGACATTAAAACATTTTTCACATGACGACTCAATCCAGAAAACTGATGTGTCATAACTCTTAAACAGTCAGCTATCAGGTAAGGACAGAATGAAAGTGAGAGCAGTAGTCTGCAGCAGGCTTTATGAAGACATGAGATAAACTCAGTGCAGTGTGCTTCAGTGGCTGAGGTTGAAAAGGTTACTATAATCTGAAGGAGCGTCTGAGCGCCACAGATACACAAAGAGACCGCTGACCTGTAACAGAAAACCTGCCGGTGGTTACGGAAGGCGTTCAAAGTGGGACGGGGGCCTGTGTGGTTTTATTAACATGGCCTCAGTTTAAACTGAGATGCCAATCACAGAACAATGCCAGTCACTCCGTATTTGCCTTTTACTCACAGACTGGTTTGTAATGAGGCCGAGCTACACGGCAGGCTGCACCCAAAAAAACAAAAGACTGAAAATCACTCATTCTTATTGCTTCAAAATATGAACTCCTCCTCGCTGTTAATCCACTCTTCATCCTAATATCAGATGTCTAACGTTTGGAGACAAAGAGAAAATGTGGTTTCTTATGCGAGCCAGCAAGTTGATTTTGAAGCTGAGAAATGTTCTGCTCAGGATGAAGACAAAGAAGAATAGCAACCATTTTTTAAAACTCTTAAAATATTATCGCCCCAAAACTCCAGCATATGTTGGCTATGATTGCTGGAGGGAAAGTTAGGCAGCAGGACCTGTCGTCTGGGTAACGTGAATGTCTGCGAAATTTCAGAGCAATCCATCAACAAAGTAGTTGAAATATTTC
Source organism: Scomber japonicus (assembly GCF_027409825.1). Taxonomy (NCBI): domain Eukaryota; kingdom Metazoa; phylum Chordata; class Actinopteri; order Scombriformes; family Scombridae; genus Scomber; species Scomber japonicus. Next base: position 4,637,748 of record NC_070599.1, read on the forward strand.
AGTGGTTGAGAGACTGACAGGCTGACAATGTAATAACTAAAGCTACACACAGCTACAAAAGGAACACATTTATGGACTAAAGCAGAAAAAAACAAACTAAACAACAGAGACAAACTACAGAAGACTTAGAAAAAGGGTGTTAACTTTATTAAAGGCTGTGGATGGAACATGAATGTGACTAATAATCGTCTATGTTTGGTGTTTGTAAGCCAGCTTTAAGAATGAGGGCAGGACTAATATGGACTGTGAATCTTAAATAGTTTAATTTCAGCTTCAGCTCTCTCCAGCTAAACTGAGACGTTGGAGTGTATTTTAGTGAGCAGGTGAGTAAATCCAGCTTTTGTGCGGTGGAGGTAGCTGAGGTCATGTTAGGTGAGCAGGGAGGACAGAGGATGAGCTGCTGTGTTTGCTGAGCTGAATCAGTCTGTTGTATTACAGCACAGCAGATTGACATGGACGCAAGTCAACAGCAGCTTCTCCACTAACCGTGTTATAGAGGACAACTACATCTAACACTAACAACAGTAACTTCACACAATTAAAATGCATCTATAGCCTCAGAACTTTGAGGACATATAGGTGACCTTCTTTCACTTCCCTTCCTCCCTGTCATACAGACATTTTTGTCTTTTTTAGAGGGGGCAGAGTATCTTTAGGGGGTATATGGGTCAGTGACAAATAAGGGTTGGCAAGATAAGTGATGGAAATATGCTAAAAAAGAGTTTTAAAAGCAACATCAGCTTTGTTAAAATTTACATTTAGTATTTTAGACTGAATGCTCCTGAAAATGTCAAATGGTGTAACCACAAAAGAATGATAAATATTAAATATTTTATCCACCTACAGTGTATTTAAGTGGACTTAAGTGGACTACTAATAATGACTTCATTTTAAATTAGATGAAATGTAATATTTAGAACAATAGTATTCCATTAGCTTTATTTAATATAAAAGTTATAATGTAAGATCATGCCAAACTAGTTGATATGCTGTTTTATTGACTATTTACTGTTTTTAAGCAAGTTGAATTATTTGGTACAAAGTTTTTATGGTTACACCACTTAGACATTTTCACCATAATCCTCTAATATATTCTCTCTAAATGGATTAAAAGCAGAAATGTGATGCTGGGTCCACAAAAAAAGAATGTGTGAAGTTATTCATACGTTTATTTTCACATTTTAACCCTTTAAATTTGACTGAACCACAATCACACAAAAGGATCATTGACCTATATGCCACATAGAAGTGGTAAACATCATCTGACAGTTAGAAACCAGAAGATTCATTTGTGAGTTACATCTGTAATAAACAGTGTTTTGATTAGGCTCCTATTCAAATTTGGAACATTTAGAGTGAGAAGGGTTTAGGACTTTATGATGCAATTACATGATGGCCATCTACATGCTCAATTATATCTCAAAAACGATTTCTGATTGCTTGAGAATGAATAAAAATGGTCAAAATCCATCTAAAACACCATATTAAGACCTTTAAGAAAAACCACAGAAACATCCATGCATACTTCAGGCCAAACATCCTCTGAATGGCTGAGGTCTCTAGTTTGTTGTTGTAACATTTCATGAGACTGTGATTATACTAGAGGCCATTATAGGTCATTATACACAGTGAGGTCAAGCTTCAAATAATGCTCTCACTACAATGAAAAGGCTAGTGTGGGCAATAACATCATCACACATCAATACAATTGAAATGTATGTAATTCCAGGACTGTTCCAGGACCCCAAACCCACCACATTTCTAGAATAGAAGAGAAAATAACACATTTCTACTGCATGGGATTATCAGAAAGTGGGCTTGACTAAAAAGTAAAGACCCATAGAAAACCCTTTCATTCAGATATCTTGAGGTGAGAGGTGAGGGGCCCCTTTGATAATGGCCATGCTGGTTTTTTCCCCCCTCACCAAAATTTGGTCTAACTTTTGAGCGTTATTTAACCCCCTGTTGAGCTAGACTGACATGGCTGCTACCAATGGATGCCATAGGTCAGGAGTGTCAAACTCATTTGAGTTAAAGGGTCACATACAGCCCCATTTGATCTCAAGTGGGCCTGACCAGTAAATCCATTACACAATAACCTATACATTAAAATATTATAAATTTACCATAATAACCCATCTAGTTAGAAAACAGATAAACTGACTGAGATGTCTTTTGACACACCTGTCTTAGTTTGATAGAATACCAAAATCTACACTCAGCCTTTGAAAGACAATAATGTCAGCAGAAGACACTGGCATCCTTGTGGAGTTTTAGGGGTTAAATACAGGATTGAGACTTAAATTGAACTGATAAAACCTTAATGTTTTTCATTTCAAATGGCTAAAATGTGACTGATCACTAGCCAATATCTTAGCGTATTAATGTACAGTCTATAACAGTCATCTGTGTACATTTAAATCAGAAGATACAGACTGGTTACTACATCAATTACAAACATATACTGTGACTGTGTGCTGCAGCCAATCATGATTCTAACATGCCTAATAAATAGAAATATTCCTCATGTCACTGTGAGTGTGATTCTCACAATGTAAATGCACACAGTGAGCAGAACCCTCCACATTTCCTCTAAATAGAACAATACATGGAGGTGGTGGGTGGTGATTAGCAGCTCAGTAGGGGCCCAGTCTCTGGATGACTGAGCACAGTCTCTTAAAAACAACCTCGCACTAACAGTTTTCTGGTGGTGGTGGTGGTGGTAGTGGTGGGGTGGGGGGGGGGGTCTCTTTTGCCCCCATCAACCTCGCGCTAATCAGCTAACGACTGGTCTCTGCGACACAAACGGGGGTCACGATTAATCTGCGGAGATTAAAGGATAGCGGAGAGCCGGAAACTTCCCAGTTAGTGTGTGTTAGCGGACTCACTTAGATAAGAGGGGCCACAGGGAGCTGGTTTGGGGCCACTTTTAGAAAAGTTTGAGCTGGAGTCTGGAAAACATGTTTGAAATCATGGATTCAAAATCACACAGGTGAGAAGACACGCCCAACTCAAGGGACCAGACACAGACGGAGAGGAGGAGAGGAAGGTTAAGTGAGGGGTGGGGGTTGGGGGTCAAAATCACAGGGGGGACACCTCCCTTGAGAAACAGCATGTGTAGATGTTGTGTCACTTGTTGCTGCATCTTCTCAACTCATCTGTGCACTTGTTATGTGTTTAGTGAGAAATAGAATAAAGTAAAAATCAGGTGATCTGTAGCAGTGTCACTATTAGAAAGGTCTGTTCATCCATAAATAATTATCTTGGTGAATTATTGTCACTGAAATGGTATGAAAATGAAAATCCAATAAAAACAAATAAAAATAAATGTTATCATCTACTGCTGTTTCATCTACGTCCAGCTACATTTTAGCCCAGTTTCAACAGACTACTACACATCTGTTCTGTTCTGGGATCAGGGATTATCAGCTCCTCTGCTGTAAAAGCATATTCTAAAGTTGACCAGGAACCACTGAATACACCACCTCACTGATGTCCATTAGCTTTGTACTAGCATTAAGTATCCTCGCTAAAATTTAGGGGCGGGTAAAAAAAAAAAAAAAAAAACCCCAAACAAAAATCACATAAGATCACATATGAATTGGAATTTTCTACGATTCTGAATTGATTCACAACTTGATTTTTTACTAAAAGTGAATTAACATAGAAGCACACTGTGAGTGTAGCGTGACACCCAGACAGTCTTCAACAACTACAGATATCTTCTTGCCCCCACTCCCTCCCTCTGCCCCCTCCCCTTCTGATCTTTCCACAGGTACCCAAACAATGTGAAACAGCTCTACTGATGCTGCTTGTATGGCTGATATTGTTCCTCTTATGTTCCTTTTGGCAGCACACTTCCAACATCAACACACTGTGACATCACTCTGCTTGTGAGTAGCTTCCTGGCTGAGGAGCAGGTGGAGAGGGTCTCAGGAAAACTACCTCCACCTGTGTGTGTGTAGGTCAGGCTTCAGTCTATTTGGATGGATTCCCCTCCTTTGTCGCAGACTGTGGGGACCGTAGCCTCGGAGCACACAGCTGGGTCTACCTCAGACCTCACATGTACAGACACGCTGTTGATTTAACTAACTACTTAGACAGAGCTAATGGAAAGCTTGCAGCAGCCATTCTAATTACCACAGTTCATCAGGAACATTTTCATAGTGACCAGCTGTTAGATCAACACATGTTTCTATAACAAACTCACACGCCATCCTCTCATTAGACTTTGTACTGGAAAGTGGACATTTTGCCATGATGGTGGCACTGAAGGAAAGTCGTTAAAAATAGTGTTCATCCTCTGGGGACGATGAGTAACCGCTGTACATTTGGCAGATGTTTAGTGAGGAATTGGGAGACCTTGCTGTGAACAAACTGCAGGTTGAGGGGTAAAACTGCTACACCCCAACATCATATTTAAACCAACGCTGCCATTTTTAACAGTGAAAAACAAACTAAAAGGAAATGTGAAGCATCCACTTAAATAATGTGTGGCATTTTCATTTCAATAGAGTCTTAAATGTCATGTGCTACTCTCCATTATAGACAGAGGCAACTTCATACTAGGGCCAGACTGATACTGGACTTTAGGGGCCGGGGCCAATGCCAATATTATGGAGTAAAAAAAATCTGTTGATAATATTATATATACATAAACTTACATTTTTTTTGCAATAATCTCTTAAATATGGTCAAACAGTTGTGATAAAGACATGTAACGGAGGCTGTGATATTTTACAGTTTAATAATTGTTTGTATATAATGACTATAATATATCAGTCAGGCTCTACTTCATATGCTGCCTGCTGATGGAAGCTGGAACATTTGCTGTGTTTAACACCTGCTTTAGTGTCTTTCTGAAGATGAGTGAGTGAGTGAGTGAGCTTAGTCTGAGCTGAAGAAGCAGCAGCAGTCAATACTCCTCTGTGTGTGTTTGTGTTGGCTGGACTTTGAACTGTAGCGTTTGCTAACTTGTTGGACCGCAGTGATGACTTGACTTCTCTAGAAAGGTGACAGGAGACAAACTGTCTGGTTTTAAACAGTGATGCAATGATGGAAGCCACCACTGATATTACACACTGGACATAATAATCATGATGGATGCTTTAAACAGCTGACTGGAGTTAATGGTGAGTGAATGGGACTAGTGTCACTACTGCAGCCTCTCCTCTGCGTCACACACACACACACACACACACACTGATATATTGGTGTGCCGATATTATTGATATTGACCTCTCACAGATATATCGGTATCTGCAACTATTTTGTCCAACACATGCTGACATTCTTTGTTTTTAAAGTTACATAGGCAGCATTTTATACATACTGTACATTTGATCCTTTATTATAATTCAAGTTTCATATATGCATGTTCTTTTGGGTCTGTGTGTTTCCCAATGGTTTATGTATATATTCTGAACATAATTGGTCAATATATTGCTATCAGAATTTTTTTCCAGTATCCAGGTTTTTAGTTTTTAGTCAAAATCCAGTTTTTAACCCCAAACTGTGTTGAGGCATTTCATATTTTAACATGTGTTACAATTACAGCTATCTAGGCCTGTCAGAAGCTCTTCTAATGATCACACACGCCTTGATGAATATGAACTAACTTATCTGGAACAATACTAATATACAAGTCCAAAAATGAATCCTCTGCACACACTAAAAACTGGTTTGTCTGGATTACAAAAGGAGTTCCTAGACTCTTCCCTTCCTACAACATGAACACATTTAATAGTGAAGAGTTTATCTGATTTATCTGATGTAATATTGAGTCAGGTTCATTACAGCACTGTAGCGTTTGTTACAGGCTGGAGTCTCTCCTCTTCCTCTGTGTCTGATTGCACAGTAACTTCTATTTGGCTTCATAAGTTTGAACAGTGGCTCCAACATCTCTGCTTCAACATTACACTGTAAAGCTGTTTTTGTTAGATTGGACTTCTCTGTGGGCAGAACCACTGAGCCTGTAACTACCTCCACTCTGTGTCTGAATCTACACTGTAATATTTACTTTGCTTCAATTATACTGACATTTTTCACTTTTCATTGTTATTTTCTTCGCCTGTGTTAATACATATGGCATCAGCTTTTCCAAGGATTAAAAAAAAAGTACCCAATCACTTATATTAGATTTATTATACACTATAGAAAAAACGTGTTACACCAACATGCTTAGGGACAGAACTGCCCCTATTAAAACCAATTAAAAGTACAGTTTTTGATCCCCTGCCAAAATATGCCTCTTTCATGCATTCCTGTGTTCTGGGCTGTCACTTTAGAGCCCTGGCTTTTTTTTCTTTTTCTTCCCACCAGATAACATCATTTAGCTGGATTTTGCCTATGGGAGAATACAATGCAGTGTTCCCTCAGTCCTGCTCGTCCTGTATTATGAAGCACAGCAGACCAGGGAAAAAATGTGAGTGCATCCAAAAATGGATGTGTTGCTATGGGTGTTGGGAGTGTGGTATGTATGTGTGTATTGAGAGATAGATGCGTGTGTGTGTGTGAGTGCGTGGACGTAAATGTGTGTGTGTGCAGATACAAATGGAGAATTGATATTTGTCTTGCAGGCCTGCATTTATAGCATTATGTCTAAAACTCAACAGAATAGAATATATAAGACTTCCAACATGCACTGCATTTACTGTATAAGTTACAGTCAGCCATTGAGCTTTGAGCATTAAAAAATAAGCAGTTGTATTATGTAAACAAACGGGCATTTAAAGTGAAAAATGAATGAATATTTGATCATTTAAACTGTTTTAACTTGATGAATGACTTCCACAAATAATCCCTTTACTTGTGTAAAGGGATGTGTGTGTGTGTGTGTGTGTGTGTGTGTGTGTGTGTGTGTGTGTGTGTGTGTGTGTAGAAGCGGTGTTAGCTGTGATAATATTCTGTTCATTTCACCAATGTAAAAAAAGAGAGAGTGAGTCCTGACATTAATATTCCAGCGTTGGTGTGTGGAGGTTGTGGAGACTGTAAATAAAAGACAAATGTTTTATGGCAGAGGGAGGGGGTGGGGGGGGTGGGAGGGGGTGGTGGTGGGGTGGGGGGCGAGTGAGAAAGGAGTGAAAGACCTGCCAACAGACAGCCCATATAAACCATGCTTCAATAAACCACTTCCTCCAACCTTCCTTTCATTGACTGAACCGAGGGGAGAGAGCCGGCATTTACTGCTCAGTTCCTGTTATTTGGTGGTGGTGGTGGTGGCTGCCCTGACTATCAGCGCCTCCTCCTCCTCCTCCTCCTCCTCCTCCTCCTCCTCCCTCTCTCCATCCTTTCATGCAGCAGCAGCAGCAGCAGCTCTTGCTTTTCTTTGTGTTGTACCTATACAAGTAGGTATGATTTCTGAGGAATCGTAAAACAATTACTGGCAAATTCCTGCTGCTCTTTGATTCCTGCCAGACACTGGAAGAGAGGGAGGAAGAGGAGGAGGAGGGGGAGGGAGAGGAGGGGTCTCAGGGTCCTTTGCTTACTGTTTTTGGTTATTTTCTTTCTCATATTTAGTACACAGCTAATCATTAATCAGTATTAATCTGCAGTGATTTTCCTCATTAGTGGATTTAACTAAGAGTCAGCTGTGTTAGTTTTACTTTAATTAGATTTAGAATGGAATTATTTTCATTAGTTAAATGTTGTAAATGAGCTCACATCAGCGTGCATGCTTTTCTGCTGGTTCACTTTATTAGCAGTAGTTTTTAGACTTTATTTGTTCATTTTATTTTTTTTTGCTAATTAGCTGTAAGGGGATGTAGAGATATTTCATTCACATGTTGCTAGAGGAAAAGACAGAGGATCACCAAAGTCCTCAGAATACATCATCAGGGTCAGTTTAAGGGTCACATACAGCCCAATATGACCTCAAGCGGGCTGGAGCAGTAAAACCATGACATAATAACCAATCAATTATATACATAATGTTATATAACTTTCCTATAATAAAACATCTATTTAGGAAACAGCCGGAGATGTCAATAGAATATGATGCCATTTCAACAATATTATGTCTCAGATTATTTTGCACAGAAGCTGAATGGTTTAAATATGAGCACAATATGTATTCATTCTTATTCAGAGGATTGCATTGAGGTCAGTGTGGAAAAACCTGTAAAGCAGCATTTTACATGAGTCCTCACAGTTTAACTTGCTCCTGAAACCTGCCATCATACTTCACAAAGTTATCCAGGACTGGACCCCTTGGCGGCCCAGTTCTGGCCCATGGGACATATGTTTGACACCCCTGTGCTAGAGGGAAAGTCAGAGCATCGCCAAACTTATTAGGATGTCTCCTTCCCTTCTCTTTACAGTGAGCAGGTTTCTCATTATTTTAAACCTGACATGAAGTGAATATGTGTAGAACTTATTTTCACTGAAAGAAAGAAGGAAAAGTTATAATTGTAAAGTCTGATAAACATGCTGAGCCAGCACTTCTACTGTGCTTACAGCTGATGGGCTGATCGATTGGAACAATTTCATCACATGTGCGACACGTTTGACATTCTTGCCTCACTATAAAACATCACTGGCATTTATACTAAAAAGGCGGGAAGCTGCGATGATGTCAGCCTTCCCATCATCGTCATCATCATCATCATCATCATCATCATCATCATCATCATCCACAGCCACAGCAAAGAGTTAAAGGAATGCTTGTGCAGCTTGTGAGGCATATTTGAGCCTGAGGATGTGCATCTTATGTGTAGGTCACTGCACTGACTTGACTTATGTGGTATGTGCACACAAGCCACAAATTAAGCCTGTGAGTGGAGGATGAGGGGAGGGGGGGTGAGGGGGGTCTGAGCAGGGGAGGGGGGGAGAGTTAAAAGGTTTCATGCGAGCGCTACGCCGAGCACAGGAGATGGCCGGAGGCTAACATGTTGGCCCAATCATTAAAGCATCAATCTGTGTGTGTGTGTGTGTGTGTGTGTGTGTGTGTGTGTGTGTACAGTGTACGGGGGCTTACACTGTCACCAATCTGGCTAACAGAACGCTCTTTCTTTACAGAAACGAGATACTGGCTGGCTGTTAGCTCACTCCCTCAGCTATTGTGTGCTGTGTCTGCACTTACTGACAGAGTCTTTTTAGAAAAGCCTCAGGTAGAAGACTCACAGCTTTAAATAGACTCAAAGTGGAATCAATGATCCAACTCAGCTTTTAGAAGTTCTGAGTCACAGGCAGATATAAACTCAAGTACAACGTTGTGGCCAATAAGTTAGAGCACTTGAAAACTCACTGAAACATATGATTGTTACTTTAGTGGAAGTATTTGAAGACAGTACTGCTGTGTGTCAAATCTTTTTCTGTACTTAGATTTAATATATTGAGTGCATAAGTGTGTTCACACTGAGAAGTATGGAAAAATACAGTGTACTATGAGTAACTGGATGGTGCACTCAGAACAGTTAAAAAGTTGAGTGTGGAACTATGTACACTTCTCACCCTCAACGGTCACTATCTTAGCTACGTAGCAGAAGGGGAGGGACCACTTTTCAAACAGGAAATGGCAGCCAAGGATGTTGTAACTACGGTGAACATCACCATGTTATATAATTGTAAATTATACCTGTATGTTTTTGCACTAGGCACCACTGTACTGTCAGATAGTTAGTTGGGTTACTTTAACAGCCTGTAATGATTTGATACCGCAAACGATAGCACGACTGCTAACGCTAGCTTGCTAGCTGGCTAATCATCATTTCCAGTAGATGCGCAACAGGCTGTTTGAATGGAGACACTAGCCTGTCAAAATTACAACACTAAACAAGAAAGTACACAGTGTAGCAACAGAAGTGTACTGAACAGAAGTGTGCTGCACATCAGTGTGCTGCACAGAAGTATGTGATTTGAGACAGAGCACTTGTTTCACTATTTCAAAGGAAAGGCTCTGATCTATAAGTTCTATATATTTATAGGTTATATGTGAGTGCACAGCTGCTTGCCTGAAGGCTCCCTGAAGGAAACATAAGACTATAAAAGACAATCACAGTGGTTTTATGATATCACATAAATAGATCACAGCTTCTTACAAACAACATGATGACTTACTGCTGGTAGACAGATGTGTGTGTGTGTGTGTGTGTGTGTGCAGATGCTCAAGATAAGAGAAGAGAAGATGGGACTGAGATTGAATTTCTAATAGGGGTGTAATAATGTTCAGGACAGGATGTTGCGTTAGCTTTCTTCAGTCAAATATTTACTGTTGAATTAGCCTCGTGCACTTTAGAGGGAGTAGTAACAGAGCAGCTGTTGGCAGCAGGTTAGCTTCTGGATGTACAGCTCACACTGAATATGTCTAAAAATAGAGTTGGAAGAGCTTCCGTAGGGTTTCTCTGACCTTCTATGAAGTTACAGTGATGCTGACTGACATTAGATCAGACCAGGGATGTGTGCAGACAGTGTTCAATATGAGTCCTTAGGTGTTATTTGTGAATGTGCCTTAGAGAAATATGAACAGGCTCTCATTTTCCAGGAATTTGATTTCATTTCACTTTATTATGAGAAAACAGTGCATCAGTTTACTCCACTGTCTTGTATAAACTAGCACAACTCACAGCTGTCAAGGAATTAGTCAGGGCCCAGTACATTTGATACATCTCCATTTCTAGAAATAACTATAAGTTGCAGTCTTCCAGGAATTATCCACTGCTTTGTATAAACAGGCACAACCAGCAGTCCACAGATGAATATTTACTTTTTTTTTGTTTCACCTTACCTGTTGGACAAAATGTATCAAACCAGAAAGCCTCAAAAGTGAGGTTAAAATTCATAACAGGAAGTTTGTAATGCTGGAACAGCTTCAACAATGACATAATTCACAGTTTGATTATAAAGGCAGGCAGCAGGCTGATGAGATGAATCTGAGTTTCAAGTGGATTTTTCCTTGAACAGAAACCACAAAAAGAAGCTCTGCTCTTCACACATCACAAATCTCTCGCTCCTTTCACCGAGCTCTCCCATTTCTTTCCCATTACGCCGTTTCTTCCATCTTTCCATCAAAGTGACAATCCTCTGAAATATCACAAACACCTTTAAAGAGCGGGCCTCGTCGTCTCCGGAGTGGATTAAATGGCAGCCGAGGCACCGAAACGAGGTGCTTAGAGCAGCGTGAGCCTCTGCCGCCTGTTGCCAAAATAGCACCCCCTTACCCCCCTCCCATACCCCTCTTACTGCCTCCAAAGAGCTCCTTTACCTCCATTTGTTGAGAAACGGCGCTGCCATTTGGCCGTCTCCATGGCGACGGCTCGACGCCGGCCCGTTCTGAGCGGACGTGGCGATAATGAAGCGCGCTGGCAGCTTCACTGACTGCTCCGTCATTAATCTTAATGTGTGTCTGGAGGCTGCTCCAAGCGCCGCGACAAATCACTGCGGTGGCAGGAAGTTACATCGCAGTCGCTCTACTGCTTCACCGCTACACCTGATGACTCTGTGTGTGTGTGTGTGTGTGTGTGTGAGAGAGAGAGCAATAAGGAAACAACTGATGTGGAGACACTATGTTTGTCTACCTGTCATCAGCATCCTCACAGGAGCAGCTGACCTTCATCTGAACAACAGGAGCCTGTTCATTTAATGATGATAGATTTCAATCAGTGTGGAGCCAATCACAGCCTCTGTACCATCCAACCCTATATATTCATCATAGTCAGAGGAAATGAAGAGTGCTTTTCTACACACTGTTAGCACTCTGTTTACTCTGACAGGTTTACTCTGTGCTCACGATGCGTTTAAAGGCCTGCTGTTTTATACCAGGCTGGATGATGAGTCATGTGATGTGTGCAGGTGAGTGACAGGCTTCCTGCAGCTGGGAAGTGGACTACATTTAACACCTTTTTATTTATTGAATTAAGACAAGAGGAAAGGACTACTTTATACACACACACACACACACACACACACACACACACACACACACACACACACACACAAACACCAGAACAACCTACTTCCATTTTTTACTTTTTATCAATCTGGTTAAAATAAGCTGACAGTGCATTTGCTGCTTTTTCTTTATTTTATAGTAGTATATTTTTCTTTTTAATTTATTCCCTCATCATTTTTATTCCTTTTCTTCATGTTGCCACTTGTTCTGTCTTATAATCAGCTTGTCAATCAACTGTAAAGCACTTTGAACTACATGAACCTGTATCAATAAAGTTTGGTTGATTGATTGTATAATTTGTTGTTAGTTTTTGATAGAATCTTATTGACACAATTGATGAAATACAATGTGACTTGGATCAGCGGCTTTAAACCTGCAGATGAAGTTAAAGTTAAAGGTTGGCCTGGACCTTTAAGATCATTTAACACTAGATTATCTTGTGTAGTTTTAACAAAGTCATTGTCACTGATGTATTATACTGTTTTTCAGCTGGAAACAGCAGAACATGTGAACAGTGAACAGAGCAGGAAGTACTTTGACTGGCAATATGTCACCATGTAAAAACGCACAGTGCCTGAGGACAGTGGAGTGGTGTGATGGCACGTGTTCTAGGTCTTCTCCTGCTGGGCTGTGAGCCACAGTCCTTCCAGCTGCACATCACATTTATCATGACCAAAAAACATGGAGGGAGAAGGCTGCAGTGAGTAGGAGCCCAAAAATGTTAGTCCTTTGAGAAGAAAGTTGAAGCTTTGAAGTTTCCATATCAGGAGATAAGAAGTTGATTTATAGAGTGCTTGGAGGCGATGGGGTGAATGTATAAAGGAAAGGAGCTTTATGTGCCGGGCCTGTTTCACAACACATTTCTCACATAGTGTGACAGCTCAGAAGATCATCAATACATCAAACAGGAAGGTGATATATGTGCACATGTCATATTAGACTTCAGGAGCTGTCAAAGAGTAGAGAAAAATAAAGTCAGTGATTGTTGGTCAAGAAGTCTCCACTGCAGGAAGTCAGCCATGTCTAAACCTGTCTACTATCTCTGACTGTACTACTACATGGACAGCGTAAATACTGAGCAGATACAGTAAAGCTTCAGCCAATAACAGGGGAGCAATAATTAGTCAAAAAAAAAAAAAAAAAAAAAGACGAAAGAATTAGTTGCCAACAAATATAATTACAGATAATGAGCTGGTTACATCATTGTGTGTTATTCCTGCTGTGAAGCTGAACTAACACAGATTTTCCTGAGTTGAATAGCTAAGGAGTGAACCATCTCACTTCCTTCCTATCTCTGTTGGAGCCAATCCCAGATGTCATTGGGCGAGAGGTGGGGGGCAGACGACCATTCACACTCACATTCATATCTGCTCACAATTTTAGGAGGGACCAATTAACCTCAGCTGTATGTTTTTGGTGGAGGACCCAAAGAAAACCCACACAGGCATGAGGAGAACATACACACTCTTGCTATAGTAATCATGTGATTTATTATCTGATTAGTGGATCAATCAGTCACATAATCAATGACCAGTCGACTATCACAATAGTTGTTAGTTACAGCAACAGCATTGAGCTCTTCATGACACCAATCATCTCACACACTAAACTCTTTTTGGATAATAATATAAAAGTGTGCCTTCAATTGTTTCAATAGTTTACATCTGGCCAGCTGTTACAACAAGCATTGCTGCTGTTTGCATCTTTTTACATTACATATTGCATGTTATTGCCCCTATAGGTTATTAATGTTTTATTCTTGTCTTAAATTGTTTTTAATTGTCTTAGATGATTTTATGGCTCAGGGAGTGCTATCTACATTTTGTTATATTGTTGTCTGACCCTCGATATAATGACAATAAAGCTACTACTACTACTACTACTACTACTACTACTACTACTACTACTACTACTACTACTACATGTGTGTATAATGTCCTCCTGCTGAGAAAAGCTGTTTAAAAATGTGTGACATCATCGCAATGTGAAGTCTATAGGAGTGAATGGACAGCTCTTGTAATACATCTACCTCATACCACATGAACACACAATAAAAGAGTGTTTACTACAGCGCTCGCTCTAACACTCTGCTTCCTCTGAAGGCACAACAAGCCTCAGTAAACAGTAAACAGGACCACCGCTCAGCTGTTTCAACTCTACTTGTTGTTCTTTTTCTTTTCTCATTGTGCAGTTCATGCAGTCTTTCACTTCCTCTCTGCAGGAATCCCACTGTTCCAACTGTCTGTGTGTGTGTCTGTGTGTAACCAGTGAACAGACAGAGTGTGTGCTGATAGGCAGTTAGGTGAGTAGGTGGGTTGATAGACAAGTAGCCTGTCCAATCATTTTATTCAGGCTGAATCAAAGATTCAAAAATGCTGACATACAATTTGAATTTTGACCTAGTGCAATACATCTCCTGGGAAACATGAACATGTGTAACATATTTAGTGCTAATTCAGCAGGTAGGAGTAGAGATATGATCACAGCACAAGTGAATATGTGTGAAGCTGTTGTTGAACCACAGATATGAACCTCCTGATGACAGTGGAGGAAAAGTCAACAGTATTTCTACAGTGATGTTATCTCACAGCTCGTTCACACGGAGCACATTTACACTGAGCTCTTTGATTTACAGAGAGAAACAGCTCCTCTTAAAACAGGAAGAAAAAGCTGCAGCAGGGCTGGACTCTAGGTGAAGATCATCTGTATTAGCTGCTTGGGTGGAGACAGCATAGTCATTAGGAGTCATGCTTTGGTAGCTGGACAGGAGGTCAAACTGGGTCACAATGGACAATGTAATGTGAATTAGTTTGATAAACATGTTGATGATGACTACATTTAATTAATTGATTAATTGAATAAGAATCATTAAATGAAAGTTATGTCCCCGTGTCTTATTACAGATGTATGTAACTATTTTATTACAATGTTATTATTACCATACAGTCCAAATAAAAGCTGCAATTTCATTCATTTAACTGTGTGAGTATTGTTTGATACATTCCACTAGGTATAAGTTACATTTGTTTAGCCCTGTTTTAATGCTTTTTGAGAAAATGTGATTTTTTTGTGGTGCTTTTCACAATTTACCAACTACCCAATCAAAAGGCAATTTTAAGTAAAAACACATTCAAACATTTTTCATCATGTTCAAGTAATAATTCATGCAATATAGGGTTAATAGTAATGTATACAGTAGTAGTTGATGACAGAGAAATGTCACCATGCCTGAGCACACTGCACTAACATAGATACATACTAAATACTTATATACTAAAACTATACCAGAGTCCATTTGTAAAAAACTACTTTTTACTTGTACTGAAGCAGACAGGACACAGACACAACATATGGATGCTGAGAGGTTCATGATATGTAGAAGATAGAAGGCAATCGTAGAATAGAAAAAATAAAACAGTCTTTGACCACTATAATGATACTTCCAGTTTGATGTCATTTCCAAGTAAAATGATGAAGTATCATTTTTTGTTGTTTCCCATCATGTCATTGTGTCAGGACTCAGGACAAACGCCTCTGAAACTACATTAGAACCACCACACAATGACTCATGATGCTTTTACAGCAGGACAGCTGCTGGATGATAGAAGCAACTCACAAACACACTTACACTGAGAATCATGAGTCACTTCATCTGTCACTCCACTGTTACAACATTGATTCATATTTCATTTCTTTTAGCAGCAATGTCACAAACTCACATGTTCCACACTTCTAACCAAACCATTCATTACTATTGACAGTCATATTGATTGATCAGTGAGTGACAGGCCACACAGTGACACAGCACTATGTACAGTGTGTGTGTGTGTGTGTGACTGTGAGGTAAAGAGAGGAGTCAATAAATCTCATGTTCTTGGGTAATTACACCATGACACCAGCAATCAACACACACACACACACACACACACACACACTAACCCTCCATCCGCTAACTCTGACTGAAGAATGAGAGGGGTCAAAAACTCCCAACCAGCACATCTCTTCCTTGCTAGATGCTCCATTAATACCAGTTTACACACACACACACACACACACACACACACACACACACACACACACACACACACACACACACACACACACACACACACACACACACACACACACACACACACACACACACAGGAGGCCCCCTGAGTAAGTGTTTTGTGTTGTTCCAGACAAAAGATGACACAGGGGTTCTGCAGGTTCACCAAGTTACACTCAACACCTTTTAATACCATTAATACCAGTTTAATATCAGTTTCTCCATCATACTGGTCAAAATATCAAACACCATACATCTATTATGGTTATGGTTATTCACATTGCTCCACAATAAAGCATTAAACAGCTTCCTGCTGCAACAATCCACCATCACAACTATTCTTTTAGTTAATAGAAGGAGAATGTCTCCTCACAGCCCAAAAGCTAACAGCTAGTCTCTAAAGCAGGTCTGGTAATATACTTCATACTTTTGTATAAGACATTTAAGAAGGAAATAGAATCCAGTGTCTTTACAGAGAGATGTGGTGAAAAGAGTGAAACAAATAGTCCTAGATCACTGTGTGAGCCATCACCACAAACTGCTGATTCAGAGCTTTGTAAACCAACTACTGTAAAAGAAATGCACAACCAAATTCTCATTATGTGACTTTAGCTACCACCCACATCTGGAAACCAACCAATCGGAATAGAATGATTTTGCTGCGATATAATTCATGTGTTTAATGTAGTCGATTTGCAGTAAAAAGGCGGGAAATTGGGAAAAACAGCAATGCGATTTTTAAAAAACTACAACCAATGAAGAGTCATGTGTAGTCACTTCCTGTGCGACACAATGACGACAGTTACCACAACATGAAATGTGACAGTAGATAGATAGATAGATAGATATATAGATAGATAGATCATTGTTTGGTTTACAGCAGCTACTTAACACATCAACACATAACATCACATAGCAACACATCTGACTATCCAATGGAAATATCTTACCCAAATACCCAAAAGTTGTTCTAATAAAACAAATATAAATATATGTAATAAATAATAATAAAATAGAATAGTAAGAATTTAGCAAAATTGCAAGCCAAGCAAGTATAGTAGAGATGAGCTGAATGTACATTGTGAACACGATGCACTAAATATCACTTCATCTTTTATCTGCATGCATTCATCATGTACCTTACACCATGTGTGTGTATGTACTGTGTGTGTGTGTGTGTGTGTTCACATGTGGACCTTGTGTCTCAGTCTCAGCTGTACCTGCAGAGCTCCAACCACATGAAACCAAGCAAAAACCTGCGTTAAGCAACTTCTTCTCATCACTGCTCTTCTTTTACACCACACAGCCCTAAAGCCAGCAGCTACTACATACAAGCTGTGTGTTTGATGCCCCAAAGCAGCATCAGGTATGAGTACTCTGATTGAAGAGTGTGGAAACTAACATCTCTATATGCAGCATTTCCATTAGCCTTTCTTCTTCTAGACACACATTCTTGCATTTGTTACTACACAGTACCAACACTTTGTGCACACAGACAAAAACTGGAGCATTTTCTCCACAATGTGCATTCAAGCAATTGGATTTTTTTTTTTTTTTTTTTTTTTTACACATCTGCTTAAAGAGACAGTACACACTCTCTTTCTGGCTCCTGCAGAGGTCTGAGCTCAATGTCAGCTGGATTAAGGACAGTGTGGATGCCTCCTGAATGTCTCCGCTATCTCTCACACAGCTCACACATCCAATAAACATATAATATAAACTCGCCTTATCATGCAGAAACAGCAGCCAGCCTCTTACCTCTTTTTGGTTTGGGGAAACTTTCGTGCAGGTGAAAAACTACTTTCTCCACAAAGTGCTGGATGTTGCTGTGCTCCGGTCCTCGGACAAACACCATCCAGTCGTGGGTGAAGCCTTCCACAGTGGGTTTCTTACGGACCTGGGCACGATGACCGAGTTCTAGTTTCACCTGAACAGCACCCTGTGTGAACAAAGTGATGTTGGCTCACTGCTCAAAATCACGCCAAACTTAATGGAAAAAATGTCTAGAAATAACGTGTCATCCCTTAAGCGTGTTATCAATCTGAACAGACACGTGCACGAACCAGTATAATAATTTAATTCATAAAGCGATATTTTAATGCTTTATAATTCAAATCATGAACCTGAAGTTAAAATTAACGCTTTTATAGGTAGAATTAGCTGATTTTAGTCCTTTTTTATGCGCAGCTCTGCACGTTTGCTTGACTCCTGCACTTGGAGCGTTAAACCAAACTCCATTCAAAAAACTCCCCATTTTATTTTACTCACCTTATTCATGACTTTTATTAATATTAGCTTCAATTTGCGGGTAAATGTATACTGCGCATGAAGTTGCACAAATTTCCATATACTTTAAACTAATGAGTTGCCATTACTTTCTGTCGTTAGGGTAATGTATGGCAGTGAAGAAATAGTGCAAGTAAATGAGAGAAACATAAGAAAGCTCCTTTTGAGAAAGTTGAATTTGACCCAATTTTAACGTGCAGTTTGGTGCGCGGCGTGTAACATTATGCTGGAGTGGACAGACTGAAATAGGCTGAATTAAAGCATTAGCAGAAGAGTTTTTTCTCCGCTCAGCAAAAACGTGTTAAAGCTGACAGGTTTGTTGCTACTTTTGTATTTCTCTGTTCATTCAAAGCAGATAGCGGCACGTATCGGCTACAGCTAGCTGCACGGTTTAGAAAAATCCTTGTTACGGAGTAGAAAACACCGACTCCTCTGCTGTGACAAAAACAGCAAAAATGTCCAAATAGTTCTACTCCGTTAGACGGGACAGGCCGGCAAAATCCTCCATGTGGCTACTCACCGAGCTGGCCATACTTGAGGCCCCGCGTCACTGTTATTTCATGGAGAAGTCGTTTTAAATGAGAGTAGAGGTGAGTACAGTTTGCTTATGACGGCGGACATGGTCTCTCCTGTGCTGAAGTCAGGCTCAAGACTTTCAAAGGCTCACCGGCTGTCAAAGGACGGCATTGAGATACGGTATTTCCTTTGCGGACTTTCACAATAAAACACACTAAAGGAGGAGGTGGCACTTCATATATGATGTCTGTACAGAAGGTGGCATTTCTCTCAATGTGTTTTATTACTATATCACACTACTATATATTTTTACTATATTGTGCCCTACTATATTGCAGTGAATGGTGCCCTCCATTAGTTGCATGTGTCTGCACACTGTTTAAGGATTTAATTGATATGATCAAAGCTTGGTTTTTCAAAATACAGAAGCCACGATTCTCCCATAAACACCCAGAAAATGTCTGCTGTACCTTACATAAAAAGTAAAGCATATTTAAAAAATGTAAATAATTCCATTATTTGTAATTTTCATACATTCTAAATATTACTTTATACAGCCTCATATGCTCTGGCAGGAATAAAATTCTGCTGGGGAAGAAATGTATGTATTTATGTACTGATTTTGTTGGCCTAAGAGTAGCTGAATTTACTGATACTGAGTGTAAAACTGCCTTTCTAAAAATAGACTGTCACATTATTACATTGTAGCAAATTAGTAAGACAGTATTCATCATACCATCATGGTAGGGTCTATATTTTAGGGGACATTTTTGAACCTTTGTTATAGACAGATGAGAGGAAATGAGGCAGCCAGAAATACAATAAAACATTAATGCTCCCCTTAATACATGGGTGCCAACAGGGTCTGTAGTTTTGAATACTTATTTATGTATTATATATAAGTTATGAGAATGGTTGGATTAAGTTCTCCATGGGTCCTTGGGTGTTTCATGTAATTTAATCCTATAACAACACAATGTTATTTGATGGCCTTGTTTGATGGACGTCATTACATTTAACATGTTTTATTTGCATATTCATGAAACCTGAAACCTGAAACTTGAGACGTGAAATGACCACAATATAACAACTGCTCTTTGCAGATCCAATCAGTCATGGCTCTTATAATTCTCTTTAAAAAGTTGTTTTTTTAACTGATTAATTTACCAATCAGTAGGTCCATGAGATTGTTGGACACTACTACTAATTTGCCATTGTTGAGTACTATGAGTACTTGCTCTAGCTACTGAGGAATGTAGCTCAAATAAAGCCTTGTCACATCCCAACACTCAATAGCACAATATTCTTTCTTTTTTTTTGTCTACGAAACTCCAGTCTTTTATTTTGCACGCAAAGTCCTCTCATTTCCGTTATTTTTCTCACATAATTCGGCTACCTTGACGGTTGAGAGGGGTGAAGCGCACGCGCAGCTTGGTGCACCCACTGGGCCAGCAGACAGAGCATGAGACGGAAAAGGCCAATGAATGAGCAGCAGACACGAACAGTCCTCCAATCAAGTGGCCTTCCTGTAATTATGTTGCCTTCAGGTCCCAGGGGAAAACCGGCGAATGAAGCATGTGTAGCATGTGTTAGCAGTTTCTATGTGTCAGACCAACTGGTATGAAGACAAGTCCAGCGCCAACATTCACCAACGACTAGTGTGATTCAATGGTCGATAAGAGGTCGATAATGTGTCTTTATCTAGCTATTACTGAACAAAACAAACATATAATTCTTTGAAAATTATATGGCACATATCTGTATGTAGCAAAAAAAAAAAAAAGTAAATATGCTCAAAAGGACGAGAGAAAGAAATATCAATTACTATCTATGTAGAGCTGCAACGATTAGTTGATTAATCAATTAACTGGTAACTTTTTTTAAAAATGAATTATGTTTTTCGAGCAAAAACTTGGTCAAATGAACAATATGATGACATCACCTGTGGCAGTGGGTAATTATAATGATATTGACAAAACAATTGATTCATTGAGAAATTGATTAATTGAATAATGAATAATGGTCAATGACTGGTAATAAGAACAGTTATTAGTTGTAATCTTTAAACTATTTGATTCTGAATTTTGCTTTTTACCATTTCCACTGGCAAATCATTTTCAGTGTAATACTCATCACTATACTTTTCTTCTTTTACTGTATTTTATTGGGATTTTCTTGTAGATTATTGTTCTTCAGTAGTTTTAGTTTAGTTGATTTATTTGTAGATGTTAAATAACAAAATAAAATATATAGGCAACGAAATATAACAAAATTTAAATGACAGCAAAATGTTTAGATAAACAACAAAATAATAACTATTCAATGTGTGTGAGTGTGTAGGATGAATTCAGGAACTTTTCTTAGTCCTACAGTATTCTGTACCATTTGTAAATGTACTCAGGTCTTCTTAGAAAATAAGATCTATAACAACAATAATAATAATAATAATGATGATAATAATAATAAAAATAATAATGATAATAATACATTTGATTTCCATATTGGCAGCCATTGACTTCCATATATCTAAAATGGCTGAGTCTTATAAAGCTCACTTAATAAACAGAGTACCACTTACAACATTACAATTTATTAGACTCTTTGTATACAATGATGTTCCATTATCATGTTCTGGTAGATTATGATTCCTCAGTATTCTCTATCATTTTCAAATGTACTCAGATCTTCCTAGAAAATTACACCAAAATATTAAACAATAATAAATAACAATAGCAATAACAAAAACAACAATAATAATAATAATCATCATCATAATAAATTAACAACAATAAAATGTCATTTCAATATTGGCAGTCATTGACTTCCATATAGTTCATATACGCCTTCAGTCTTATAAAGCTCACTAAATAACTACTGAGTAGCGCTTACAAAAGTGCAATTCCTGGAGCCAAATATATTCAGTTATTGGACTCTCTTTATGTTAACATTTTAATATATAATATTAAAATAAGTTTGTCACTCAAAGTAGGCGCACTATTTGAAAGTTACACGCTGGCTTCTTATCACTTTTGATCCTCGGTGCATGCCGTAGTTGCATGAGTTATCTTGGAGGCTGGATGAATGAGGTAAAGTTTGACAACAGTGAACATGTGGAACTTTATTAGTTTTAAAGGAGTACATCATGTTTTAACTTCACTCATCCTGCTGCAGGAGGAAGTAAAGTCCTCCTGATTATTAAGAATACACTGCAGGTTGTGTAGCTTTAGCTTGTGTTGATAACTTCAATGTAGCTATTAGCTGCTGCAGTTAGCTGCAGAGAACTTGCTCTGTTGTTTGTTGCATCTCACTTTATTATAATTAGAAAGGACTAGTTCAGGTTGTTGGAGCTTTTCTTCCAATATAGGTTCGAGCTACAGTGCTTGTGTAATTGTTTTAGTATTGTTTTAGACATGTAACCAGCATCAGAACCACGATTAGCCTGACATGCAGACCAAACCCCATTCAGAAATCTGTCAGTTTAACACGCGTTGACTTAACACTGTAACATCATGATACACAATATGTTACTGAAAGCTGAAAACAGCAGCACACGAGGGACACTTTAATTCGGCATAAATATATTCTTTTTAAAGTCGTGTTTTAAATGCTTAAATAAGGTTAAACCAGTGTGACGGAGCAGCATGAGTGAGCTGGCTGGTGTGACAGCTGCTGGATGGGAGACAATGCTTTTATGCTTTATAAGTGAGGTATCAGTTAAACTAGTGATCATAGTGACTGTAGATTGGAGTGATACTCTATAGAGCAAGACTAACAGCAGTAATAAATGTGTGTACGTGTCAGAATACACCACAAGTACTTTCTGAGGTGTTTGGTTTGGACTACTCAGTCACAGTTTGCTCTGAGGTTATGCAGTGTTAGTTTTGCTACAGCTGAGTGTATTTAAAAGCTTTTTAATGTTTATGTAAGCTATTTGATGTATCACATTTTAATTATAATGAATAACATGTTATTGAGAATGTGTAAGTAGTTGTTAGCTTTCATCATTTGTGGCATGCATATACAAATAACCATCTCAGCTGGGCTTTTATGACAGCAAATATATATATATATATTATATATATTTCAATGGAGAAACAATGATTCTGTGTAGAAATGTTAACAGCCAGGCTAGTGAAGATTTTTGCAAGTTAATGTAACTTAAGTAGATAGATATGAATGCCAGCATGACAATACAGAATATCTCCACAATCAAGGACAGACATGAAGGCTGATTACACAGTAGTTTTATGGAGGCCTAGTTTGATTTTTAATAAAGAACAATACTGAATATGAATCTTGAAGTGATAGTCTGCAAAGTATTTGTATGACTCAGCAAGAGTAAGATGGGTGCCATTTAAATGTGTAATGACAGGATAGTCAGAGTCACAGGTGGAGAATATCATGTATTTGATCTTTTCACTTAAAACTAGTCCGTGATTAAAGAGTGTTAACTGGAAAACATCCATCAGAGTGAAGATGAGTCAGTACCTGAGTTGAGGTGGAGCTTGGGGCATTTAATATAAAAGTGTATCAAAGTGGACATTAAGTATTGATCAGGAATAATTGTTTATGCATAATGTAAAGAGCAGTGGACCAAGGATAGATGTACCTTGTGGTACCCCATTTCTGATAGTAAGAGGGTTTAACTGAGCTCCATAATCTGCTAACCGCAGCGTGTGCAGCTTAGAAACACTTGTGTGAATATGGCTGATCTGTTTTATTGTGTTTATAGAATAAAGCTTGTTGTGTATGCATGACACAAATTGAACATAGAGGGAGACTGTCACATCTGCATTGTCAACGTTGTGAAGTCCTTCAAACACGCAATACCTGTAACTCATTCAGTTACACAGTTAAACATCTCACTTCACTCCAGTATATACTGTAGCTATACAGACTGTTTTATTTTGAAATTAATATTTTGTTAATCAATTCTTCCAGTAATATTTCAGCACAAGTTGAGTGAATTTTGTCTAACGTAAGAAATTTGCCAAGCAGTTTTTCCTTTTGATTATTTTGAAAATATCCAGCAGTCTTCCTCTTCTGCTTTTTAGCGACGCATTTCTACAGTTCTTTGTGTTGTACCGCCACCAAATGTTTGATCAGTGGAATGGCGTGAAAACATCTGCAGAAATGTACGTTATGTCACAGACGGCCTTGAATGTTTGCTTGCACATCCTCACAATATTTAAAACATGAGGACCCGCTCTTAAAAGCATTGCTCAAGAGCGCCCCTAGTGGTCAAAAACGTAACAGCGTGGCTTTAATTTGTCAGGTTTGTGTCTAAATTACCAACCGTAAATTGTGAACTAATTATCATCAACCAATATCATTTTACCTTTTTTTTAGGCATTTTGATAGAGTTTAGCTTAGTTTTTCATATTATCTTAGGTCTTATTTTTAGGGCCCAAGCACTGACCAGCGCGAAGCCCTATTGTATCTGTAATTTATCCTTGTTTTTCAGATTTTGAGAGTGTGCTGATTTGTACTGTGAAAGATTTTGTCTTGTATTTTGCGGTTTCTATGTATGATCTCATTGAATAAGATTCTGGTATCTTGTGATGTATATTGGCTTTTGCCCAGTTTGACGGCCCTGTGCCAAAACCTTATGGTTAAAATGAAGAGTATCAGATTGCATATTTTATTCAACCAGTCCATAACCCCAAATTATTATCACATGTGACAAAGAAATCTATACAATTCTTACATTTAAGAAGCTGCAACTAGACATGTCGTGATAACTACTTTTGTTGGACGATATATTGTCTCAGAAATAATCGCGATAAACAATATCATTAATTAAAGATCAATTTATACCACTGATACTGATACTTTTAATTCTTCTGCAGTCTCCACTCAGTTTGACCAATATAAAGTCAAACCCCAAATAATGAATTATCATTGAATTAAAATAGAAAAAGCAGCCAAACATTCCAGAAGCTCAAACCAGAAAATGCTAATAAATGACCACAATTAATAGATTATACTTTTTGATTGATTTGTCCACTAATTGACTTTGTTTAAAGCATCAATGATATAAAATGTTGGAATGATTATCAATCTAAACCTGCATTCCACCAACCTGTTTTACAAACAGCTGTGTCACATGTTGGGAAACCCAGTCATCAGGCTGCAGTCTGAGTGCTTATGTTGATTCCAGGCCTTCCGACATGGCCGTGAAAGGGTGTGTGGATGTGTGTGTGTGTGTGTGTGTGCTGCGCCACCTGAAAGGCCGCTAAAAAAAAATCCCATGTGCCTGTGCTCCAGCGCGTGCAGTCCACAGCAGCCGAGCGTCACACAGTAAAGCCTCAGCGGTGTCATTTCTAAAGCACTGTTGGCTCAACACTGTTCACGCTTTGTCCTCACTTCTATTGCTAATGCAGACCTAGCAGTACAGGCCAGCCCATATTGTTTTTGCTGTAAGGTAAATATGCAGTAGAAACCACTGGAACAATTTGGTGTACAAACTCTGACAGTCTTTAAATTAGAGGAACAAGCCAGGCACTTCTAAATGATAGCTATCATCTAAAACTTTGACAAATAATGGTGATGATGACCCTAAGCCTAAGCCTAACCCTAACCCTAAGCTGAGTCATTAGTTTCTGTAAAGTCTGTAAACTTCTACCAGTCACATCCATGTCAAACTCCACAGAGCAGTCACTCATTTTAAAGCATGTGAAGCCCTAGTATGGTGAGCTATAGATAAACAGTGACATGTCATAATAAGCTGGTTGTCTATGAACATCCATGAGCACTTGATAAAGTCTGGAGTGTAAGCTGGATAGCAGCAGGTGTCGTTCACTTACCTGTTAGTGTGGTCAGGAAGCTGTGTGGCGGTGAGAGGCGGCGTTGTTGAGTGTGCAGGAGCAGGGTGGTGGACAGTACAGCGAGGCAAGCGGGGCTTATCAGTTAGATAACAGCAGGGGGGTTGGGTTGGGTGTCTGTGTTTGGGGAGGGGGTGGCAGGGAGTTGGGCTACAATGAGGCTCATATTGCTTGTGTTTGTAGTAATGTTAGACCCAATATATCAGTTTACACATTTAGTTTGAAGACAAGAAGTTGGAGGGAAAAAAGGGACTAAAATATTCAGTTAGGAATAATAATAATAATAATAATGTAACTTTATGGGGGTTTATGAATTTGTAATTTATCGATAATGGCCACTAAAACTATTAAATATGTTTTTTTTTGCAGGGCTGTGCAATGTCACAAAATGTTTATATCTTGGGTCTGTCATAACTACTTTTATTGGACGATATATTGTCTCAGAAGTAATCGCGATAAACGATATTATTGTCATTTGAAAATAATTTTATACCACTGATATAATGATAATATAATAGCATAATAATACAGACTTTGGTGTAATGCAATCTTTTGTGCAGATTACAATAATAAATGACTCTTCTTGGCTTTTTACTCACAAAGCTTTAATCACACTTATAGTAATGTAACAAGTGTAGCTGTCAACAGCTGGAGTGTTTCATGTGGTTCACTGTCTCTCCTCTGCTCCACTCTGTGTGTGCAGAACACACACACATGAGCCCCACACACACTGAAACACAGAGAGCAGAAAATATTTAATAATTGTATTTACAGAAAATGCGATATATTGTATTGTGTATTTTATCATGATTTATATATGGACTTATCATATGATACATGGACATGACCATGATCATTTTTTGACCTCAGTATTAACACACTTGACATTAGCAGCTAAGAGTCTATTCATGTCACATTGACTAAACAAGTAGTGTCCTCCATTCCTCACTGTGTACGTCCTGAGTGGAGACTGTAGAAGAATTAAAGGGAAATAACTCTGTCCCCAACCATAATGACAGTCTGTGTTTTTATACAAGTGTAGCTCCCACTCTCTAATCCCACCCCCACCCCCTTTACATTATTATATTATCATTATATCAGTGGTATAAAATGATTTTCAAATGACAATAATATCGTTTATCACGATTATTTCTGAGACGATATATATCGCCCAACAAAAGTTAGTTATAGTGATAGACCTGGTTAGCGCTAAACACAAAGTACAGTTGAAGCTGATGGAAATGTCTGTGATTAGAATGACGTTATTCTGATCACTATGCTAGATAAAAAGCCATTAGATCCAAGTCATTACAATTCATCCTGTGAGGACCATGAATGTGTGAATCAAATTTCACAGCAATCCATCCAAGAGTTATTGAGATGTTTTAATAAAAAACAAAAATTCAAAATCTAATTCATGTTGGAGCATGTCTGGAGAATATCTGTGACGATATTTCACTCTGAAACACAAAGTCAAGCTCACAGTGGACATCGCCAAAGTCCCCAGATCTTCCTCTGGGGACCATGAATGTTTCATAGTGATCACTATTATACCTGTTGTGGAGGACTGCCAAAACAAACTGTAGCTGTTGAGCAGCTGTGGTGTAGCAGTCCTCAGACAGCTGGTGGTCAGCACCTGCACAGCATATTGTCAGGTCTATTGAGAAAACCTGAGCTGGCCCACTCTGCATAGCAACCTGTGGGTGAGTGAGGGAGGGGTGTACTGATGGCTTGTGAATAATTTAATGCAAAATTATGTCACAGCTTCAGGCTAATAATTTGATAACACAGGGAGGGGATCAGCTTTCACCGGGTCAGACCCTGAATACCTCCAAGCAGTGCTTCTCCGTAGAATCTTTGTGCTCCGTTAGTGCTCTGAAGCAACAGGTGGCTGCTTCACATCAGCTTTTGTTTCAAAGGCTGACTTCATCATGTACTGACATGTGATATTGTTGAGTTAGATAGGAGGGTACCGCCCAGCTTTCTCTCTGAAATTCAGTTTTCTGTCATAGTGATGTCCCCCTAAGTCAAAGAACAGGAACAATAATGCTGACACTGTTTACTCATTGAGTTTTGTGAGCTTTTTCTAATTGAATTTCCTCCTGTTCCCAGAGATGACCGGCAGACATGACGGAGAGTTTGAAGACACAATTTGATTTCCAGAGCCCTGTCATACAAGCCCAGGTGAGCTGCTGACTCATGGCCAGACAAGAGGGTGACGTGGGAATAAAGTGTTCTTTCCATCTTCTGTGATTCTGTGATTCATTCCTCATTCTCACTCCTGTGACTTTTGATAGTGTTAATCCTGTCCTCTCTAAACAACATAATGTAGCATATCTCCTACAGGAACTCCATGGGTAGGTTCAGTTTTGATACCTGGTTCAATTTTGTATTCATATTCAGATATACCCACCTGTACAATCTAATGCGATCCAATTCAACAACTCTGCCATGACTTCTAGTTTTATGATGCTTATACATGTAGTATTGAGCTCATAGTTAGTTAGTTAGTTAGTTAGTTACAGTATTTGAAAGGATTCAGGGTATTTTAAAGAAGTTGGGAAGATTTTAGTCTAGCTTAACATCCAGACTGCATACAGAGGGAAGCAGCTAGTTTGACTCTATCTGAAGTGTAAGTAATGCATGTAAAATTACACCCAGCAAACCTTAATCCCCAAATCCTAACCCTAACCCTAACCCTAACCTCTGAACTTCTTCTTGCTTGTGGTTTTTCAGGCAGTTATGAGGTATAAGTATTTCTTGGTGAAGACAACCATTTATCCATCCACTTTGCACTTCTGTGTACCATCTACTGTACCACTATGAGCGTGGTTACACAGATCTGGTTGGAGAGTACAGGTTTCGGTTTTGTAAAGACACAATGGCAGCAAACCTGGCAACCTCACTCTGATGACACTCTAATGTCGGAATAGTTCCAGCATATAACTCCTTGTACGGATTAAACAAGCAACATACGTAATGTTAATCAGTGAGATTTTGAGGTATCGGTAGGCTGCTTCCTGTAACACACAAACATATTTCCCAAAACGTTCTTTATGTGTATAAAATGTCACTGAGACTTTAATGTGACTGTTTGCTCCATTACCAAAAACAGTGACTGTGGTCAGCCTGGATTCATCAGAGTTCCAGTTGATTCCAGTAGTGATCCCTGTAAAGACCAGTACCTTACTTTGAGCTGAAATGTACATGTCGATCTGCTCTTTGTTTTCCAGACAGTGAGAAACCTTGTAGCTGCTGTGCTAAAGGAGAAGGGCCAAAATGGGCAAATTACCGGGTCCTCCACACAGGTGAGTTCTTTCAATATAATGTTTTTGTTTGTTTTGTTTTGTTTTTCAAAATAAAAGTCCCTATAATGGCTCCCATACTCACTAATATGAAGCGCTTCCTGTTGTATCAGTATGTATGATAATTTGATTGGTTGGAGTTATTAATTAACTTCTTGTTCAAAAAGGAATAGTGCCTTTGTCATTGGAGACTTCAGCAGTATAGCATTGCATTTCTATAATATCCTCAGTAAGGACAGCAAAAAAGAACCAAATTGATGCAGAAGAGATGATAAATCTTCATGTTAAATTCTAGTGCTTACATTACTCACAATGCAACTCGATTACTGACAGTTCAGTCAGAGTTTCAGGTGTATTTATGCTACTAGCAGCTATTGTATCCTTTAGCAGAGATGGGGAACAGGCTACCGTGTTTTGCTAACCTCTTCTTTCTAACTCTACACCTCCACATTTTATTACCTTTCAAACTTGTAGTCTTCAGCCCCATTTTTATGGAAGCATAGCTCCCACTCTCCAATCCCGTCCCCTTGCATTATTATGTTTTCATTATATCAGTGGTATAAAATGATCTTCAAATGACAATAATATTGTTTATCGCGATTATTTCTGAGACAATATATCGTCCAACAAAACAAATCGTGACAAGCCTACTATTCTGTGCTTTTCCATAGCTGAGTCTTATGTCATGGTGCCTGTAAGATACATTTGAAATGAAAACCTGTATTGACTATGTTGGTGGTGTGTATCAGGGTCCAGCGCTGGAGGCTTTGTGGCAGCAGTGCTGCAGCGACTGCGCTCCAATGCGTTCAACCTGCTGCGATGCCATGGTGCTGCTGGTGGATCAGGGCCACGCAGACCTGCACTACGTCCTCAACAGCGTACTCAACCTCCTGCCCTCTGCAAGGTACACAAAACACACTCATGCTGCAGCTTGTCTCATGCCTCTTGAATTGTTTAAGATAGTGGGTTCATTAAAAAAAGCATGCATGTTTTAAATCAGCTATGAAATACCAGAGACTATAAGAAGGGTACTCAACAATAATACTACATACATATGTCCTAACTTCTTTGTCATATTTTTGAGAAAAATGTTCCGACTTCTGGGACAAATCAAGTGGAACGTTTAGTCTTTTCTTCACAGCTTGGATGATTCTCATATAAGACAGTGCCTCTTTTATTGGCTTGTAAAGTCTACCGTAAAGTTCGTCCAATTTGACTTTTCAGAACGATGCTGTCAGCTCAGTACCACCAAGATTTACTCTCATATCCAGTAAAACATCAAAGTTCTTCAGTGCATGCATTTATAGGTGTGTCAACAGTTGAAATGCTCCTTCCGGTGATAATACAACGGAACCATCTGATTTTTCGTTTTGCCAGTATTTTAAAAATTCTTAAAATACCATAATAGACACAAGATATTTTTTACTTCTTCTGCTGGTATGAGATTCAAGCACTGAGAACAGACCTTATACATACATCATTACGCTTGTTAAAGTTCATGATAGGAACTGAAATTGTGTTTTATTGACAAAAATGGTGACACATTGATGCCAATACCAATATTAGTGAATAAAAAAAAATCCAAAATTAAAATATATATTGGCTGATAAGACCTCCATAATACATATCTTTGTCCTAAGCGTTTGAAAACATTTGGGGGATCATTACAAAAAATGTGTGTTTCTGTATATACACAATATATACATAAACACACAGGCCGAGGTATTATCAGCCAATATATCGATATGGGAATTTTTTTACTCCCTAATTTCGGTATCAGCCATGATATTTAACATTTTAAAAAACTTTATTGTGTAAAATGACATCAGTGCACCGAAACAGTAAACTTCACTAGGAATTGAATCATTACAATTAGACATGAATTAAAAAAAAAAAACATGCATATATTAAACTTAAACTAAGAAAAAGGGTCACATTTACATAAACTGCTGCCAATATAAGTTAAAATATCAGCATTTATCGTACAACATATTCACTAATACTGATATATCTGTGATAGGTCAATATCGGCCAATAATATCGGCTGGACGATATATCAGTCGGACTTTAATACAAACAAATGTATAAAACCAAAGTCTGTGATGTATGAATCTCTGTCTCTTTTTCTCTCTTGATTGATAAAGAGGAAAAATTACAGCTAAAAGAAGACTGATATTTCAATAAATATTTCAATAATTTAAATAATATCTGAAAGTGCCTTAATAAACTACAGCTTTACTTAAATGTTCCTGTTTTTCTTCACTAAGTGTGAACACAAAGCTGACTAAAAAGCAGGTTGCAGTTGAACAAATATGACTATAGCTCTTACATTATTATATAACATTGGATCTCAGGACTAAATCTAAAAATAGCTGACAGACCTAACTGGCAAGCCTGCACAGTACATACTCTACTTGTACTATCTGTAGAGTATGTTGATAACACAGCACCTCAATACAGAAGCAGAATATAGCATTCAATAACAGAGAGGGTGACACATTGTCTTTACCACCTCTGCTGTGTTGTCTATGATCTATTCATTTTTCTCATGGGCCAGCCATCAGAGCAGGAGACGGGAGTCTGACTGCAAAGTGACCTTTTCTATTCAACGTAATGACACGTCTTACAGTACGTGGAAAATGTTGAGTCAGCTGGGAAAATGACCTTTGTTCAGCATCTGCCAATGATTGGTCGGACCAAAGATTTTCCACAATCCTTTTTACTTCCCACAATAATGAATGTGTGTATTTTAAGATGTGACTATGACTATGGTTAATGTGTACATGTGACAGAAAACAAACAGAGAATGAACACACACACAACATAGTGAAGCTTTCAGCAGCTAAAAATACATGTTTCTGGAGGAGACCAAAACAGAGTTAAAAGGAGAGTGAATATTTGACTTACATTCATCAGGGGGGCACCAACATGACTCCAAATGAATGCTAATGTTACTCTGTGTTTGTTAACACATTTGCCATAACATAATTTTCTAAGGTGATAACATATCTACTGTAGAGCTGCTGTCAGTGAATTATTAATGAGTTGACATCTATTAAATTAATCGCCAACCATTTTAAATATACTTTTTAAGGTTTTTTTGGTCCTCTATATAATATATTTAAATTTCATCTTCATACTTTTATTAGCTTTTCTTACAATCATCTCACCCGTTCTGCACTACTGAACTTCTTTTAAAATGCTGTTTTTTACTTCATTGTATATATTGTATTTATTCTATTGTACTATTTTTTACTATTTTAAAATGTTTGCTATTTTTATTTCCCATTTTATATTAAATTAATGTTTCTATTTCTTTCTATTTTCTTTTTTGTTCTTTTTAACATTGCTTTATGCTCCTTTTTAGAACTTTTTAATGTGAAACATTTGGTGTATGTAAATGTTTCTGTTGTAAAGCACTTTGAGC
Organism: Scomber japonicus; assembly: GCF_027409825.1. Lineage (NCBI taxonomy): Eukaryota > Metazoa > Chordata > Actinopteri > Scombriformes > Scombridae > Scomber > Scomber japonicus. Next base: position 4,670,041 of record NC_070599.1, read on the forward strand.
TGCATTTATCGTATTAGTATTATCCTGGACTTTGGGAATCAGTAATTGGCATTTTTTGCAATTTTCCACATTTTATAGACCTAATTGATTAATCAGTAAAATAATCAACAGATAAACTGATAATGATTAGATGCAGCTCTAAACATGTCAGTTGTTATGTTTACAGCATTCCATTTTTTATCAAGGTCCATACATATCAGTCAAAACCTGGTTCACTGTTTTCATAGTGTTAGATGGATCTCCTACCGAGTAAAAAAAAGGTTTCACATAAATTGGAGTCTGAAATTCTCTGTGTTTTGTTTTTGACTTCCCGTGAACAGAAATGTCCAGGGACTGATAAAGGTGATTGGACGGCTGCTACAGACACAGGCGGACCAGAGGGACCGAGAAACACACTTTACCTGTCCTTATTCTATCAGGTCAGTCTCTGTCATACACGTAGTGCTTTCACTTTGTTCTACATGTCTGAAATTAATGATATCAGACTACACTTGTAGCTGTAATGACATCAGCAGGGTTATTTCCTCAGTGGAGTACCCCTTTTAACTATACATGAGTCACAAAATCTTTACTTTCCCCTGTGGTACTACCTCTTGAAACAAAACACCCCAGCTTTAGAGACTGTGCTGCTGGCTACATAGACATTATGAGGCAGGATGCGAGCAAACATGTGCCCGTTGGGAGTGTTTAAAGAGATTTGCTCTCAACTCGATCTAGATGTAGTTGATAGGAGGAAGTCTGGTGGGAGATTGTGGGAGGATGTCTTTAATAAGTCAACCCTACCTCCTACCCAAAATAGTAGGGGTTTGGATCCATCTTATAAAGTCCAAATTGCATATTCATGGGCAGAATGTTCAGAATCAGTTATGGCAATCAGTATGATAGTTCGTTTTTTCATAGTAAAACTGCTTTTTGAACTACTGGAGTGGCTCATATTCGCATCAAAAGCCAAGTAGATTAGGAATTAGATATACAGGTGATTTGTAATCTGCCAACAAACAGTGAAGAAGATGATAGTAATCTTGTTGCGCTACATAAAACAACCTCTCTCTCAACACTGTTTTTCTGTGTGATGATGGATTTGGCCTCCAAATAAAGCAGTTTAGAAGATCCAGATAAACTGTTGGTTCATTTAGAACTAATGTAGATCTAATCATCTGACTGCTATATAGAGATGGACGTAGCGAGGTGTGATGAAACCCACTGGTTTATTGGGGGCCCAAAGTTGCAGGTTATTGTCAACTCTACCATTTCCGTTTGGAGCAAGGAACTTCCAGATAAGTAGTAGGGGATTTTGATGGTGCACTCCAGTTGTACTCAGAAGTTGGAATTTCCAAGTTCTCTTTCAACTGTGTTCCAGTTGAAGTTGGATTTCTAATTCAGAAAGTCGGACGAACCTCACCAGCCCCAACTTCAAAATCCAAGATTGTAGCCTTGTATATAAACAGTGTGAAAGTTGGAGTAATATCCTGTTTATTAGCAGTTTTCCAACTTCTATCTGTGGACATGTTGCTATACTGTTTGTTTGAATAAAATGCTTTTTTCATATATGTATGAGGTATTGCTATCAGTGGCTAACCTAGCTAGAACTGGTTGGAATTCTGGTACTGCCCTCTAACTGGAATGAATCAGACTTGGCTGTGATGTTGTTCCCAGCTCTGACTTCCAACTTCCGATGTAAATGGAACTCGGCATATGACTCTCATGCACTTGAAACACGCCACGCTACCTAAGAGCCAAGCTAACAGTAGCTTAATGGAAATACCAAGCATTTCACACTTGGACCAACGTTACCTATTGTAGCTAAATTGCTAGCTAACAGTGCAGGTATTATTGTCAAGTGTCATTACACTTAATGAAATGTCGAGTTAATAGTTCGAGGAGGAGTGAGCCAACTGTCAATCAATACAGTAGAAATCACAGCCACTAAAAATCTTCAAATCTTTTTAAACGTTCAAAATGATCACCAGAATTATTATAAGAGGGTATGAATCCAGAGATTGAGACCATGATGACATGTTGAAAAAATGTTTAACTTAGTATTTCTAGAGAGAATTTGAGGCCTTTTTGAATTGGAGTCAGTTGGAGCATCTACTGGCCATCAGAGGTATTGCAGTTTAAGGTATATCTGTATTGGCTTCAGTCTCAAGCTGCAATAGTTGCTGCTTGCTGGCTGTTCATGTTTTCTTGGCTTTCTTTATGATTTCATTGTGATACCAAATCTCAGCAATTATTATGTGAGTACAGTATTATCATATCGGATTGGTATTTTGTGGTTTTCGCGGCGCAACAGAGAACAGCCGTGATTAGGAGAATGCGAACGATCCAGTCAGCAGTCAGAGTGGGGGCAGTTCTCTGTGTTACAGATCAGTCTAAATGCTTGGATAAAGTGTAGGGCTGCGCTCCTGCTGGAGTCTGGACAGAGCCCCCTCCTCCTACTCCTCCTCCTCCTCCTCCAGCTCTGCACCTCTGCCAAGATCCTGGGGCCTCCTTAATCAGTTACAGCGGGTGATAAAAAGACTGAGCTGCTTTGTCTTTTTTCTTTTTCCTTTTTTCCTTCATGTTTCTCTTCCTCCCTCCTGCTCTCCACATTTCTCTGTCTATACCCCCCAACAGCCTCTCCTCCTTTTTTTTTGTTTTCCCCGCTCTCTCTCCACATCTATATCCCCCAAATTTCTTTCTCTCCTCCAGTCTTCTCATCTTTTCATTGTCCCTTTTTTTCTCATTCCGTCTTCATCGCTGTCTCTGCTGTCTGTGTCTGTCTGGCGGCCTGAACCTCCCCGGTGGGAAGATGAATGTGTTGAGGGCAGCAGGGTGGCGCCGTTGGCCTGGCAGTCTGGCCCGCCATTGGTCGTCGGGCCTGGCACTGCTGGGTAACTGTAAATGCTGCAGGATTAATGGAGGATGCACACTGGTGCCCATTGTTGACCGTCTGCTCGCCACTGCCCCGTGCAATCTGCCACCGAGACTCTGAGCCACTTCAGCCCCCAGCAGGATCAGGGAAGGTTCAGGGCTCTGTCCGGCACACCACCTCGTTTCTCATGTGATGCTAGTCTGGCTGTCCCCCTGCAGGCTTTCCCACATACCCGCTGTATCTAGCCTGTCTGCTCAGGTGCACTAAAATGGTCATTCACACATTATTTATTGAAATATATCGTATTCTTATTGCAGCTGTATTGGGGACTAAGCAGACTCACCTGTCTTAACCTGCAGCCCTGATATAAAACCTTTCACTTGTTACACATTTACAAATACTACCTTTTCTTTTTACAATACATCTAAGCAGGTAGCACAAGTATAAGTAAAAAAAAGAACAGGTTACCAAAAGAGAAAATCCTATATGTTCATCACTATAGATTAACTGATGCTAGATTTTTGAGGCCAATATCAGTAAATGGTTCAGCAACAGTATATCAGCTTATAGGTCAGACTTTTATTTTGGAACATAAACACAAACATTGTGCTTTTTTTAATGTACTTTTTACAGAACATGGGTTTCATGTAAAAAAAAATAAAAATGGTGCACAATATTTGATCATTCATGCTGTCAAATGAACAGTAGCTTTATAAGTTAACGAGGCTTCCTCAGCACACAGAAAAATGTCCCAACTTCTGGCTTATTTCTGTATTCCAGCTCTGTATTCCATAAACATTACAGTGATACAAATAAATAAATCATGTGCACATGAGCACAAGTGATTAATTTGTGAGTACTAATGAGTGTTTTTCCCCTTATAACACCTCTTGGGATCTGTAGCTATTCAAAAATTCAGATGTTAGACGGAGGTCATGTCACCATAAAGGCTGCTGGAAACAAATTTGGTGTACCTGTTTCTCCTTCCTCTACACAAAACATTCAGGTTATGTCACTAAATCAGCTACAATAGATTATCATGGTGTATCAAACTTTTTGGTACTCGTAATCAGAAACTCCTAAATTGATTCAGATCAATGTAGTCAATTGAAGCATGCACTGATTAGTGTTTTATTTTACCTGCTTCACTATTGGCCCCTGTTTGATTATCAAGTTATCTTTTTAATGTCTTTTACCAAGATGTAAAATGTATGAGTGCTCATAACCACCAGATACTGAAATCTGAGTAACACATGTTGTTTCATGTTAAGCATGTTTGTGGATGGTTTGGCTAAACTTGAATACTTAAAATAGAATCTGTATTCTGTAGTCTGCTTTACAATATTAATGAAATGACATAGATGCAATTCTGTTGACTATGTTGTATGTATGTTTTAGTATCTATATTTTTAGTGGAAGATAAGTTTTTGGGTTTAATGCTTTATTGCTTGTATTTTCTTAGTCTCAGTTTCTAGGAATGTGCTGAAGAGATTCTTAGTTTCTGATTGGTTACATTGTAGGATGTTTCAACCAGATAGTTCCCCCGAAGTTTGGATGTTGTTGCTTTTGCGGATTTTATAGATTAATATTTAAAGACTGTCAGAGACTATGTCACTGGATAATATTTCAGTGAGGTTGGCCTGCTATCCAGCTTTCAAACGGTAAACCAGGCCTGTGGTCCAACCCAGACTTCACCTCAGAGGCTGGAGTGATAGTCCAGGAAACTGGGCGTTACAGCAGACACAGTCTACCTGGTCCATTAGTCAACCAGCAGTCTGATTCTGCTGTGAACTTGGAGTTGAACCAAAAAGGAAGACAGTCTCTGTCTTGACTTCCTTTGTGTGGCAGCTGGAAGAGGAAGCAGTGTGATAGGCTGATGGATGGGAGCCGCATTGAAGCTGAGGGTTGGGAGACGGCCACAGGGAACCTGAGGAGGGGAAGGAGGGGAAGGAGGGGAAGGGGGGGCAGAGATGGTCAGACAGATTATAGCATGTGAAGACAGGGAAGAAGGAGTAGAGTAGTTCACAAGCTGCCACAAGCACACAGGCACTCTCAGTCGTTGAACTTCCTTCCTATACACTTAGATATGTGATGATTGATGGAACGCATTGGTTAGCTGACGGTGGCATTCACCCCATCCCCCCCCCCCCCCCCCACTGCACACACACATACACACACCACCCTACTCTGTTGTTTTAACCTCTGGCCTGTCTGTGGGTTGTAGTCTGAACAATACACACAGACTTCACCTTGGATTTGACCCTAGTGTTTCGTCTGGGCTTAATGGGTTTGCAAATTCAAGAGTAATGGAGGCTCACAGGACAGGACAGGACAGGACAGGTAGAGGGCAGGAAGACCTTCAGTTGGTGGTATTGAGAAATAGTTACCGTTTTAAACTTCCAATCAATTTGAAACAATAAGCAAACATAAGAAGAATGAATATATATATTTTTCTTGCCCTTTTTTAATTAGCACAACCAAAAATCAAGCAACATAGCTCAATAGTTAAATCATACAGTTGAATTATACAGACAACCAATTAGACAGCTCCAAAAAGCCAGCAAACACAAAATTATTGGCAAAAACAAAACAAAAAAACAAACCCAAAAATAAATAAAATAAGGAACATAACAAGAATATGTTTTTTTACCGCAGTGTTTTATAGTGAGGGTGAAGCACCTCACCTCAACTAACTTAACTAAGTTTTAGTTTTAGTTTTAGTGTAGTGTAGCGTAGCGTAGTGTAGTGTAGTATGGTATGGTTGTGTATGCATAAATAAATAAATAAAGCAGTTTTAATGAAAAGGTGTAGGCTGAAGCATTTGCTTATAACACCAACCCTTTTAACATTAGTCATTCAATAGATCCCAATGTGCATAACAAACACAAAACATTTATAATAATAGGCTACATATATAATGCACATATAATAAAACAGTGTAAATATACACATATGTCCTTATACAGTATATCCCCAAGACTAACAAGGTTCTTATACATAAAGCAATCCATTACTAAATACATATCTACAATTATATTTATAACTCAGTTTTATATTTATCAATCATCTTATTTTGAAATATTGTTTGAAATCTAGTGTAGTGTTCTTTTTTAAGTATATTCCGCAAATTGACTCAAACATCTGTTTAACATCACTACTAGTTTGGAGTCAATCACAATCCAGTATGCAACTTACTCAAGTGTGATGTGGGAAGTTGAAGCCTCCAGTGCACAAACACTGAAGATGAACTTCACAGTGAAGGAGGAGACATCTTACATTAGCGGTTAAACTTTTGAAATGAAATATATTTGTATTCATAGATTCTGTGCCGTGCAGGATGTGCTACACACTCACACTGATTAGAATTGTCCCTGGCATTCCATTACTCCACCCCTCCTGCTACCTGTGATATATTTCTTTTTAAATGATGTCTAGCTGCATGTGAACTGAAAGCAAAGAGGCTCAGGTGTATCTGAGGAAGTCAAATCATCACCTCTGTGAAGAAGTGTCCTAAAACACAATAACAACCCTGACACTGATGTCTGTATGTGATGATAGGACTATCTGTCCAAGCAGGTCTACAACTGTAACTACAGCTTTCTTCTCTAATGATTTACTTTAATGATTAGAGAAGTTTCTTTCAGTAGTTGGAAACAGTTATATGGCTGCAGCAGATATGGTGGAACATTGAACTTGACGGGACAGAGGATAAAACTGTTCCATCAGATCTGACTGAGCTTTATTACAAACAGTCTCACTCTATAAACCTGGAATCTGTGTGGAACAGCTGACCTTTCAGATGTGAAGGAAAGCACAGAACTTTAACTATTGTTGGCAGATTTCATTAATTAATGAAGTATAAACAATAGTAGGATTTTGTATTTGAATTTTTTTGTAGAAAACAAGACACACATTGTTATTCCAAGCAGAGTCTCTTCATATGTATTAAAAGCTGGCTGGAGGGGAAAGTTAAACACTTGACCTCTCCTGAAGAAATAAGATAGCAGGAAGAAAAGGTAGTAAATATTGCAGATCTGAAGTCCTCGCCCTAAAAATGCTTCAGGATCAAGTTTTTAAAAGGATCTTAATTGGATCTTGTGTAGATTACAAGAACAAATACAACATTTAAAAAATGTAATTTATCCTACATGTTACAATAAAGTGTGGCCAGTACCAAAGAGCAAACCATCAATGAAGAGCATAGAGTGCTTGTATATAGTCCAGTATGTTCCAGGAGATATGATGATCAAGACTTCTCCTCCTCCTCCACATCAGCTCATCACAGCTCAGTTTGCTGTTTACGCTGATTAGACTGATTAAACACCAGAGTCACCTGCATGGGTTTAAAAACCAGGATGCGTGGCGTTAATGTGACCTCTGCTTTGTCCCGTTGTGTCGCAGGAGCAGCCCCCACCCATACATCACAGCCCTGGAGAACCGGCCCGACTGCTGGCCCGCTCTGCTGCTGGAGATTGATGACTTCATTCAGCAGGCTGCTGACAGGCAAGCACCGGGCCTTGATCCTGACAGCCAATAGCTGCATCAATTTGAAAAAGCCATCCTCAGAGAACAAGCACATCCCATTTAACTCACTGTCAGCTGTTACGATGCTGTAATGTTAAATACATACACAGCTGCTTGTTTGAGTGGTGATTATTAACACGCTGTGTGTCTTTACACCACAGGAATGAACCAGCTTACATCACCATGCTGGCTCCCTTCCTGCGCTACCTGTACTGTGAACCTCAGAGGCAACCCCAGCTCGCCCTCCTACGACACAGTCTCCTCAGGGTGCTGCTGCCCAAACACCCAGGAGCAGGATCAGACGGCCAGAGCAAGGACCAGGAGAAGACGTTGCCGGTGTTGGACAGCCTGCTGCACTGTCTCTGCCAGCTGGTGCCACACATGCAGGTGATGGTGATGGTGATGGTGATGGGGGAATGGGCTGTTTTTAGGCCATGAGATGCTGATGTCAGTATTGGAGTATTATTCTATGATATTTTAATAGAACAATACAAGAATCATATCTTCTAATGGGAAGTCTTTAGCCCCCCCCCCCCCCCCGAATCATAAATATCAAAATATATATATTTAAGGTAAAGTTGCACTTCTTGTCATCACTTTAAACCATAGACTTAGAAACAATTTGGTTTATCAATCTTATGAAATATATTATGCAGCTGTTTTATAACAAAAAATATAAATAGTCAAATTAATTTCAAAATACTGAAATAAAAGGAGCCAAAACTTTGACATTAACTACAAAAAATATGTATTTTAAGTTAGTTATGCTTGTTCTAATCACTTTTAGGCATGGACTTTTGCTGATTAATGATATAAGAAAGAATTTGCTTTATCAGACAGAATATAATATAATTGAAAATGTAAGAATGTTCTCATTCATCTAACTCAACTTATTCATTATTTAAATACTTACTTACTTACCACTACTTACTTATTTATGTTCTGAAGCTCAACCAATCAAAAGCTCCTATATGTAAGAATGGAAAAATGTCCCACTTTGGCGACTCCTAGTGGTTGTATTAAAAAAAGCACATACTAGTTAATAATTATTATAATCATTTTACTCAAGTTGTAGTTTGAGGAAGTAATAAAGGATGAGTTGGTGTTGGCTCTGTGCTGACAGGTGGACAGTGTGGAGGCCGTGCTGGAGCTGCGTGGATTCATGGACACTCTGCTTCAGGGTCTGGCCGGGGCCTCCGAGGAGCGATGGAGGACTGAGAGAGTCGGGCTGATGCTGCAGCTGCTTTGCGCCTGTCAGCGCTGCCTAAAGTTAAGCGGAGACTGCAGACCGCTCCTCAGCTTAATGCAACAGCTCCTTCCTGCCTGCCAACAGGTGACACAGCAGCATTTCTCATCCAATAAGATTTTAGATCATCATTTTCATTCCAAACTCATCTGAATGTGGTATTTATTTAGGATCACATAACCAGCATCAGGACACACAATAATACTATATGTGTATTAACACTGTGTGCTTGCAGGAGCTGCCATTGGACGAGCTGCTGATGGGCGTGGCCTTGCTCCTGCTTGAGGCTCCTGCAGCTCAGCAGACCAGCCTGCTCAGTTTAGGTAGGAAAAAAAAAGAAAGAAATAACCTGTAAAATTTTAACACTTCAGCTTTTTATTGTGTGTCCCAAAATGTCAAACTCTGCCTTCAAGACATTATAAAACAACACCATCACCAATCGTTTGTTTAAAACATACTGAAGACTTAATAGATCCCCTGGTGAAAAATGATTGGTGCAGACCACCGGTAAATCACCTGGCTGAAATCCTGACCTGCAGATGAAACCATTTTTATATCATACTGCTCCGAACAGATTAAAATCACATCATCCTGTAAAAGGCCTGCTGCAGGGGAAACAAAGTCAAGGCCAAACACTCCATATCATCTTCTCCAGCATCTGCAAATCAGCTCATTAAGAGTATTTCATCACTAATTGGTTTGTGTAATGAATATCATAACAAGCCGTGATGTTAGGCTCATTATGGGTTATTATGATATTGGGGTGTAGGCTGCACGTTTGGCATAAAAATGTTCATTTCACTCTCCATTAGCAAGCTGTCAGAGGCCAGAAAAAATCTGTTTTTCCTCTGTGTTTTTTCATTTATTCCAAAATCGGAAATACATCCAAAAAGCATGCTGTTTTATACCATGAATACACATCAAGATAATAAAAAGGTTGTCTCTAACATTATCTAGTAATCTTTGCAGAGTCTTTGTTGAATAGTCATGTCTAGTGGATACTTAAAGCTGCACTATTTCATATTATTATATTAACAGTCATTCAAATGTAAAGTAAAAGTGCTTGTACTGATGAATTCAGTTGTTTTCTTATATACATGTATGTAAGCTTTTAATAAAGTGTTTATATAGTATAGTCTCATCTACACCTGTCATGATAACTACTTAAAACACTGATACAGTATAATGGTTCTTTCAGACTGAAATATCTTAACAACTATTTGATGGTATGCAATGACATTTTGGATATATGTCTGAGCAACTGTGAAAAACCTCTGACTAACACCACCAAGAGGTCCAAATGTTCACTTATGCACTTACATATTTCAACATCTACTTGATGGATTGGCACAAAATTGTTCCCTGAGGATAGACCCTTCCGACTTTGGTGACCCGCTGACTATTCCGCTAGCACCACTAGACCTGCCACGATTTTGCCACGACTTTTATTGGACGATATATTGTCTCAGAAATAATCGTGATAAACGATAATATTGTCATTTGAAGATAATTTTATACCACAGATATAATGATAATATAAAAGTATAATAAACTTCTTAGTTTATTTATTTAGAAGACTTTGTTGTAACTCTCTACCTCCCAAACAAATAATATCACTCAGTTGCTGCTGTCAACTCCCCTTACAGTCAAGATAGCATTTATTCATCTGGTATCAAGCATAACTTTAGTGGATTATATCTTGTTGGGGATGGAATCAATCTGCAGATGCTCCTGGTTCAAAATGATACAGTACCAAACTTTTCTATAAATGCCACTTTTGAGCCATGACAAGTTCTTGATTTTATCCTGTTGTTATCCTACTTCACATTCTAATCCCTAACATGATTTGTATCTTTTTCTCCCCTTTTTCTGTCCTAATAAAGCTCTGAGTTTAATCCCAGAGCAGGCTGAGCTTTGTCCCTGGTTGAGTCCAGTCCTGGTTCTTCCTGTGCTGCAGCTCCTGTCCTGTTCAGGTCTCACTGAGCCGCTGTCTGACCAGAGGACACACAACCAGAACCACAACCTGGCCCACAGCCTGCTGCGCTGCATCAGCAGACAGACGGATAAACCCCGCCAGGTAGCACTGCAGACATTGTACATTCATCACTTTGTCCCAAGCTGATTTTATTTGCTCTGTCTTAAACGCATATGCACAATAAAGAAGATTGCACAGCCTGGTTTATAGTATAAGTGATTGTTTCAGGGATGTTATTTATTGGAGGATCTCATAACTGCAAATTATATTCTGGCATCCTGAATATTCTTGGTATTTAACTCATGACGTACACTCCCAGAGAGCTGTATAGTTGGTCCACTAGTAGTAAATAATGCCTTCCATGATAATGATGTCATAAAAGAGGAGCATCGCTGTCATAGGTCTCTTGAACTACACTTTTTCAGATTAACAGTGTTTGTTAAATAATCCCATCAGAAAGGAGGTCATGTGACTTTACTGGTAGAAGTACACTAGTGAAACTTTAGCTGTAAGCACTGTCAAACTTCTCTTCACTGCAGTGGACCACAGTGGCTCTGTGTACTACTACTACTATTTTTTGGGCCCATGCTGATACCAATGTTAGGGAATATCAATATATCAGCCGATAATCTTATATATACATAATATTTACATAAGCATACATAAACACAAATGTGGTTACCAAGTACTTGTGACAATAATATGTAATGGAGGATGTGATATTTAACAGTGTAAGAATAAACTTCATTTTTATAAAAACAGTCAACTACACTGGGAGATTAATATGTATATACATTTGGAAAAAGGATTAAATATACATAAAATGCAGCCTATATAGCTTTTTAAAAAAATCAACATATCGGATGGCATAAACACTGATACTAATGTATCTGTGATAGGCCAATATCGGCCAATAATATCGCTCAGGCTCTATTATGTACTGTAGAGTTTATTATCCAAATAATAAGTACAGAACAATATAATAAGTCATATGCAACAATAAAAGAAAAGATTCAGCAGAACCACAAGTGGAATGTATTCTTCCTTCTAATTTGTTGATTTTAGTCACTTCATCTTCTTCTCTCCTTCCACTCAGTCTGCCATACCATTGGTCCTGCCTCTCACTTCCTGGTACAGTGAGCTGAGTGTGGCTCTGTCCGTACTCCGCAAAGTGGCGGGCGATCCCGCGGCGGCCGCCGATTGGCTGCTGTCAGTCCGCTCGGCCCTGTCGTCCAGCCAGCGCCTGCCCTCCACCCTTGTCCTCATCGTGACCCATCTCATCATCACGGGTCGAGAAGATGTCTGCCAGCTGGCTCTGAACGCGGGTCAGGCCATGGCTGCAGCCGACCCCTGCCAGGTAGATAATCCACAACACTCAGTTCTACACAAAGGAGCTCTCTGGGGAAAAGCTTTTATTTCCATGTAAGCTTTAAATAAATGACACACACTTGATATTTGAGTAAGGTTAAAACTGAAATATGTACATTTGACCTTGAGGCAAAACAAGCAATGCCTTCAAGTGTTAGAATTGGGTCTCCTTCTTCAGAGCAGGTAGATGAAGATTAAACTAAATATACTTTTTATTTGGAGACAACTTCTTAGAATATTCTATAAAATGTACATTCACAAAACATTAATACGTGTACAGTACCAAGACCTGTGCATTTTCAAAGAGGAATTGGTATTCATATAAATGCCAAGGTTCAAATAGTAGCCAGCACGGTGAAATAACAGCTAGTTACTAATAGGTCAGATAGTAAATTAAATATAATGAACATTTCCATAATGTCATATACTTACCAAACATACTCTTTCTTTTTTTTTAACAGAAAACCTGTTTTTGTACACAAATTATTTACAAATGTACAAATTAACTAACCCAAAAGGTCTTAAAGGGGACGTATTCTGCACATATCCAGGTCTGTATTTATATTCTGGGGCTCTACTGGAGTATCTTTGCATGATATATGGTTAAAAAAAACCCTCCTCATTTATGTCATATTGGTCCTTTATGCAGCCCCTCAGTTCAGCCTCTGTCTGAAACAGGCCGGTTTAGCCAGATAGCTCCAGGGGCTAACTTCTATTTGTTCTCCTTTACTCCAAATTCAGTTTAACCTTCTACAATACATCTGTACATGAAGGATCCATTAAAGACCCATGGAGCAACTTAAGCACATAAACACATTTAGCAACAAAAGTCTATGGAATCAATGGCCATTTTGGACCTCCTGATTTTTAGGAGGAAGTAGAGGTCATTATGTAAACTAAGTAATCAGAGCAGGTTGAAGCCCTGGTTTCTGCCTTGCAGTGAGAACTTTTACCAACCTTAACCTCAAGTTTTGGAACTTTGACCATGTTTAGAATAGATATACGACATCATACCAGTATAAAAATAACAGAAAATCACAACAGCATATTACGTCCCCTTTCAAAACCGCAGTATAGCATAACTAACATAAAGGTGAACAGTGAAGAAGTTATGAATTTCCATTAACTGTCTCCAAATATAAGCCTGTTGTAGTCGGCTGCCATTTGCGATTTTTCAATATGTAAGCTAGTAGGCAAGGTGAAATATATATACTCTAGAGAGCAAGATCTGATTAGTTTTTGAAATAAAAGTTCCACTCTTACAACACTGGAGAAAAGAAAGTGTGGGCCTCCAGGCAGTAGTTGTAGATGATGATGTTCTTTATGGTCGGTCGTGTTTATGGTTCGTCTGCAGAGTGTCTGGCAGTCTCTGGGAGATGTTGGGATCAGTTATTATGTTTGTTTTGCACATCTACAATTCCACCAATACAAGGTTTAACTTATGACTGCCTGTCTAAGATTCCAGGGAGCTACATCTGAATTTTGCACCCACTCCATCATTAATATCATACCACATCTTTCTCTCAGAGCCTATAGCTCCACATGACAATACAATTATTTGTAGATGCAAATGATATGCAACATTTAAAAACCATTTTCACTTTAGTCTGTCAAAGCGTCTTCTTTTATCCCACCACTAGGGGTCACCGAAGTAAGAAATGTTCCAATTCTCTTCTAAAACCAACCTACAGAGCTTCTCATCGGTTGATGATTTGTCTAATTGGGTTCAACAACGTGGACAACATTGGATTTATTTAAATAAGCAAATTGGAGATGTTGGATGGAACAGTGCTAATGGTTGAGTTATGCTAGAAAATAACTGAATTTTATTTTGTATGTGTCAGTCATACAAGGCATTTATAGTGTTGTATACATTCGTACAGATGAAAAGTGACAGAAAAGAAGTTCTTCACACTTGATTTTTGTCGACTACTGAAAAGAAATTAACTCTACAGCTGCCCGAAAAGAAGGATATCAAACTAAATGCCAGAGCTCTGCCATGGATAACGGCCAACATTAATGAGCAGTATGACATGTGGTCAGTCAACTAAAACTGCAAACACCTTTGATATGGGCTTTTAAAATCTTCACGGCTGGTATGCTTGAATGGACGATTTCATTTACGAAAAACAGATATTTTTGTGAATCTTTGACTTTGAACTGATTGAAATGACAGTGATGGAACCTGCCTTCAACTGCTGGCTCTTCTGCTGTTTCATAAAGAGAGATGTTTAAAACTGACAGACTTCCCTCTGACCCTCTGGGACTGCAAATGGAGTCACTCTAGCTCCAGAAGATGAAGTGAAATATCACACGGTGTTATAGGCTGCTCATTACTCGGGCTCGTTAGACGCCTCCGAGTATTCCCCCGCTGCTCTAATTGCTCCCAGAGTGCTACTTGCGCCGGTCGTTTCATGCGTTGGTAGAAGGTTATTGGCATATTTGAATCGGCTGAATTTCCCTCCTCGCTGTAGCCCATCACATCACATCTGCCTGCATGCAGTCACAAAACACCCCAAACACTTTATAGATTAGCATTTGGATTCAGCTCACAGTGTGTGCAGATGCAAAGGTGCAACATGTATTTATTGAATTGAAATGGAAGGATGTTTAATTGATTGAAGGTGATAGTTAGGGTCAGCAGCAGACACTACAGGGGTACACTGAAAGCATATACTCCAGTAAGTTGAAGGAAAATCTCCTGTGTGCCTCTGTGCCCCTCCCTCCTCCTTTCAAGCCATGCAGGTGAAGGGGTTGCTATGCAACAGCCAAGGTGCAGGGCAGCAGTAAGTGCTTTATGTTAATTAAAGCCCGTTCCACTGCAGAGCTGTTGCTGACCACAGTCCAAGGACTCTGACTACTTCCTATTTCTGACCCCAACACCCACGGGAGTGATAAACTGTTAACCCTGCATTGTCCTTCATTCCACTCACTAACCTGCATCCATAAAGCTTGACCAGAGTGGATGTGGTTAGAAATGAGACGGGAGCTCAGATGCTGATGTCTGTGGGTCAGATTATTAGGGGGAAAGAGAGGGGGGCAGTCTTGAACCTGTACTGTCACCACAGCTCACCCTGCTGGGGTTTGTGCATATATACAGATATATATCTATATAGCAACTTACTTACTGAATTGTATTGAAAAAAACATCAAGAACATGAAGCGCATTTTAATTTTTATGCATTTTTCTCATTTTTTGTCTCAGTAGCACTTCCTATTAATCATTTACAAGCAGTATACAAACATATTAATCACTAGGCATTTTAAGTGTTGACTAAGTTACAACTTACAACTGTGTTTTACTATATTGTCATGTTTTTTAAAATAATTTAACTGTTTATATATTGCTTTTGAATGCTAAATAGGGGGACTTACAGTAAAGTGTTTTTATAAATACAGTTAAGTTAAACTACAAGACTCCTCTGCTACATTGACAATAAACTTGGGAGATAGACTTCTTCAAATGTGACTGACATGTGTGCCTGAGGAGCATTCAGAATCTTCCCTCCCCTGTCAAAACTCTGTCCATCTTCTTCTTCCCTGTCTGAATAAATCTGACTAGCCTGAACCTTGTCATAGCAGAGAGAGCACATGTGGAGCTCATCACATTAATGATCTAGTTCTAGTCCAGCAATTAATGGTGTCATTACAGCATGAATAGTTTAGTACATACTGCAGCTACCCCTTACGAAGTATGTACTGTTGCATGCAGTATGCATTCAATTGGGACATATTGCTTTATCTGCCCTTGACGTTCTGTTATTGTCCTGGCATCTATCTTAGCACTGTTGATTTCTCTGTGCTTTCATTGGTCATGTGACGAATCTTCAGCTAAGCAGGGGATTGTGGGTCCAAACAGCCAGAAGAACATGTTGGCTTCTATACTGCAAAATTGTGACATTGTGGATGAGGAAAATAGGGAATACATATTCATGCTAAGACCAAAAAACTAGCAAAACTATATTAACAGATCATCTCATACAGTATTAACTGATTGGAGGTTAAGGGTGAAGTATAAATTTGTATTTGTTTTTTTATACTACATTTAGGTTATTTCACTTACAGCATTATCTTTGATGTTGTCTGTTATATAGTAACCTTTACTGCCATTGCCGTGAACTCCAGTAATGTATTACCCTTCAGATTTGTTTGGTGTTCACAATTCTAATTACATTGCAGGAGATCTGATCTGGAATTGCATTTGTTTAATGTATTCTTATTACTGCACAGTATATAGTATAGCTTGTTTGTTTTGTTTTAACCCTATATTATCACGTTACATGTAATTATGATATTTTAACACTGATCAACAGAAAAACAAATACTTGATGAGGGAGTGAAGTGTACAAATTGATCTAAATTAAAGGCACCATGTGTAGAATTTGAAAAAGGTTTTCTTTAGTGCCCCCCAGTGGCAGAAGTTAGTATCCCTTTAAAAGAAACTGCAACAGACTGAGATGAATGGGCTGAAAGCAACACATGGTCTGCTCTAAATTTCAAGTTTTTCTATAAACAATATCTGAGTCATTTGAAAGTTGCTGCAATCACATTTAAACTTTACCTACCAGGGCGTTAAGTACATATATAATACAAGATGAATGATTGCAGAAGTTTTAGCCTCCTTTAGTATGGCACTTTAAATTGTGAAAACTGACTTCATGTTAAATATTTCAGTATCTGGAAATCCCAGCATACAGGAAATAAGAGGTGTCTTTTATATTCTCTGAAGTGTCTTCATCCAGTTTCCTTCAGCCAGTCTCACATGTGTGTCTGCAGGTCCCTTCCCTCCTTCCTGTTCTGTTGTTCAAGCTGGGGAAGGAAAAGAATCCAGGTCTGGCTCATGCTGTGCTCAACTGCCTGCCAAACCTCGGGACTCATAAGGTAGTGAGCACCTCTGATGAAATATAACATGAAATACAACCCATCTCTGATGCACTCCAGCACATAACTCCATTAATTCAATTCATGCATCCTCTCTGAAGAGTGTGTTTGTGATTGTAATTGAATCATAATTCATGTTCTGAATATTAAAGAAGAAGAAGAATGTGTGCATGCAGACTTTGCTCTGACTCATAGTCAGGTTTGTGAGAATATGCAGAGAGCTGAAGTTAGGAATATTTTAACTATATTAACTCTGTGCTTTCATGTTGCAGCTCTGTGTCCCCATGGTGCTGCAGACTTTCCATATGCTGGCCAGCACCCCCAAGCTGAAAGCAGTGGCAATGCGCCTGATGACTGCTCTGTGGAAGAAACAGGTCTGTCAGTCTACCCTTCGTCCGAATGTATCCTCTTCCTGTGTTGTCCTCTCTTTCTCAACCCACACTTGTTTCTTTGTGTAAGGACCGAGTTTACCCCGAGCTGCAGCGTCTGCTGGGTCAGAAGGACAGCAGGGTGGTGGTAGGGAGGGACGCCCAGTGGGAGCAGATTCTGGCCAGGGCCGCCTGCCTCAGGGACATCTGCAGAGAGAGGTCAGACCACCTCTTGTTAGGGGCCTAAGGGTTCGACTGGTTGAGTGCACTACAGAGTAACAATGGGTTGGGTATCATCTCACATATGTTTATTCTTTCTTTGAAAGATCAGTGGACAAAAATTGCCACATTGTGTAACAGTTCCATTGGAATAAAGTACCTCCCATAACAGTTGTTGGCCTTGTGTCCTGTAGGAAGCTTGTTGAAGCATCACTTTGGTTCCTATTTGATGAATTGCAGTGACATTTTGTTGACATTCATGTTCTCCAAGGATATGTTTAAGTAACTGTGAAAAAAATCTGACTAATGCCACCAGGAGTTCAAACTTTTCACTTATGCTCTTCTGCACATAATTTGCTCCACACATTTATGGTTCCCAAATGATAGACCCATGATGACTTTTCCTGTAGCACCACTAGTCTGTCACGATAAGTACTTTTGTTGGACGATTTATATTGTCTCAGAAATAATCACGATAAATTATATTATTGTCATTTAAGATCATTTTATACCTCTGAAATAATAAATAATATAATAGTATAATAATGCAAGGGGCCTTTTAGCTCTTAGGTCATGTCCATGTATCATACAATAAGTCGATATATAGACATGATGATGTTGAAAATATTGTACAATAAGTCAATAACGTAATTATTGTGACATGCCTAAGCATCACCATGACGTTGACTTTTTAGTTTTTGCTTGAAATATCTTGACAACTATTAGATGGATTGCTGTGAAATTTGGTACACATATTGATTGTTCCCAGAGGATAAATTGTAATAACTTTGATCATCTGACCTTTCATCTAGCATCATTATCAGTTCAAGTTTTAATTTTTCCAATATCTGCTAAACTAATGACGCCAACCTCGGCTAATTGGCAAACATTAGCATGGTAACACGCTAAACCAACATAGTAAACATGGTAAACATTACACCTGCTGAACAATAACATGCTAGCATTGTCATTGTGAGTATGTTAGTATGCTGGTGTTAGCATTTAGCTCAAGTTTAGCCTCATGGAGCTGCTAGCATGGCTGTAAAGTCAAAGTCTTGTTTTATGTTTGGCACTAGGAGAAGGAATCACCAGAGGTTCCATGATACGATATCACAATACTTGTGTCATTATACAATATTATTGCGATTTTAAATATATTGAGATATGCTGCGATCTATTTTGCAATTCATTATCTTTTTTCAACAACAACCTCATCAGAAAACAGACTAGAGCCACCTATTGGCCTGAAAAAGCAGTTGATTCAATTATTCTAGTACCATTTGCAAGTTATATAATAAAAGATCGATACTTGGTGTCCGTGAATAGATACAATATTGCCACGCAAAATATCACGATACTATGCTGTATCATTTTTTTCCCCCATCCCTATTTGGCACCATGATGTGTTTGGTTGTATTCTCACACATTTTAATGTAAAATCTTTATCTTAAATATAGGTACAGTATGTTTTCCTTACATAATTTGACACTGTGTAGTATTTGGTTTGTGTGTATGTTCCAGGCCTTACCAGCATGGAGGTGACATGTTGGCAGCCATTACACTCACTCTGAACCAGTGCACTAAACCCGACCTGGCAAGCCCTGCTGCTCTCGCCCTGCAAGGATTACAAGAGCTGTGTCGGGCAGAGGTCAGACACACACACACACACACACACACACACACACACATTAATTAGGGCCCGAGCGCTGACCAGCGCGAAGCCCTATTGTTTTTGCCATGATTATTAGGGCCCGAGCGCTGACCAGCGCGAAGCCCTATTGTTTTTGCCATGATTATTAGGGCCCGAGCGCTGACCAGCGCGAAGCCCTATTGTTTTTGCCATGATTATTATTATTCTCTTTATTTTTCTTCTGACAAAGTAACTGCCTTTTTCCCCCACTAAACATGCCCCGAAACTCACCAAAGTTTGCATGCAAGTCAGACCCGGCGAAAAATTTGATATTTTATGGTTTGCATAAATGGGCGAGGCAAAATGGCTCTGTAGCGCCACCTGCAAAATCAATAAAAGCGAGCCCCTCGTGACAGATTGACATAGAGAAACGAAACTTGGTACACATGTTCAACATGTCAAGACGCACCAAAAAGTCTCTTGGACACATACCCTAACACCAACAGGAAGTCGGCCATTTTGAATCAAAATATTGATTTTAATGCAAATTGTGGCATCATATTTGAATGCACTACTCCTAGAGTTTTCTTCCCATCCACTTCAAATTCACACAGGATCATCTTGAGACATTGGAGATGAAAAGTTATCAAAAGGTTTTTCCCCCGTCATTCCTGGTTGCCGTGGTGACGCGGCGAATTTCGATGCTTCGCCATGAAATTTCAAACCCTCATAACTTGACTCCACATTGTCTGAGCTTTATCAAATTTCAGATGCTTGTTCAGGGTCCTGCTCTGAACACATGTACAGTCTCATATTTAGTGACAGTCATAGCGCCCCCTACTGGCAACAGGAAGTCACTTGCTTCATTCTTTCACTAATTACTCCCATAATCTTCATCCCATCCACTTCAAATTCACACAGGATCATCTTGAGACATTGGAGATGAAAAGTTATCAAAAGGTTTTTCCCTCGTCATTCCTGGTTGCCGTGGTGACGTGGCGAATTTCGATCCTTCGCCATGAAAATTCAAACCCTCATAACTTGACTCCACATGGTCTGAGCTTTTCCAAATTTAATATGCTTGTTCAGTGTCCCAGTCTGAAAAAATGTACAGTCTCATATTTTGTTACAGTCATAGCGCCCCCTACTGGCAACAGGAAGTCACTTGCTTCATTCTTTCACTAATTACTCCCATAATCTTAAGTATTTACACCTGAAATTGACTCAGCTGAGACATGAGACCTTGGTGATGCTACATTCTGCAACTCGTGACCCATCATCAAATACTGTTGCCATGACAACGCATTCAACGCCATGAAATACGATTACACTTTTAAGGGGCAAAGGATGCCTCCACGGTAACGAAACTCAACACACACGTCTGGAGTGGGGTCATTTAACATCCTATATACTTCAATGGGATGGGTGTGACTAAATGGCTCAATAGCGCCCCCTTGAATATTTCAAATTTGAACCTCAGACTTCCTGATTGACGTAGAAGAATGCAATTCGGTAGGTTTATGTATCATTTCCAGACGCACAAAAACGCCATTTGGACCTATACCCTAAGTCCAACAGGAAGTCGGCCATCTTGGGAAAAATGCTCAATTTTGGTGAGTGTTTTGGTCATTTCCACGCCTCATATTTGAACGAACTACTCCTAGAGATTTCATCCCATCCACTTCAAATTCACACAGAGTCAGCTTGAGACATTGGAGATGACAAGTTATCAAAAGCTTTTTTATGACTTCTTCCTGTTGGGCGTGGCTGTGCAAACAATTTCGATGCTTCGCCATGAAGCAGGAAGTCCTTATAACTCCTACAGACATTGTCCCACCTACACCAAATTGATCACGCATGTAGAGGGTCCCGCCCTGAACACATCTATGCATCAATACTGCGTCAAATACACAGCGCCACCTACTGGACACAGGAAGTCAGCCTCACATGACAAACATTATCCTATTTACTTGAAATTTACAGGATGTGTTCTCCACATCACACACTGCAACATGACATGTAATTGGTGGGTGATCTCTAGCGCCACCTAGTGGACACATGCAATGTGACTTAGCCCCATCACACAACGTTCATTACGAGCACGGGTGCCAAGACGCCTACGTGCCCGCTGTGTCTGCCGTGTGCGTGCAGCATGCACCGACATGCGCGTACGGCACGGTGCATGGGGGCGCGAGGGCCCGTTCATCACTGCTTGCAGTTTTAATTATTATTATTTTTTTTCTCTCCCGATGACGGCCTTTTTGCCCCCCTGAACGTGCCTTAAAAGTCACCAAAGTTTGCATTCAAGCCAGACCTGGCGAAAATTTCGATATTTTATGGTTTGCACAAATGGGCGTGCCAAAATGGCTCTCTAGCGCCCCCTACAAAATCAATAAAAGCGAGCCCCTCGTGACAGATTGACATAGAGAAACGAAACTTGGTACACATATTCATCATGTCAAGACGCACCAAAAAGTCTCTTGGACACATACCCTAACACCAACAGGAAGTCGGCCATTTTGAATCTAAATATTGATTTTAATGCAAATTGTGGCATCATATTTGAACGCACTACTCCTAGAGTTTTCTTCCCATCCACTTCAAATTCACACAGAGTCATCTTGAGACATTGGAGATGAAAAGTTATCAAAAGCTTTTTCCCCCGTCATTCCTGGTTGCCGTGGTGACGCGGCGAATTTCGATCCTTCGCCATGAAATTTCAAACCCTCATAACTTGACTCCACATGGTCTGAGCTTTTCCAAATTTAATATGATTGTTCAGCGTCCTGGTCTGAACACATGTACAGTCTCATATTTAGTGACAGTCATAGCGCCACCTAGTGGCGACAGGAAGTCACTTGCGTCATTTGTTCATTAATTACTCCCATAATCTTGAGTATTTCCACCTGAAATTGACTCAGCTGAGACATAAGACCTTGGTGATGCTACATTTTGCAGCTCATGACCCATCATCAAATACCGTTGCCATGACAACACATTCAACGCCATGAAAATACGATTACAGTTTTCAGGGGCAAAGGATGCCTCCACGGTAACAAAACTCAACACACACACCTGGAGTGGGTTCATTTAACGTCCTATATACTTCAATGGGATGGGCATGACTAAACGGCTCAATAGCGCCCCCTTGAATATTTCAAAATTGAACCTCAGCCTTCCTGATTGACATACAAGAATGAAATTCGGTAGGTTTATGTATCATCTCCAGACGCACAAAAACGCCATTTGGACCCATACCCTAAGTCCAACAGGAAGTCGGCCATCTTGGGAAAAATGCTATATTTTACTGAGTTTTTTGGTCATTTCCAGGCCTCATATTTGAACGCACTAGTCCTAGGGATTCCATCCCATCCACTTCAAATTCACACAGAGTCATCTTGAGACATTGGATATGACAAGTTATCAAAAGCTTTTTTATGACTTCTTCCTGTTGGGCGTGGCTGTGCAAACAATTTCGATGCTTCGCCATAAAGCAGGAAGTCTTTATAACTCCTACAGACATGGTCCTGTCTACACCAAATTCATCACGCATGTAGAGGGTCCCGCCCTGAACACATCTATGCATCAATACTGCGTCAAATACACAGCGCCACCTACTGGACACAGGAAGTCAGCCTCATATGACAAACATTATCCGATTTACATGAAATTTACAGGATGTGTTCTCCACAGCACACACTGCAACATGACATGTAATTGGTGGGTGATCTCTAGCGCCACCTAGTGGACACATGCAATGTGACTTAGCCCCATCACACAACATTCATTACAAGCCCAGGTGCCAAGACGTCTACGTGCCCGCTGTGTCTGCCGTGTGACTGCAGCACGCACCGACATGCGAGTACGGGGCGGTGCATGGGGGCGCGAGGGCCCGTTCATCACTGCTTGCAGTTTTAATTAGGGCCCGAGCGCTGACCAGCGCGAAGCCCTATTGTTTTTGCCATGATTATTAGGGCCCGAGCGCTGACCAGCGCGAAGCCCTATTGTTTTTGCCATGATTATTATTATTATTCTCTTTATTTTTCTTCTGACAAAGTAACTGCCTTTTTCCCCCACTAAACGTGCCCCGAAACTCACCAAAGTTTGCATGCAAGTCAGACCCGGCGAAAAATTTTATATTTTTTGGTTTGCATAAATGGGCGAGGCAAAATGGCTCTCTAGCGCCACCTGCAAAATCAATAAAAGCGAGCCCCTCGTGACAGATTGACATAGAGAAACGAAACTTGGTACACATGTTCAACATGTCAAGACGCACCAAAAAGTCTCTTGGACACATACCCTAACACCAACAGGAAGTCGGCCATTTTGAATCAAAATATTGATTTTAATGCAAATTGTGGCATCATATTTGAATGCACTACTCCTAGAGTTTTCTTCCCATCCACTTCAAATTCACACAGAATCATCTTGAGACATTGGAGATGACAAGTTATCAAAAGGTTTTTCCCCCGTCATTCCTGGTTGCCGTGGTGACGTGGCGAATTTCGATGCTTCGCCATGAAATTTCAAACCCTCATAACTTGACTCCACATTGTCTGAGCTTTTCCAAATTTCAGATGCCTGTTCAGGGTACTGCTCTGAACACATGTACAGTCTCATATTTAGTGACAGTCATAGCGCCCCCTACTGGCAACAGGAAGTCACTTGCTTCATTCTTTCACTAATTACTCCCATAATCTTCATCCCATCCACTTCAAATTCACACAGGATCATCTTGAGACATTGGAGATGAAAAGTTATCAAAAGCTTTTTCACTCGTCATTCCTGGTTGCCGTGGTGACGTGGCGAATTTCGATCCTTCGCCATGAAAATTCAAACCCTCATAACTTGACTCCACATGGTCTGAGCTTTTCCAAATTTAATATGCTTGTTCAGTGTCCCAGTCTGAACACATGTACAGTCTCATATTTAGTGACAGTCATAGCGCCACCTACTGGCAACAGGAAGTCACTTGCTTCATTCTTTCACTAATTACTCCCATAATCTTAAGTATTTACACCTGAAATTAACTCAGCTGAGACATAAGACCTTGGTGATGCTACATTCTGCAACTCGTGACCCATCATCAAATACTGTTGCCATGACAACGCATTCAACGCCATGAAATACGATTACACTTTTCAGGGGCAAAGGATGCCTCCACGGTAACGAAACTCAACACACACGTCTGGAGTGGGTTCATTTAACATCCTATATACTTCAATGGGATGGGCGTGGCTAAACGGCTCAGTAGTGCCCCCTTGAATATTTCAAAATTGAACATCAGCCTTCCCGATTGACATAGAAGAATGAAATTCGGTAGGTTTATGTATCATCTCCAGACGCACAAAAACGCCATTTGGACCCATACCCTAAGTCCAACAGGAAGTCGGCCATCTTGGGAAAAATGCTCAATTTTGGTGAATGTTTTGGTCATTTCCACGCCTCATATTTGAACGAACTACTCCTAGAGATTTCATCCCATCCACTTCAAATTCAGACAGAGTCAGCTTGAGACATTGGAGATGACAAGTTATCAAAAGCTTTTTTATGACTTCTTCCTGTTGGGCGTGGCTGTGCAGACAATTTCGATGCTTCGCCATGAAGCAGGAAGTCCTTATAACTCCTACAGACATTGTCCCGTCTACACCAAATTGAACACACATGTAGAGGGTCCCGCCCTGAGCACATCTATGCATCAATACTGTGTCAAATACACAGCGCCAACTACTGGACACAGGAAGTCAGCCTCACATGACAAACATTATCCGATTTACATGAAATTTACAGGATGTGTTCTCCACATCACACACTGCAACATGACATATAATTGGTGGGTGATCTCTAGCGCCACCTAGTGGACACATGCAATGTGACTTAGCCCCATCACACAACATTCATTACAAGCCCGGGTGCCAAGACGTCTACGTACCCGCTGTGTCTGCATGTGACTGCAGCATGCACCGGCATGCGCGTACAAGGCGGTGCATGGGGGCGCGAGGGCCCGTTCATCACTGCTTGCAGTTTTAATTAGGGCCCGAGCGCTGACCAGCGCGAAGCCCTATTGTTTTTGCCATGATTATTCCCCTTTATTTTTCTTCTGACAAAGTAACGGGCTTTTTGCCCCCCTGAACGTGCCTTAAAAGTCACCAAAGTTTCCACGCAAGCCAGACCCGGCGAAAAATTTGATATTTTATGGTTTGCATAAACGGGCGTGCTAAAATGGCTCTCTAGCGCCACCTGCAAAATTAAGAACATCGATCCCGTCGCGACAGATTGACATAGAGAAACGAAACTTGGTATACATGTTCATCACGTCAAGACGCACAAAAAAGTCAGTGGGGCCCATGACGTCACTCCAACAGGAAGTCGGCCATTTTGAATCAAATTATTGATTTTAATGCAGAATTTGGCATCATATTTGAGCGAACTAGTCCTAGAGATTTCATCCCATCCACTTCAAATTCACACAGAGTCATCTTGAGACATGGGAGATGAAAAGTTATCAAAAGCTTTTCCCCCCGTCATTCCTGGTTGCCGTGGTGATGCGGCGAATTTCGATGCTTCGCCATGAAATTTCAAACCCTCTTAACTTGACTCCACATGGTCTGAGCTTTTCCAAATTTCATATGCTTATTCAGCGTCCTGGTCTGAACACATGTACAGTCTCATATTTAGTGACAGTCATAGCGCCACCTAGTGGCGACAGGAAGTGACTTGCTTCATTCATTCACTAATTACTCCCATAATCTTAAATATTTACACCTGAAATTGACTCAGCTGAGACATAAGACCTTGGTGATGCTACATTCTGCAACTCGTGACATATCATCAAATACCGTTGCCATGACAACACATTCAACGCCATGATAATACGATTACAGTTTTTAGGGGCAAAGGATGCGTCCACGTTAATGAAACTCAGCACACACGTCTGGAGTGCGTTCATTTAACATCCTATATACTTCAATGGGATGGGAGTGGCTAAACGGCTC
Source organism: Scomber japonicus (assembly GCF_027409825.1). Taxonomy (NCBI): domain Eukaryota; kingdom Metazoa; phylum Chordata; class Actinopteri; order Scombriformes; family Scombridae; genus Scomber; species Scomber japonicus. The sequence goes on from NC_070599.1 coordinate 4,696,101, forward strand.
AATAGCGCCCCCTTGAATATTTCAAAATTGAACCTCTGCCTTCCCGATTGACATAGAAGAATGAAACTCGGTAGGTTTATGTATCATCTCCAGGCGCACAAAAACCCCATTTGGACCCATACCCTAAGTCCAACAGGAAGTCGGCCATCTTGGAAAAATGCTCAATTTTGGTAAATTTTTTGATGATTTCAAGGCCACATATTTTAACGAACTAGTCCTAGAGATTCCATCCCATCCACTTCAAATTCACACAGAATCATCTTGAGACATTGGAGATGAAAAGTTATCAAAAGCTTTTTCGCCCGTCATTCCTGGTTGCCGTGGTGACGCAGCGAATTTCGATGCCTCGCCATGAATTTTCAAACCCTCATAACCTGACTCCACATGGTCTGAGCTTTTCCAAATTCACCAAAGCAAGCCAGCCTTGGCGAAAAATTTCATATTTTATGGTATTTGTAAATGGGCGTGGCAAAATGGCTCTGTAGCGCCCCCTTGAGAAATGAAAAACATCCATCCCCTCGCCACAGATTGACATAGAGAAATGAAACTTGGTAGACATGTTCATCATGTCAAGACGCACAAAAAACGTCTAGGTGCCCATGACGTCACTCCAACAGGAAGTCGGCCATTTTGAATCAAAGTATTGATTTTCATGCCGATTGTGGCATCATATTTGAACGAACTAGTCCTAGAGATTTCATCCCATCCACTTCAAATTCACACAGAGTCATCTTCAGACATTGGAGATGAAAAGTTATCAAAAGCTTTTTCGCCCGTCATTCCTGCTTGCCGTGGTGACGCGGCGAATTTCGATGCTTCGCCAAGAAATTTCAAACCCTCATAACTTGACTCAACATGGTCTGAGCTTTACCAAATTTAATATGCTTGTTCAGCGTCCTGGTCTGAACACATGTACAGTCTCATATTTAGTGACAGTCATAGCGCCACCTACTGGCAACAGGAAGTGACTTGCTTCATTCTTTCACTAATTACTCCCATAATCATAAGTATTTACACCTGAAATTGACACAGCTGAACCATAAGACCTTGGTGATTCTACATTCTCCGACCGAGCCGCAGCCCGACATGCGTGGGGGCGCGAGGGCCCGTTCATCACTGCTTGCAGTTTTAATTATTATTATTTTTCTTCTCTCACAACGACGGCCTTTTTGCCCCCCTGAACGTGCCGTAAAAGTCACCAAAGTTTGCACGCAAGCCAGACCCGGCGAAAATTTCGATATTTTATGGTCTGCACAAATGGGCGTGTCAAAATGGCTCTCTAGCGCCCCCTACAAAATCAATAAAAGCGAGCCCCTCGTGACAGATTGACATAGAGAAACGAAACTTGGTACACATGTTCATCATGTCAAGACGCACCAAAAAGTCTCTTGTACACATACCCTAACACCAACAGGAAGTCGGCCATTTTGAATCAAAATATTTATTTTAATGCAAATTGTGGCATCATATTTGAACGCACTACTCCTAGAGATTTCATCCCATCCACTTCAAATTCACACAGAGTCATCTTGAGACATTGGAGATGAAAAGTTATCAAAAGCTTTTTCCCACGTCATTCCTGGTTGCCGTGGTGACGCGGCGAATTTCGATGCTTCGCCATGAAATTTCAAACTCTCATAACTTGACTCCACATGGTCTGAGCTTTTCCAAATTTAATATGCTTGTTCAGTGTCCCCGTCTGAACATATGTACAGTCTCATATTTAGTGACAGTCATAGCGCCACCTACTGGCAACAGGAAGTCACTTGCTTCATTCTTTCACTAATTACTCCCATAATCTTCATCCCATCCACTTCAAATTCACACAGAGTCATCTTGAGACATTGGAGATGAAAAGTTATCAAAAGCTTTTTCCCTCGTCATTCCTGGTTGCCGTGGTGACGTGGCGAATTTCGATCCTTCGCCATGAAAATTCAAACCCTCATAACTTGACTCCACATGGTCTGAGCTTTTCCAAATTTAATATGCTTGTACAGTGTCCCCGTCTGAACATATGTACAGTCTCATATTTAGTGACAGTCATAGCGCCCCCTACTGGCAACAGGAAGTCACTTGCTTCATTCTTTCACTAATTACTCCCATAATCTTAAGTATTTACACCTGAAATTGACTCAGCTGAGACATAAGACCTTGGTGATGCTACATTCTGCAACTCGTGACCCATCATCAAATACTGTTGCCATGACAACGCATTCAACGCCATGAAATACGATTACACTTTTCAGGGGCAAAGGATGCCTCCATGGTAACGAAACTCAACACACACGTCTGGAGTGGGGTCATTTAACATCCTATATACTTCAATGGGATGGCCGTGACTAAACGGCTCAATAGCGCCCCCTTGAATATTTCAAAATTGAACCTCAGACTTCCCGATTGACATAGAAGAATGAAATTCGGTAGGTTTATGTATCATCACCAGACGCACAAAAACGCCATTTGGACCCATACCCTAAGTCCAACAGGAAGTCGGCCATCTTGGGAAAAATGCTCAATTTTGGTGAGTGTTTTGGTCATTTCCACGCCTCATATTTGAACGAACTACTCCTAGAGATTTCATCCCATCCACTTCAAATTCACACAGAGTCAGCTTGAGACATTGGAGATGTCAAGTTATCAAAAGCTTTTTTATGACTTCTTCCTGTTGGGCGTGGCTGTGCAGACAATTTCGATGCTTCGCCATTAGGCAGGAAGTCCTTATAACTCCTACAGACATGGTCTGATCTACACCAAATTCATCATGCATGTAGAGGGTCCCGCCCTGAACACATCTACGCATCAATACTGTGTCAAATACACAGCGCCACCTACTGGACACAGGAAGTCAGCCTCACATGACAAACATTATCCTATTTACATGAAATTTACAGGATGTGTTCTCCACATCACACACTGCAACATGACATGTAATTAGTGGGTGATCTCTAGCCCCACCTAGTGGACACATGCAATGTGACTTAGCCCCATCACACAGTGTTCATTACAAGCCCCGGTGCCAAGACGTCTACGTGCCCACTGTGTCTGCCGTGTGACTGCAGCATGCACCGACATGCGCGTACAAGGCGGTGCATGGGGGCGCGAGGGCCCGTTCATCACTGCTTGCAGTTTTAATTAGGGCCCGAGCGCTGACCAGCGCGAAGCCCTATTGTTTTTGCCATGATTATTATTATTATTATTATTATTATTTTTTTTTTTCTCTCCCGACGACGGCCTTTTTGCCCCCCTGAACGTGCCCCGAAAGTCACCAAAGTCTGCACGCAAGCCAGACCCGGCGAAAATTTCGATATTTTATGGTTTGCACAAATGGGCGTGCCAAAATGGCTCTCTAGCGCCCCCTACAAAATCAATAAAAGCGAGCCCCTCGTGACAGATTGACATAGAGAAACGAAACTTGGTACACATGTTCAACATGTCAAGACGCACCAAAAAGTCTCTTGGACACATACCCTAACACCAACAGGAAGTCGGCCATTTTGAATCAAAATATTGATTTTAATGCAAATTGTGGCATCATATTTGAACGCACTACTCCTACAGTTTTCTTCCCATCCACTTCAAATTCACACAGAGTCATCTTGAGACATTGGAGATGACAAGTTATCAAAAGCTTTTTCCCCCGTCATTCCTGGTTGCCGTGGTGACGCGGCGAATTTCGATCCTTCGCCATGAAAATTCAAACCCTCATAACTTGACTTCACATGGTCTGAGCTTTACCAAATTTCAGATGCTTGTTCAGTGTCCCAGTCTGAACACATGTGCAGTCTCATATTTAGTGACAGTCATAGCGCCACCTACTGGCAACAGGAAGTCACTTGCTTCATTCTTTCACTAATTACTCCCATAATCTTCATCCCATCCACTTCAAATTCACACAGGATCATCTTGAGACATTGGAGATGACAAGTTATCAAAAGCTTTTTCCCTCGTCATTCCTGGTTGCCGTGGTGACGCGACGAATTTCGATCCTTCGCCATGAAAATTCAAACCCTCATAACTTGACTCCACATGGTCTGAGCTTCTCCGAATTTCAGATGCTTGTTCAGTGTCCCGGTCTGAACACATGTGCAGTCTCATATTTTGTGACAGTCATAGCGCCCCCTACTGGCAACAGGAAGTCACTTGCTTCATTCTTTCACTAATTACTCCCATAATCTTAAGTATTTCCACCTGAAATTGACTCAGCTGAGACATAAGACCTTGGTGATGCTACATTCTGCAACTCGTGACCCATCATCAAATACTGTTGCCATGACAACGCATTCAACGCCATGAAATACGATTACACTTTTCAGGGGCAAAGGATGCCTCCACGGTAACGAAACTCAACACACACGTCTGGAGTGTGGTCATTTAACATCCTATATACTTCAATGGGATGGCCGTGACTAAATGGCTCAATAGCGCCCCCTTGAATATTTCAAAATTGAACCTCAGACTTCCCCATTGACATAGAAGAATGACATTCGGTAGGTTTATGTATCATCTCCAGACGCACAAAAACGCCATTTGGACCCATACCCTAATACCCGCTGTGTCTGCATGTGACTGCAGCATGCACCGGCATGCGCGTACAAGGCGGTGCATGGGGGCGCGAGGGCCCGTTCATCACTGCTTGCAGTTTTAATTCTTCTTCTTCTCCCAAAACAACGCCCTTTTTGCCCCCCTGAACGTGCCTTAAAAGTCACCAAAGTTTGCACGCAAGCCAGACCCGGCGAAAATTTTGATATTTTATGGTTTGCAGAAATGGGCGTGCCAAAATGGCTCTCTAGCGCCCCCTATTGAATATAAAAATGTGAGAGATTGACGTACATGAACGAAATTTGGTATATATATGTATCATGTCCAGACGCACAAAAAAGTAATTGGGGCCCATGACGTCAATCCAACAGGAAGTCGGCCATTTTGAAAAATATGTGCGATTTTGGCGTTTTCCACTCCTCGTACTTCAACGAACTAGTCCTAGAGATTTCATCTCATCCACTTCAAATTCACACAGACTCATCTTGAGACATTGGAGATGAAAAGTTATCAAAAGCTTTTTCGTCCGTCATTCCTGGTTGCCGTGGTGACGCGGCGAATTTCGATGCTTCGCCATGAAATTTCAAACCCTCATAACTTGACTCCACATGGTCTGAGCTTTACCAAATTTAATATGCTTGTTCAGCGTCCTGCTCTGAACACATGTACAGTCTCATATTTAGTGACAGCCATAGCGCCACCTACTGGCAACAGGAAGTCACTTGCGTCATTTGTTCATGAATTATTCCCATAATCTTAAGTATTTCCACCTGAAATTGTCTCAGCTGAGACATAAGACCTTGGTGATGCTACAGTCTGTAACTCGTGACCCATCATCAAATACCGTTGCCATGACAACGCATTCAACGCCATGAAAATACGATTACAGTTTTCAGGGGCAAAGGATGCCTCCACGGTAACAAAAGTCAACACACACGTCTGGAGTGGGGTCATTTAACATCCTATATATTTCAATGGGATGGGCGTGACTAAACGGCTCAATAGCGCCCCCTTGAATATTTCAAAATTGAACCTCAGCCTTCCCGATTGACATAGAAGAATGAAATTCGGTAGGTTTATGTATCATCTCCAGACGCACAAAAACCCCATTTGGACCTATACCATAAGTCCAACAGGAAGTCGGCCATCTTGGATAAATGCTCAATTGTGTTGAGTTTTTTGATGATTTCAAGGCCTCATATTTGAACGAACTAGTCCTAGGGATTTCATCCCATCCACTTCAAATTCACACAGAATCATCTTGAGACATTGGAGATGAAAAGTTATCAAAAGCTTTTTCCCCCGCCATTCCTGGTTGCCGTGGTGAAGCAGCGAATTTCGATGCTTCGCCATGAAATTTCAAACCCTCATAACTTGACTCCACATGCTCTGAGCTTTTCCAAATTTAATATGCTTGTTCAGTGTCCTGGTCTGAACACATGTACAGTCTCATATTTAGTGACAGTCATAGCGCCACCTACTGGTAACAGGAAGTCACTTGCTTCATTCTTTCACTAATTACTCTCATAATCTTAAGTATTTACACCTGAAATTGACTCAGCTAAGACATAGCGCCAGTTATCAAAATCTTTTTTATGACTTCTTCCTGTTGGCCGTGGCTGTGCGTACAATTTCGATGCTTCGCCATGAGGCAGGAAGTCCTTATAACTCCTACAGACATTGTCCTGTCTACACCAAATTCATCACGCATGTACAGGGTCCCGCCCTGAACACATCTATGCATCAATACTGTGTCAAATACACAGCGCCACCTACTGGACACAGGAAGTCAGCCTCATATGACAAACATTATCCGATTCATATGAAATTTACAGGATGTCTTCTCCACATCACACACTGCAACATGACATGTAATTGGTGGGTGATCTCTAGCGCCACCTAGTGGACACATGCAATGTGACTTAGCCCCATCACACTACGTTCATTACGAGCCCGGGTGACAAGACGTCTACGTGCCCGCTGTGTCTGCCGTGTGACTGCAGCACGCACCGGCATGCGCGTACGGCGCGGTGCGTGGGGGCGCGAGGGCCCGTTCATCACTGCTTGCAGTTTTAATTAGGGCCCGAGCGCTGACCAGCGCGAAGCCCTATTGTTTTTGCCATGATTATTAGGGCCCGAGCGCTGACCAGCGCGAAGCCCTATTGTTTTTGCCATGATTATTCCCCTTTATTTTTCTTCTGACAAAGTAACGGCCTTTTTGCCCCCCTGAACGTGCTCGAAAAGTCACCAAAGTTTGCATGCAAGCCAGACCTGGCGAAAAATTTGATATTTTATGGTTTGCATAAACGGGCGTGCCAAAATGGCTCTCTAGCGCCACCTGCAAAATTAAGAACATCGATCCCGTCGCGACAGATTGACATAGAGAAACGAAACTTGGTATACATGTTCATCATGTCAAGACGCACAAAAAAGTCAGTGGGGCCCATGACGTCACTCCAACAGGAAGTCGGCCATTTTGAATCAAATTATTGATTTTAATGCCGAATTTGGCATCATATTTGAGCGAACTAGTCCTAGAGATTTCATCCCATCCACTTCAAATTCACACAGAGTCATCTTGAGACATTGGAGATGAAAAGTTATCAAAAGCTTTTTGGCCCGTCATTCCTGGTTGCCGTGGTGACGTGGCGAATTTCGATGTCTCGCCATGAAATTTCAAACCCTCATAACTTGACTCCACATGGTCTGAGCTTTTCCAAATTTCAGATGCTTGTTCAGGGTCCCGGTCTGAACACATGTACAGTCTCATATTTAGTGACAGTCATAGCGCCACCTAGTGGCAACAGGAAGTCACTTGCTTCATTCATTCACTAATTACTCCCATAATCTTAAATATTTACACCTGAAATTGACTCAGCTGAGACATAAGACCTTGGTGATGCTACATTCTGCAACTCATGACCCATCATCAAATACCGTTGCCATGACAACCCATTCAACGCCATGATAATACGATTACATTTTTTAGGGGCAAAGGATGCCTCCACGGTAACAAAACTCAACACACATGTCTGGTGTGCGTTCATTTAACATCCTATATACTTCAATGGGATGGGAGTGGCTAAACGGCTCAATAGCGCCCCCTTGAATATTTCAAAATTGAACCTCCGCCTTCCCGATTGACATAGAAGAATGAAACTCGGTAGGTTTATGTATCATCTCCAGGCGCACAAAAACGCCATTTGGACCCATACCCTAAGTCCAACAGGAAGTCGGCCATCTTGGAAAAATGCTCAATTTTGGTCAATTTTTTGATGATTTCAAGGCCACATATTTTAACAAACTAGTCCTAGAGATTCCATCCCATCCACTTCAAATTCACACAGAATCATCTTGAGACATTGGAGATGAAAAGTTATCAAAAGGTTTTTCGCCCGTCATTCCTGGTTGCCGTGGTGACGCAGCGAATTTCGATGCTTCGCCATGAAATTTCAAACCCTCATAACCTGACTCCACATGGTCTGAGCTTTTCCAAATTCACCAAAGCAAGCCAGACTTGCCGAAAAATTTGATATTTTATGGTATTTGTAAATGGGCGTGGCAAAATGGCTCTGTAGCGCCCCCTTGAGAAATGAAAAACATCCATCCCCTCGCCACAGATTGACATAGAGAAACGAAACTTGGTACACATGTTCATCATGTCAAGACGCCCAAAAAACGTCAGGTGCCCATGACGTCACTCCAACAGGAAGTCGGCCATTTTGAATCAAAGTATTGATTTTCATGCCGATCGTGGCATCATATTTGAACGAACTAGTCCTAGAGATTTCATCCCATCCACTTCAAATTCACAGAGAGTCATCTTGAGACATTGGAGATGAAAAGTTATCAAAAGCTTTTTCGCCCGTCATTCCTGCTTGCTGTGGTGACGCGGCGAATTTCGATGTCTCGCCATGAAATTTCAAACCCTCATAACTTGACTCCACATGGTCTGAGCTTTTCCAAATTTCAGATGCTTGTTCAGGGTCCTGCTCTGAACACATGTACAGTCTCATATTTAGTGACAGTCATAGCGCCACCTACTGGCAACAGAAAGTCACTTGCTTCATTCTTTCACTGATTACTCCCATAATCTTAAGTATTTACCCCTGAAATTCACTCAGCTGAGACATAAGACCTTGGTGATGCTACATTCTGCGACCGAGCCGCAGCCCGACATGCGTGGGGGCGCGAGGGCCCGTTCATCACTGCTTGCAGTTTTAATTCCCCTTTATTTTTCTTCTGACAAAGTAACGGCCTTTTTGCCCCCCTGAACGTGCTTTAAAAGTCACCAAAGTTTGCATGGAAGCCAGACCTGGCGAAAAATTTGATATTTTATGGTTTGCATAAACGGGCGTGCTAAAATGGCTCTCTAGCGCCACCTGCAAAATTAAGAACATCGATCCCGTCGCGACAGATTGACATAGAGAAACGAAACTTGGTACACATGTTCATCACGTCAAGACGCACAAAAAAGTCATTGGGGCCCATGACGTCACTCCAACAGGAAGTCGGCCATTTTGAATCAAATTATTGATTTTAATGCTCAATTTGGCATCATATTTGAGCGAACTAGTCCTAGAGATTTCATCCCATCCACTTCAAATTCACACAGAGTCATCTTGAGACATTGGAGATGAAAAGTTATCAAAAGCTTTTCCCCCCGTCATTCCTGGTTGCCGTGGTGATGCGGCGAATTTCGATGCTTCGCCATGAAATTTCAAACCCTCATAACTTGACTCCACATGGTCTGAGCTTTTCCAAATTTCATATGCTTATTCAGCGTCCTGGTCTGAACACATGTACAGTCTCATATTTAGTGACAGTCATAGCGCCACCTAGTGGCGACAGGAAGTGACTTGCTTCATTCATTCACTAATTACTCCCATAATCTTAAATATTTACACCTGAAATTGACTCAGCTGAGACATAAGACCTTGGTGATGCTACATTCTGCAACTCATGACCCATCATCAAATACCGTTGCCATGACAACCCATTCAACGCCATGATAATACGATTACATTTTTTAGGGGCAAAGGATGCCTCCACGGTAACAAAACTCAACATACATGTCTGGAGTGCGTTCATTTAACATCCTATATACTTCAATGGGATAGGAGTGGCTAAACGGCTCAATAGCGCCCCCTTGAATATTTCAAAATTGAACCTCCGCCTTCCCGATTGACATAGAAGAATGAAACTCGGTAGGTTTATGTATCATCTCCAGGCGCACAAAAACTCCATTTGGACCCATACCCTAAGTCCAACAGGAAGTCGGCCATCTTGGAAAAATGCTCAATTTTGGTCAATTTTTTGATGATTTCAAGGCCACATATTTTAACGAACTAGTCCTAGAGATTCCATGCCATCCACTTCAAATTCACACAGAATCATCTTGAGACATTGGAGATGAAAAGTTATCAAAAGCTTTTCCCCCCGTCATTCCTGGTTGCCGTGGTGACGCGGCGAATTTCGATGCTTCGCCATGAAATTTCAAACCCTCATAACTTGACTCCACATGGTCTGAGCTTTACCAAATTTAATATGCTTGTTCAGCGTCCTGGTCTGAACACATGTACAGTCTGATATTTACTGACAGTCATAGCGCCACCTACTGGCAACAGGAAGTCACTTGCTTCATTCTTTCACTAATTACTCCCATAATCATAAGTATTTACACCTGAAATTGACAAAGCTGAGACATAAGACCTTGGTGATGCTACATTCTCCGACCGAGACACAGCCCGACATGCGTGGGGGCGCGAGGGCCCGTTCATCACTGCTTGCAGTTTTAATTATTATTATTATTCTCTTTATTTTTCTTCTGACAAAGTAACTGCCTTTTTCCCCCACTAAACGTGCCCCGATACTCACCAAAGTTTGCATGCAAGTCAGACCCGGCGAAAAATTTGATATTTTATGGTTTGCATAAATGGGCGAGGCAAAATGGCTCTCTAGCGCCACCTGCAAAATCAATAAAAGCGAGCCCCTCGTGACAGATTGACATAGAGAAACGAAACTTGGTACACATGTTCAACATGTCAAGACGCACCAAAAAGTCTCTTGGACACATACCCTAACACCAACAGGAAGTCGGCCATTTTGAATCAAAATATTGATTTTAATGCAAATTGTGGCATCATATTTGAATGCACTACTCCTAGAGTTTTCTTCCCATCCACTTCAAATTCACACAGATTCATCTTGAGACATTGGAGATGAAAAGTTATCAAAAGCTTTTTCGTCCGTCATTCCTGGTTGCCGTGGTGACGCGGCGAATTTCGATGCTTCGCCATGAAATTTCAAACCCTCATAACTTGACTCCACATTGTCTGAGCTTTATCAAATTTCAGATGCTTGTTCAGGGTCCTGCTCTGAACACATGTACAGTCTCATATTTAGTGACAGTCATAGCGCCCCCTACTGGCAACAGGAAGTCACTTGCTTCATTCTTTCACTAATTACTCCCATAATCTTCATCCCATCCACTTCAAATTCACACAGGATCATCTTGAGACATTGGAGATGAAAAGTTATCAAAAGGTTTTTCCCTCGTCATTCCTGGTTGCCGTGGTGATGTGGCGAATTTCGATCCTTCGCCATGAAAATTCAAACCCTCATAACTTGACTCCACATGGTCTGAGCTTTTCCAAATTTAATATGCTTGTTCAGTGTCCCAGTCTGAAAAAATGTACAGTCTCATATTTTGTTACAGTCATAGCGCCCCCTACTGGCAACAGGAAGTCACTTGCTTCATTCTTTCACTAATTACTCCCATAATCTTAAGTATTTACACCTGAAATTGACTCAGCTGAGACATGAGACCTTGGTGATGCTACATTCTGCAACTCGTGACCCATCATCAAATACTGTTGCCATGACAACGCATTCAACGCCATGAAATACGATTACACTTTTAAGGGGCAAAGGATGCCTCCACGGTAACGAAACTCAACACACACGTCTGGAGTGGGGTCATTTAACATCCTATATACTTCAATGGGATGGGTGTGACTAAATGGCTCAATAGCGCCCCCTTCAATATTTCAAAATTGAACCTCAGACTTCCCGATTGACATAGAAGAATGCAATTCGGTAGGCTTATGTATCATTTCCAGACGCACAAAAACGCCATTTGGACCTATACCCTAAGTCCAACAGGAAGTCGGCCATCTTGGGAAAAATGCTCAATTTTGGTGAGTGTTTTGGTCATTTCCACGCCTCATATTTGAACGAACTACTCCTAGAGATTTCATCCCATCCACTTCAAATTCACACAGAGTCAGCTTGAGACATTGGAGATGACAAGTTATCAAAAGCTTTTTTATGACTTCTTCCTGTTGGGCGTGGCTGTGCAAACAATTTCGATGCTTCGCCATGAAGCAGGAAGTCCTTATAACTCCTACAGACATTGTCCCGTCTACACCAAATTGATCACGCATGTAGAGGGTCCCGCCCTGAACACATCTATGCATCAATACTGCTTCATATACACAGCGCCACCTACTGGACACAGGAAGTCTGCCTCATATGACAAACATTATCCGATTTACATGAAATTTAGAGGATGTGTTCTCTACATCATACACTGCAACATGACATGTAATTGGTGGGTGATCTCTAGCACCACCTAGTGGACACATGCAATGTGACTTAGCCCCATCACACAGTGTTCATTACAAGCCCCGGTGCCAAGACGTCTACGTGCCCGCTGTGTCTGCTATGTGACTGCAGCATGCACCGACATGCGCGTACAAGGCGGTGCGTGGAGGCGCGAGGGCCCGTTCATCACTGCTTGCAGTTTTAATTTCATTTTGCTTTTGCAGATGAACCAGAGCATCATAGGCAATTGTTGCCACATTCAGTACATAACTGCATTCATTTTTAAGTAAAACATTTTTTTAAAAGTTAGTAATTAAAACAAGCTTTATTTATATAGCAGCTTTCCTGTTTCATGTTTTTACTGAGTTTCATGAGGTTTGTTTTACAGGTAGTGGACATCGTGTCAACATGGAGAAGTCTAGGGCCTGGGCTCAGCTGTGACTCCCGTCCACTGATGGTCAAAGCTATAGCTGAGCTTCTGGCTCTGGTTCCCCAACTCACTGTCACATCAGAGGAGTACCAGGTACCTGATTTGTCATGAAAGGTTCTGTGTAATGCACTAAGAGCTTTATTGGACTGTCTTCTTTCAGCCTGCCCTCTTGGCTTTTACAACATGGGCGGTTAAGACAGTATTATCAAGAGAAAAGATATGGGGGGTGGGGGGGGGGGCATAAAGCAGACTGAAAAGATGTGACAATCCTCCATAATGCATGTTTTCTAATATTTAATGCCTCTTTAAATGTCTGCTTTAAATATAAGAGAAATAAAGCCAATATTTGGAATTTGATAATATCCTATGGTGGCGCCCCCTAGTGGTATCATAAATAGAAACACTGCAGCAGAAAAACAATCTTCCTACAGACCTAAACCATCACAATAAATACAATCACATATAGATTTTACATGTGGGGGCTATAAATAAATAATGAACCATGATCTTTAAGATGTAGTTCTTAAACATCCAAGGCAGTCTGTCAAAATTTATAAATGAAGCCATTCAGCCACAGGACATGGTAATACTTCAGGTTTAGGTTTTGTCCAATACTTTGGTTTATGACCAAATTCCATTCATCAGCATGTTGGCATTTAGTACCACTGTGACAAAGTGCAGGCTTACAGAGCTGCTAGACTTACAGAGTGTAGACTCTCAATCTTTTTGACAAACAGGTTCCAAAGAATGTTTTGACACCATTTTGGTCTCTATACATTTTAGTACATTTTGTCTACAAATGTGTCTAATAGGAGCAGGCGGCTGCTGTATGTATGCTGTAAAACATTTGAATGTACATTGCACAGTGGACCTTTGCTTTACATTTGTCTTTTTTATGATTTCCTTCCTTCCTCTATTTCCTACCTTGCAAATGTCACATCTGCATATTTGACATTTTGGGCAGTAGAATGATATTTAGCTACAATTTGTGGTTTTAATAATACTAATTAGACTTTAAAATCATAAGAGAGGAGCTTTTCTCTAAGCTGGGAGCTGGATACACATGAAGTCATTTTCTTTGTGAATCCAGGAGCATCTGAAAAGTCTTAACAGAAAAAACTAAATTAGAAACAAACAAAAGGAATGAATGCTCCACAGCCTCTAATGCTACAGATTATGTGCTTGTTTGCTTTCTGATAATCACAGTGAGACCGCTTCACAAATTACAAATCCTTTAGCTGCTGGTGATGAATATTTTAACTTGCAGTTATCACTGGCCAAATGGAAAAACAGCTTATCTTTTAATGTGCCTTGAATCTCTCTCTTTTTTTATTTTTATTTTTTAATATATGATGGTACTTTTAATATGAAAGCAGACTTAGCTGGCAGAAAGTTTCTGTTGCTACAAAAATTAATTTTGATCTATGTTTTTTTCCCTCAGAAACTAAAAGAGGAGGTGGTCAGCTTCCTCTGGAATTATGCTGTGAGCAAGGTCTGTGCACTTAAGATATTGGTGTGTGTGTGTGTGTGTGTGTGTGTGTGTGTGTGTGTGTGTGTGTGTGTGTGTGTGTGTGTGTGTGCGTGTGCGTGTGCGCTGAACATAGCAAAATGTTAGACTGAAGGAAAACACATATGAAGTTTTATACTAGCCATATAATTTGACTTGAGGGTGATACTGAATGTTGAATGTCTTTTGTTTGTGTGCATGTGTTTGTTGTGACAGGATCCAGAGGTGGCCAGCTGTGGCTACAGAGCTTTGGCAGATTTTCCTGAAGTGGTCCACAAAATAACTCTGCTTCCTGAAGCTGTAAGTGTCCTACTCCTACTTTCTTAACAGCAGAGTCAGCAGTTAGGTTCAACGATGCGTCAGTTTTTTCAGGATTTTTCGTTGGTGGACCATTAATACAGTATGTGTTTATATGTTTATTTCTTCTCATTCATTTAAAAATAAAACACATTTTCAACACTGTTAAAGGTTGTGTCTAAAAGAGAAAATGGCATCAACACATAATCTCTCTTTCCACTGCCAAAAGTTGTTGAATTCATGTCTTAAACTCTGATTCCTGGAAGGTTTATTGGATTTAAGGTAGTATGACAGTTTTAATGCCTGATGTAACAATGATATATGATAATAACTGGGATTCACAGGAGCATTGTGTTCATTTTGTTAATTGCAGGTTTTTTATAAATGATATTGAAGTTTTGACATAAACTATGAAAGTCAGAATTTTCATTAGAGGGTCAATATTTTTGTGCAGGGCTGAATTTGTCCCGCAGGCCACTATTTACTTACCTCTGTCTACGGGTATTTAAAAATATGTTTGAGAAATCTTTTCAACCGTGTCTGTATCTACTCATCATTACTTATAGTAAATTGCAAGGGACCTAGTATAGATCCTTGTGGGACTCCTCAAATCTACCAGGATGATATGAACTAGCTGTAAGCAGAACCATCAAAGCTTTTTCTGTTACTGCCCATCTCTCTGCTGATAGGCCAGGCCAGCTATAAAGCTTCCTGAACAGGAAGAGGATGAGGAGGCGCAGGAGAAAGAGGAAGAGGAGAAGGATCTCTCCGTCCCTGGCTCATCATATGTGAAGCTGCTGGCTCTCACACCTTTACCAGTTCTTCAAGGTAAGATACAGTCACACCAAGGTCAAACGGCATGTGTCATATATGTAAATGGAACACATGGGTGAATGTCTGGCTACCAACCGTGCCAGACTCCCCACGAAATATGGTTCATGTGTTCATGGTGGGAAGCCAGAGAGGGATCACTTCAGCTTGGCTTAATTCTGGCTTACTTTACAGTTTTTAGAGGTTGAATTCAAACACTTCAGTCGTACTTAGTAATGTAACTCCTCCTTACAAACGTTCATCTTTCCACTCTTTCCTCCTCAGCTTTCGAGCTCTTCCTGACATCACTGGTGAAGCAGGAGATGAGCCAGATGCCCCGGGGGGTGTACTTCTCCGCCCTGAGGGGGGGAAACCTGCGATCAGACCAGGGTAAAACAGTGGCAGGAATCCCATCATTCATGCTGAAGACCTACGAGAAAAACAAGCAGCCTGGGCTAAAGCCTGGACTGGCAGGTGATTCAAGTCATCCCCTACCTCTACATGTCATATCATACTGTCATTCTTATCATTATGTTTAGTTTTTTGCATATTTTGACAGGAAAGTGATGTCAAGATTTTGTTTAGTGCTTCTGAAATGCTCTAAACTCTAATTTCTGCATTTACCCATTGGTTAGGTTATGCATAATTGTTCATAGATGATTTTGTGTGTGTGTGTGTGTGTGTGTTGTAGCTGGATTGCTGCTCTGTTACGAGCTTCCTGTGCAGACGGACCGCGACGGCAAACCAATCGATCGCTTCCTCGTCAGCCGCAGCCGCAGCTACCAGCAGAATCTGACAGCGCTCATCCATGAAGTACGTCTCAGACTGTCCTTCCTCTGCCCCTCACTCACACTTTTTAACCACCAAAATGATATTAATAGTATTCTTTTATGGTGTGTAGGTGAACATTCAGCCGTCTGAATGGCACCGTGCTCTCCTGCTGCCTCAGGCCTGGAGGGGTTTCATGAGCAGAGCTTTCCATGCTGTCCTGCAGGTTTGTAACTCTGGCAACTAATACAGTAGATTAGTAGGTTAGGATATTTATTGAAGGGTTAATCAATACTACATGTGCTTCTAAAATGGAAAAGTCCTTCAGGCACTGTTAAGCAGAGAAAGGAAAGGAGGTATATTAAAAAGACAGTTTTGACCTCACAGGACCTAGACCTCGTTCCATAATTGAAAATTGACCAGAGCTGATCCTGTTACATCATTTAAACTCAGACTCACTGAGGCAAATTAAACAATCAAATACATTTCTCTTTAAACCATTTCTTCAAATATCATTGCACCCGTTACTGTACCAGAAAGACTGGTTGTCATTTGGACACATTGTAAATGGTTACCAAACTATTACAGCTGCTTTAGTATATGACAGACAATACAAAGCTTATACAATAGAGATTACATACTGTACATGGGTCAGTGACAAATAATATCTTAAAAAATAGTTTTAAAATCTGCATCAGGTTTGTTAAAATGTACATTTAGTATTTTTGTTGGTTTTATATCATTTAAATGACATTTGCACCATTTTTTATCAAAAGTAAGACTGAATGCTCCTGAAAATGTCAAATGGTGTAACCACAAAAGAATGACAAATATTAAATATTTTATCCACCTACAGTGTATTTAAGTGGACTTATACTAATAATGACTTCATTAAAAAAATGTAAATGTTTCCTGATTGACATAATTCCCTGTGTTAAATGTAATATTTAGAACAATTGTATTCCATTACCTTTATTTAATATAAAAAGTTATAATGTAAGATCATGCCAAACTAGTGATATGGTGTGTTTATGGTTACACCACTTAGACATTTTTGCCATATTCCTCCAATATATTCTCTCAAAATGGATTAAAAGCAGAAATGTGATGCTGGGTCCACAAAAAAAGAATGTGTGCATCTTATTCATATGTTTATTTTCACATTTTAACCCCTTTTAAATTTGACTGAACCACATGGACCCAAAAAGAACGTCATTGACACACATGTATGGAAATCTATGGCCGCCAATATTATAAATTAAATCATTTCTGTTTGTGTGTGCACAGTGTATGACAAATTAATATTAGAAAATTAAATTCTAATGTTTTCCAAAATTAAGCATTGGCATAATAATCAAATATGAAGTCCAAAGAATATATGAACCTGAAAAAAAAAACCCTAGCCCAACCTGCTGCCAGATGTACTTCTATTTAGCATCATCTCTCTAGAGTGTGTATATACAGCAGTCTAGCAGTTGGTGGGTTTGATGGGGTTCATGTGTTTTTCCCACATGGAAAAGAGTCCTTGAAGCATCCAGCCTTGGTCATTTTTGTTTAATTTTCTTAAGAAACATGCTAAAATCACATACAGTTCAACTCGTAACATCCATATAGCAATTTAACTTTCAAATTGTGGATGTACTGTACATTATGCAATTGAAAATGTTAATTAGGAGAAACAAGTCATATTTTCTTTCATGATCACTATGACAGGGTTTTGCTTTGAATTTTCATTAAAATGTTAATTGCGGCAGTAATTATGCATTTTCAACCATTAAAATATGATATTCTTTATTTTATTTTATCATCATGCACATAGACATTGAAAATACAATTATCGTGTTAATTATCGATTCAATTATTTCATGTTAATATTTACAGCCTTGGACATAGAGAGATGATGTGAAGGTCTTAGGAAAACTGTGTAGAATATGGTGAATCAAAGCATTTTAAGTATTGGTCCAAATGATTTATATTACTCATTTTTGACCTTGTGATTTTGTGTTCAGGGTCGACGTGCTGATCTGGAAATGCAGCAGAAACAAGGCAAAGAAAACCCACAGGAGCTGCAGTACAAACAACACTGTGCCTGGCTGTGGTGAGAATTATAGAGGTGTTTCAGAGATGATGCTGTTATCATGCACCTCAGGACATTATTAAAAATGAATGTGTCACAGCTTTGGTATGACACAAAGTCACAGACATGGTTACAGTCATAATTACAGCTTCAGCAGCAGCAGCAGCCCATCTTCACACAGTGTAGAGAACTAGTGTAACCTCCACTAGTTATCTTAACATCAGCTGTAATGATACATAGTTAAAGTTGAGGAAGGCTGTCACTTGTTCAATCATTGTGAAACCTGCTGAACTTATTTCCTGCCATACATGATTAGAAGGTATTGTGGGGTTGTGTGTGTGTCTGTGTGTGTGTGCTCGATATATATTATAAAATAAAAGTATAAGAAATGAAATAAAGGCTAGGTGTACAATACAGATTATTATACAGTGCAGTACCATCAAATGGTTCATGTTTCTAATTAACAATTAATAAAATGTATTCCCCAAGTATGCTACAAATCACAAGCATATAAATGGGAAATGAAGCACTAGAATCACATGGTGCATGCTGCAACCTAATGAGAGGAAAAATGTAATTGTAAAAGTTTGAATTAAAATATGAATATTGGCCTTATCCTTTATATGTATTAAACCCTAACACACACACACACACACACACACACAAAGTAATGAACACAGCAGGTCACACATCTAACTAGAGCAAACATCTGCTGTAACAGCCAGGTGACTGATGAAAGGAGTGTGTGTGTGTGTGTGTGTGTGTGTGTGTGTGTGAGTGTGTGTGTGTTTAAATATATGTAGTTGTGTCTTTTCACACAGTGATAACCCTCTCAAATTACTGTTTCATCCTGTCTGCCTCATCTTTATTTTTTCTCACCATCTTTTTCTTCTCATCTGTCTCAGGGCCAGAGATCAGCTGACAGATGTCATCAAAGCTGCCACAAAGTGAGTCCCCTACGTCTGATCTTCTACATTTTATATTCAAAAGAACTGAACTGTTGAGGATCTGTGTAATTTGCACTTTCATACAAATGTACTAGCCTGTATTATACTAACTGTTATATGTACTGTGTGGTGTTCAGGGACAGTCCTGTTGTTCAGGGAAACTCCATCTTGGCTCTGAGCGGCCTTGCTGCTGCCCTCGCCAAATATGAGAGCAACCTGCCTGCTGATAATGACGGCAGCCTCGGGGTAAGATACTCAACAGTATAACTTAAGGTTTACAACAGCTGAGACTACGGTGTGATTGCAGAAGTTACAGTAATAATTAATGTAGTAAACCCTAACAGACATTCTCTACTGACTTCCTGCTGTAGGCTGGACCAGAGTTTATACCTACAGCCAGCTGGTTGGCCATGGTGCTGGACACTCTGCTCAGCATCATCAGCAGCAGCTACAAGGCCAGGGGACAAGTTTTCCCATGGTTCCTACATGTAAGTCTTATCTGGTATCATGATTCTCGGTATCATCATTATCGTTCTGCATTGTCTGTGTCTGTCCTAATGAATCAATGCTAAATAAATACTCATGTATGCACAGTAGGTCACAATAGGAATCTGGTTGGTCCACTCAATCCTTTTTAAAGAAGACTTATTTAGATTTTTTGTATTTTTTCTGTCATTTATTATACTGTCATGATGTCATATACCTGATACTAAACATAGTCAAAGTTCTAAACCTTCAGCTTGTTGCACGTGTTCATAAACTTAACCTGTTACAGGACAGGTTCAAGTTTTAGGTTCTTAATACAATACTGTTGTGCTAATATCTATGTGGAAAAGGTCAAATTCCTACTTTCCATATTGACCCTGAAGCTATTCTCTGGGAACGTCACTATACTGTAAAAAATGAAGGACAAAATCCACAGCCAAGGCAAGCAGCAATAGGAATATAAATTGTATTATATTTGTTATCATAAATCCTGGAACTTGAGTGTAGAATTTATGACTTCTGAATCAGATGGGTAATATTAGAAATTCCTGTCCATGAAGAAGGGAGGCATCTTGTTAACATCCTGTTTACATGTTTGTTAGCAAGTTACAATATAAATGTGAATCTAACTTGCAGCGACAAGTTAAAGAGATTAATAATAATAATAATAACTTTATTTATATGGCACCTTTCAAAACAAAGTGCTTTACAGTAAAAACAGATAATGCAAATAAAATATCCAAAATAAAACAATCACGATATACAATAATAATAATAATAACATGACAAATATCAACAGTTAAGAAAAGGCCATATGGTAAATGTGAGATCTCTTTTAATAAGAGATTTAAAAGATGACACTGAGTCATTTAATGAGCCTCAAACTCCTGCAGGAAGAACAGAGTAGTACCTTCTCCTCCTTCACTAATGTGTGAATAAATAATGAGATCAGCTGCTGTACTGTTTGGCTTCAGTCTGCAGAGTTAATAACTCTTGTCCAACACCTCGTCCCTCTCAGCGCTCCTACTCAGGTGAGAACACAGCCAGTGCCATCGCTCGCTCCTGCGCCAGCCTGGCTCTGTCCCTGCTGGTCCCCGTCCTGGTGGTGTGGCAGCGGGACGGCCTGGTTCAGGTCCTGTCAGCGCTTCAGGCCGGTCTGCCTGGATCTCCCACCGCAGACGACTCCCAGGCCGTCCAGTTCCACTCCGGCCTGGCGCTGGGCATGGTGCTGTCCAGCCTGCACCACCAGCGCCTCAGGTATGTTTTGTAGCACTGATTGAAACACAGGAAGCTGTTGAGATCCTGTATATAACACATCACTGACTGTGCTCTCCACCTTTCATCCACCTTTCATACAGTGATGTCTCTGCTCAGAAGGATGCTGATCTGCTCCTCAGCTCTCTGGATGCTCTGGAAAAATGCTCCTTCAACCCAGATCTGGAATACAAGTCAGTGCTGCATCCTCATACATGATGATATGATTCATTGTGTGATATATACCAATGGTTCCCAAACTGGTGGGTCATAATATCTCCAATTTCACTCTGATCAGGGTTTCTGCAGGTGAAAGCATTACATTTAGAAGTAGAAGTACTCCTTCCTGCTGTAAACATTAATGTTAGATATAAAAGGCTGTCAACAGATGTGACTCAGCTATAAACTGAAAGTGTAATGTATGAGTCAGCACCATCACTACTGCAGCTACAGTAACTTGGAAGCTCAACTGCTTACAATAAATCAAAACTTACATGGACTTAGTTGTATGTATTCATCATTTTTCATTGATTCCAGGAATAGGTCACATTCATTTAATTGATTATATGACAAGGAATTATTATTGTATACTACTAGGAGGTACTGAAAAAGTTAAAAAGTAGTGGTATTCAGTCATACTTTAATAACTCGGCTGGTAAGATGATGAAACGGGTTAAATCACATTCTACAGAGTATTAAAAGTCTTAAATTTAACTTGAACCTGCAGGTGATAGATTGATAGAAAGTTGAAAGGACAGCACAGTAGTGGTATTCTCTCCTCACAGCAAGAAGGATTCTGGGTTGAAATATTTCTTACAGGTAGAATGGAGGAAATAGTGTTCTGTGACTTCATGTGTATGGGAATATTTGACACCTTTACATCTAAACACTGGTATATAATATTCTATATAATTGCACATTATACAGTATTAGGCTCAATTCAGCACATGTGGTGAACACAAAACACACTTTTATACTGAATGTATGTTATAAAGAAAGCTTTTGTACATTATGTGTGGACTTTATACTTTACATGCTTCTGTTTAGTGTGATGTTATAATGTGTATTCACCACTTATCTATAAATAAACAGTTATGTGTAAATGCTATATGTTCTGTAGTAGGGCAGAATCAAATATCACAATATTTTGGACCAAATACCTCGATATCGATATTTTGACAATATTGTAAGGATGATTATCTGTGCTTTTACATAATATTAATGCACCTAGATCATTGATAAATAATCATCATTAATGTGTATATAAGATAATAGAACAGTCTGTTAAGCTATTTTTAGTGTAATGCAGCCTTTAGAAGCAGGAAAAGACAATTATTCCAAAATCTAAGACGATATCTTTATATTTTAATGATATTTCTATAATATCGATTTATTGTCCAGCCCTATTCTGTAGATAGAATAATGGCTTGTGTGGGTTTCAGAAAGAAAGAAAACCAGTTGTTGTTGTTGTCTAACATTTAATTTCCGTGTCCTCCTCCTTGTTTCTCCTCCCTCAGTACTGGCTGTATGTTGGGTCTGGGTTTGGTGCTGGCGGCTCTCTGCAGCAGTGGACAGGTGGAACAACACGTCCACGTCACCCAAACTCTGGACAAACTGCTGACCAATCTGCAGGACAGCAGTGGGCAGGGACGCATGATGCAGGAGGTAAAACACTGAAAATCTAATATAACCACAGCTTCCAATAGTGGGACAGTATCTTTAAGGTGTGTTCTGTCCTTGAATACGTCCAACCTGTGCAGGTCCTGGCCTACTCTGTGGCATGTGTGGGCGTCTCGGCCTTCAGCGGAGGCATCATAGACGCCACAAAGGCCGAGGAGGTCATGAACACTCTGCGCAGCCTGACAGAGGAGAGCCAGCAGGTCAGCAGGAGAGTGTGTGATGATGATGATGTTTATGTGTACACACACTTTTCATATTGTTATCACAAACATTTAAAGTCTGTGTAAAGTAAGAATAAATATGTGTTCTGAGTTTGACACACCACAGAAAGGTGTATTGTTAACCACGCTGCCAAATTTGAATGATTAAAAAAATCACCAAATATATGAAATTAGGCTTCAAAGTTGTGTAAAAATCAGCCTCTTTCTCTGCTACCAGAGTTTGCTGAAACTCCTCCCCTACCAAGTGTCACCTGTCAATCAAAGTCACCACCTCTACCCGAAACATGGACGCTACAAACATTAGAGCTTTCTGCTGCTAACTCAGCTGCTAGCTCGGTGGCTAACTCAGCTAACTGGCTAACTGTAGACTGTAGTAGTAGTAGTGTGTGCTGAATGTATTTCTACCTCTACAGCAGCAGGGGCGGGTTTATGCTAATCACTAAATCCTGAACACAGAAATGTTGAAACACAGTTTGTGAAGCCTAGCTCCACAATTCAAATCTAAATGGTTGAAATGCTTTTTACACATTTTTTAGAAATACATTTATGACCTATTTAATGTGTTCAGAAGAAAATGTCTGAATTCACTTTACACAGTATTTAACATTAACACATGATGTTAAATGCAGATTAGAAGCTACTAAATGAAGGTGATCTTGTGTAGAATTGTATGTATATCTGTTTGTCTGTCTTTGTGATCTAAAATCAAACATTCTCAGTGGTTTAACACACACGTGCTTATGTACTGTTTTGTGTGCAGACCCCAGGCTTCTCCCTGGCTCTGGGGTTGGCGGTCCACGGACTGTCAATGTCCGGCCACGGGAAAGCAGAGGACATCCACCCTCGTCTGCTGGCCGCTTGGATCAAGATCTTACTAGCAGAGGTGCAACATCTGCATTTCAAACATGAAACTTTTTTCTATCTTATCCCTTTAAGACATCTCAGAGCAGCTGAGCAGTTAAAAATAGGCCTGCCTACTTAAAGTCAGACATATTATACTGAAGGACTTGTGGAGTTAAAAGTTTCCACTTGTGATTGCAAAAATGCAAAACAGCCTGTTATAGTTTTAAAATCAAGCTTCATAAGTTATAACTGATTTGCATAAAATCTCATATTAATGAAAGCTTTGTGTATCAAAATTTATGACTTGTTTATGCTTGGTCCAATCATTTTTGATGAGTTACAGATCACATGTATCCTAGACATTAGTGTGTTATTGTGTGTCCAGTGATGAGCAGAGTGTGTGTGTGTGTGTGTTTCAGGGTTGTCCCACTATGCAGCGACTGGCAGCCGCCAACGGCCTGGTGGCTTCAGTAGGATCAGAGAGTTACATTATTCAGGTAAGAAATGTTTATGTCATAAGTCACAAGTGTGTCTGCTCTGAGTTCTGCCCCAAAGTGGTGCCAATTATTTACATCTCACACTGAGAGCTGTCCAGACTGTCATTAAATTAGACTTTATAAAGAACAGTGTCGACAAAAAAATGTAATTGTTGTAACCTTCACTGCCATGAAAAATGTTGTACTCCATTCCTTTATGTGGAATTTAGACAGGAACTTTAAATTGGACCCAAAAATAAAAGACAGGCTTTTTGTAACTTTTAACTGAGTGCTGCCAGAGTTCCCAATTAAGGGCTGGATAGAAATCAAAGGATGAAAGTAAGAATCTGAGCACAATGCCACAGTACTGTTTAAACTGTTCACCTATGTTTAAATGAATACTGTTATTAAGTTACCTCATTCAGATTAGCCAGTGGTTATTTGTAAATGAGGAACCTTTTTGAAGTACTTCATTCCTGCTGGGTATCACTGTTCTTTTTCAGCTCGTCTATATTTAGTTTGGACTCAGTCAGTCATCTGTAGCAGCTCAGTGTCAGAGGCAACAGACAGCAAGCTATGACTGATAGTTCAAAACTGTTTTTTAATGTATTTTTGAGGGGGGCGGGTGCATTTTTAATTGGTAGTTGACAGTGTAGAGAGAGCCTGACCGATATATCAGTCAGCTGATATTATCAGCTGTTATTGGCCTATCACAGATATATTGGTATTGGTGTTAGAAACCTATTTCATCATGTTTACCATCTGTTCTCCATTAAGTAGTGAAATCTATGTTTTGTTTGGCATCCTGGGTGCAATTATTATCCATTGAAATTTGTAATATAGGAGTGAAGTATTTGTTTTATAGTACATTATGCTTCTAATGAACTCAGGAATGGATTATAGTGTTATTTTAGACACATCATCTGCTTCATTCATTCTTCACAACCCCTACCTCATTCCCAGCTATGGTTAGTACAGTCTACTCACATGACTGCAGGTGTACAGACACTGTTTACTGCCACCACCCCAACCTCCTCTCTATGTACTCTTTTATTTTTGGTGTGATTGATTGAACTAAGATTCCTGTTCATACACAGTCCATTTATTAAGTGGTGGATCTTTGATGCTGCTGGAGAACTCTTCATCATTTCACCTGTTTGTTCTGTATTTCAGCTGAAGAGCGAGATGGAGCTTTCCTCCCAGCAGCAGAGCAGGATTAATGAAGTTATTCGTGCCATCTCACAGGTAATGTCACATATGCAACCATCTACTTCTACATAATAGTGGTTCTGTTATTATTGTCAATATTGCTACCATCAGACCAACATTTTTAATATGCAATAAACAAGCTGTTATAATTATACAGAGAACATTCATGGTCTCCTTATAAAATACACTGGAGCAGATGTTTAGATTGGCATGACATTTTTCATGTGTCTCATTAGTACTAATTAGACTGAGCTGTCCTGTGTGTTGGGTTGTCTCACCTGCAGATCATAACGTTCTCAGGAGCCATTGGTTTGCAGTCCAACAGCGCCTGTTTGGTGGGTCATTTGCATTTGGCTCACATGTCCACCAGCCACAGTCACACAGCAGGTAGGTACAACAGCTCCAAATGGAGGGAACAGTGTCGTGTGGAGAGATATGATGTGTTTTTTCCACCTCAAACAAACCATTACACATAATCAGAAAAACATGATTCTGCAGTTTTAGCTTAGTTTATGGCAATTCTGTGTTTAAAATCAACTAGGAAAATATTCATTTCTAACTCCTGGGAAAGCATCAGCATTAGTTAGGTTGAATTGGAACCTACTACAGTTATTGTTATGTATTTTCTTCTATCTCTGTGTCCTCCTCCTCAGTTCCTCAGGATTTCAGTTACCTGCCAGAGAAAAGTGTCATCAGGTCAGTTGTGGACTTCATCACAGAGGCTGGGAAGAAAGGTTAGTGTGCTGGGTTAATCTGCCACCTGTGCATCTTCATCAACTTTATCATTAGGCTTTGTTCCACACAGCAGGGTCGACTACTGCAATGCATTTTTACTGGTCAAAGAAAGAAATTAGAACTTTGCTGCAAGACCAAAAAGAAAGATGACATCACTCCCATTTTAGCTGCATTGCACTGGCTTCCACTTTCTTTTAGAATGGATTTGAAGGTCTTTTTAATGACCTACAAAGCTATAAATGGTATAGCACTTTCATACCTCTCTGAATTTTTAATACACTATCAAGCACAGGAAGCCTTGAGATCCTCCACAGCACAGTGTGATTGTGCCCAAAGCTCCACAAACAAAGCAGAGAAGCTGAAATAAAAACATCCCTTTACTGCAAAGCTTCTACTAAATCTGTTTTTTATCTTGTGCTTTAAACTTGTTGTTTAGTTTCATTTCTTAACCTTTTATTCGTCTCCCATATTTGTTCTAATGTTGTTTTTTTCCCCATCTATGCTGTTTAATTTAACATGCTCTGTTTGTCTTACTGTTTCAAATGTAAGCCACTTGAAGCTGCACTTTATCTATGAAATGTGCTGTGTAGATAAAGTTATTATCTTTTGAACAGCCAATATAAAATCTAAAGATTAGAGCTAGACCGATATATTGGTCAGCTGATATTATCAGCCGATATTGGCTTATCACAGATATATTTGTATCGGCATATGTGTTGTCCAATATGCACCGATATTTTTAAAAAGTTATACAAGCAGCATTTTATGTATATTTGATCCTTTTTTATATAAGATCATCAGCCGATATATTGATATCAGAATTTTTTTACTCACTAATATCAGTTTCGGCCCCAAATATCCAGTATCAGTCGGGCCCTAATAAAGATATATTGCTACAAAGAGTCTGTATATGTACTCTTACTTTTGGGAACTCTGCTCTGGTCTCAGGTCCAGACTTTGCTCATCCAGCTCTGGTTAAGACAGCGCTGACACCTCTATCATCAGTTGGAGCCAGCTTCCAGTACCCACCTATCAACTGGAGCGCTGTCCTGTCTCCTCTGATGAGGCTGAGCTTTGGTGAGAGTTCTCTCTGATTCATCAATTGGGACTTTGAGGCTACAAAGTCAAAGCAGCGAGCTCTAATGTGTTCTTTTCTGACAGGAGAGGATGTACAGCATCAGTGTGTGGTGCTGGCAGCGAGTCAAGCTCAGTCTTCTCAGAGTGCCTCTCTCTTTCTGGGGTCCTGGCTGTCACCGCCTCTCGTGCACAGTCTCAGTGTAAGTTCTTATAGACGTGCTACTGTGGAGTGTTGACAGAAAATGTGTCTGTAGCATCGAATATGAAAACAAAACAAACACAGTCTGATGAAAGCTGTGATCAAGTAGATACTGAAGCTCATCACATGATTCATGGCCTTTCATTCTACAGAATCACATGATCTTTTCACTTTGAGTTCCAGGTTATTTTTCAACTGTAAAGTGTTCACTTAGTACAGCATACACCTGTATGTTGGTAATAATTTCAATAACATTTAAGGAATCCTCCTTCATGTTATTTATTTACTTCACAGTTGTCCATATATCAGATTCACTCCTGACACTTATTGTATTAACTTGAATGATTTCTGGTCCTTTTTACTGATGCCTAGTTACTCATAGTAGCACTAGTAGCACTACATACAGGTGTATTAAACCCCATTGCAGTGAGTGCAGCCTCCACCTGAGTGTCTTCTACTTTCATCAAGTTCTTCATGTTGTAGTTGACTCATTGTAAACAAAGCTTCAGTTTTAGAGTTTTCCATAAGGCAGTAGAAAGGTAATTATTTGTAATTTTGGAAATGTGAAGTGGACAAATGGATGGAGGAAGAACTGTTGGTGATGTATCAGACAAAGTGAGATTCCATCAGACTATAGTGCAGCAATTTTGTGTCACCTGTTATCAAAACTGTGCCATCTGTTATTTAAAATGCATAAAACAATGGTGAAGAACTGTGCTCCTCATATTCAAAACTGTAGAATGGGTCAGGCTCTACACCACAGTACTACACAATATTGTAATAATAGTTCATACAAATATAGCTTACAGATGGTCTCTGGAAATTAATATTTTATTGAGTATATTAAGAGTTTTACAGGTTCTTGGTTACAGCAGTAGCATATGGGATTTGAACTATGGCTGATCTACATTATTATTACCAGTAGGTGTCACTGTTGAACACTTAGTTAAATTAGGCTATAAGTTATGTATGAGCAGAAAAACCTTTATTAACTGTCAAGATTTCTCATGGTAGATCATTAGTACCATCTATCACACTCTATCTTGTTAGTAGAGCAGGCTGTTGTTTGGATTTTTTTGGATACCAAACAATACTTTACTTGATACTTTACTCTGATAAATAAAAACATATTTTTGTACAAAACTTGTTGCCAGAGTCCTCAACTCTACCTGGATAAAATGAGGGCTAAAACTGGTAAAAAAAAAATAAAATAAAATAAAATAAAAGTACAGAAAGATTTAAATTGGGAAGTAATAAGTAAACAAGATTAAGAGTCTGACCAAGTACTGAACCCAGTGCAATAATAGACTTAGTACAATAATTGACTGGACTTATTGAATGCAATAATGAACTGTGTATATCTGTCATGTCTCATTGCCCCTTATTTATATATTTATTTATTATTCAACACATATTTTAAAGTTTTTATGAGTATGGGTATGAATGTGTATGTGGTCATTGGTATGGGTGACATGTGTTTGGGCTGGTGCGTGTGTAGTAGTGGTATGTGTATATATTTTATATATATATGCTATTATATATATTATATATGCTGCTATTGGGCTGCTCAAATAGAGTTTCATTGTATACTTGCAATGACAATAAAAATCTATCTATCTAAATACTCAATGCCGGTTCTTGAGACTTAGTTGGTATCAAAGAGTACTGCATTAATGTCCAGCCCTGCCATCTATAAGCCAGTCAACGATGGCCTTGAAGATCTTTACAGACTCTATTTCTCCTCCAGTATCAGACTCGGGCTCACCTCTATGAGAGTCTGGGCCTGTGGATGAAGCATGTAGCTGAGGACAAGCTCCAGGTCTATGTGGAGAGTCTGGGCCTACAGCAGTTCCAAGAGGACCTTCGTCCCCAGCGCCTGTCCTTGTGCCGCTCCCTGCTGCAGGGCCTTGCTCGGGCCATGGCTCTGCCGAACCCCCCCAACAACTGCTGGACCATTCTCTGCTCCACCACTGAGAAGATCTTCACCCTCCTGCCCAACCAAATACAGGTACAGGTTCTTTGTTCTCCACAGCTTTCATGGCTTGGACTTCAACTGACATTACAGCTGATTTCAATTTCACTGCATTGAGAGTTTAATGGTCTTCTGTTGATGATTTTGTTTTAGGATAGTGAGGTGGATTTATACGTAGGAATCACGAAATGTCTGTCTGAGATGTCTGACACAGAGATCGACCGAATCGCTCAAGTCACAGAGGTACAGTATGATATGCCAAAAGATACTAAGTACAATGTAAAAGCTATTTTATTGTGTAAATGTTTTAGTGTATTTTACATGTTATCCGGTTCTTTCTGGTTTGGTAGTCTGTGTACAATTGCTGAGACAACCTGTTATAACCAGAGTTATAATATTCATATACAGTATGCAGTCGTAGAAGAAAAACTTTGCTCTGACCTGTAAAATGCTTGTTTGCATGTGAGATAAGACGATATCATGTCAGGAATCAGGACATGGTTGGCCCAGCTAAACATGAAGATATGAGATTGATATCTATCTTCTCATCTCACTCTTACAAAGAAATATGCATATTTTCCAAAATGTTAAGCTACTTCTTTCAATCATAACTTTAATCACGATTAGACACGAGCTAGCTTGTCTTGCAACCTAGTTTAAAGCTATCGATTGTAGGATTTTAGTCTGATTATAGCAACTTATTTTAAGGGCATAAAGTTTTATGAGCAATTCATGTTCAGCAGTGCTTTTCTCAACGCTACCACTAGGAGGTGGCAAAGTTTTAAATTGTAAATTTTTAAGGTATACAAATAGTTGCTTTAAAAATTTAGAGTCAATAATGTTAAGATTAATAATTTAAAATTGCATGAACATTGACAACTTTGACGAAACCTATTACAGCCTTTTGTCACAAGTATTCAAATAAAGAGTGATGTAGAAATGGGTTGTTTCATGGTTAGTTTATCTCACACAACCAAACATTAAACTGATCTGAGCTTGTCTGAATTCCAATTTGAGGAATTGTAACTTTAACCCTATAGTTCTAACTTGGGTCTTATTTTTCAGCTGTATGTGATCATGATGTGCCTCTGTTTAGGCTCAGATGGAGAAAACCTGCTTCGTCCTGGCTTACCTGACCTCCCAGGGCAGAGTTCCCCTTCTGGGTCTCAATGATGTCATCGCTGGTGTGCTTCGTGGTTGGCCACGCCACAGAGTGGGCTGGCTCCTGCTGCAGACTTTCTACCAGTGCCGACTGGCTGCCAGTGCCAATACAGGTGATGTTATGAAGCGAGAACACTTCTCTTACTAAATTTCACCTGAAATAAGAAGGCGTAGTATCGTAAAATGAAAGGAATTTTCTAAATCCACATATTTAATAATTCAAATCAATTCAATATAACTGCAACACACACAATAAATAGCAGATAAAAGAAAACCCTTGAGTGACTCCACATGTTGAGATGGTTTGTTCTCTGTTCCAGGTGTTTCCAAACGAATGGAGTGGCTGCTAGAGCTGATGGGGCTCATCCGAAATGTTGCCTACGGTGCGACCGCAGTCACATGTGGTGACACCAAACTGGTATGTTTGGAGTAGTATTTCCAGAGCTGTCAGTGCGTTGTTGTCACATGCCACAGACGACTCTCCATGTGTTATAAACCGCTGTGTTGCAGCAGGCAGGTGAGAGCAGGGGGGCTGCTCCAAGCAAAATAACTCTCATTCCTGAGGTGGTTAGGAATGTAGATTTAGCTCAGTCGGGTGTGTCCACTGACAGGAGTTTATGTTTGACTTAAAATGTAGACTTAGAAAAAATTGTGTGTTAAGTTCATTGTGTGTTAAGTTCACATATATTTTATTTCCTGCTTATTATTTTATATCCTGCTGAAGGTCTCAGACTTTCCACTAAATACTGTGTGTCAGGCTGGAGAAGGTTGACTATCATCTATATTAGTGGTTCTGTTCAGTCCAAACACATTGTTAACACTGGCTACTGCTAGTAGTAATGGGACTGTAATTTATGTAGCTATACATAACTATAGACACAATACAGTTAAGATATGTAGTGATAACAGTTTGTTTTATTACTGTCATCGCAATAACTCACATATAATAACTGACATACACCATACACTGTGGACCCAACACAGCATGCTGGGAAATCCATGTCTATCATAGCAGAGTGTGGAGTGAGTAACGGTCATAAGCATGAAGAGAAAAACAATGTATACACAAAATACATACATATATAAAATATAAAAAACTAATGTTTAAAAGAAACTACAAAAATATGTTTAATTTAATTCAAATTTAACTTATTAATTGAAAAAGTTTGCATAGAATCACAACCTGTAAACATTCTCAATTCTACTGACATACTGTTGTTATTAAGACCCCAAAATGTGTTTGTCCCATATCCCCAAAAAAGCATGAAGCTGTGATGATATTTTTAATATTCTGCACACTGGTTAATCTCTGTATAGTGCACACTGAGCTTCAGAAGCTGATCATACATTTCATTGGTTGTCTTCAGGCCACAGATTTCCTGTTCCACGTTTTCGCCGCTGCCGTAGTTTCTTGGGGCGATCACTTCATGCCGCTCCTCCTCGGCATCAGGGCCCAGTGGTTCCCGTGGCAACCCGACTCCAAGCCCCCAGCCCTACAGCACAGCCTGTATGGCGAAGAATCGATCGCAGACGACGCCCAGTCGCCGTGCATGCTGGGAATGTCCTACAGCCTGGCTCTGCTGCTGGATAAAGAGCCGTGGAGCTGCCAAGCACACAAGGTTTGATTCCTCTGCTCCATCATCATCAGTCCAACAAGTACTGCTGTTAAAATGATGGGTCAGTTTATGATGATGATAATATGTAATGTGTGTGTGTATGTGTCTATGTGTGTTTCAGTTCATAGACTGGCTTCTCAGTATCACAGAAGCTCCTGAACAGAATGTGTCAACCACGAGTGTCAACACAGCCAGAGGTGACAAACACGAGCACAGTAGCTCATATAACATAGAACTTCCTGTTTTTATGAGTATTTTTAATTCATGCATAAAACCTGAGTGGATGATTGGCTGAGGTGGAAAGCATAACTTAAAGCGTGATTTAAACATCACTCAAGCTTCCACTTGAGGAAACAAAAACATCAGATCTGTGTGGAGCAATGTAGAGGCTGTAATGTTCCTCAAATTAACTAATTAAATCAATACAAATGTCATATTTCCATCATGTTTTCCACATTTTATTATTCATTAATATGCTCCAGTTTTACTGCCCTGAGTAGTGCTGCTTTCAATGGACAGTTAAAGTGACGCACAGAAATAATACATGTGTTCATACAGCATTTCTTTTTACTGTAGATAGTTTCAAAATGTTCAGGCAACAAATTGATGTAAATAATCGACAAAAATTTGAGAAAAAGCAATATAGAATGATGATTTGAAGCTCTTGTGTAACATTCTTAAATGTATAAAAATAATATTAGACTGTACACTCTTGTGTTTCCTCTGTATTCATTTACGTAAGAGTGCTGTGCCACCACAGCAAGAATATTAGCACCACTGCAAGAGAAAATGTTAAATATTGTAATTTAGCTTTAATTTTATCTCAAACTTAAGTGTTGTCCAGATAATTTAGAAATAGTGATTATATATTATGATTACAATATTTTTAAAGGTGCAGTGTGTAGAATTTAGTGGCATCTAGTTGAACAGATTAGGCAGAAATAGAATATAATATTAAGTATGTTTTAATTAGTATATAATCAGCTGACAATAAGAATTGTTGTGTTTTTGTTACCTTAGAATGAGCTCTTTATATCTACACAGAGAGCGGGTCCTCTTCCACAGAGCGGCCATATTGCATCGCCATGTTACTACAGTAGCCCACAACAGACAAACTAAACACTGTCTTTAGAGAGGAACTTTCACATTTTTCATGGGTTCTACAGCCATCGTAGGTTCTCCTACATGCTTGGAAAAGGAGAGGGAGGTAGAGGAGCATTCAGTTGATTGCAATCTGCAACCTCACCACTAGATGCCACTAAATCCTGCACACTGCACCTTTAAGACTAGAACCTCAACTTAAAACATAAGTTAGACCCACAGTGTCAGATACTAAACTAGCATTACTGTTTAAAGCACCACAGCTGTATTAATATTACAGAGGAAACACTGAACTGAAAGCTACCCTGTGGAGCTTTTGATCGCCAATAATGCTGTGGATCATTGTTTGTATTAAGGGTGGGGGCTTAGCTTGTTTGTGTATTGTGCTCTTCTAGCATAAACACAAGAACACAAATGACATGATACAAAGAGAGGCAGACACTGTTAGCTGATGTTAACATGAATGTAAACCATTTATATGTTAACAGAGCTTGATACAGAACAGCAGGTCAGCCTAGTTTCCAGTTGGTGCCAGAGGCAAACATCAGTACTGCAACCAAAAAAGTATTTTCCCCATACAAAGTTAATTTAGTAAAATAAAATACAGATGA
This sequence comes from Scomber japonicus, assembly GCF_027409825.1. NCBI lineage: Eukaryota > Metazoa > Chordata > Actinopteri > Scombriformes > Scombridae > Scomber > Scomber japonicus. Next base: position 4,729,722 of record NC_070599.1, read on the forward strand.
GAACAGCTGTATCATTGGAATGCTTAGAAGACAAAGGAGACCAAACCTGCTGAACTAGCTGAAGTTAATCGTCTTTGTATATAAATTGAATACTGCAACTTTTCCTGGAGTGTCTAAACAACTAGTTTTATACATATATAGTGTGAAGTCTATGACACAGAGCTGCAGAATTACAGTAGAGAAAGAGGAACTGATGAGCACACCAGGAAAACAGAAAACATGCATTTTCATACATATCCAGTTCTCTTAATGAATCCATGATCCAGGTTTCATAATATACTAAAACAATGTCTCTGCAGAGATGTTATAACTAGCAATAAAACACATTCAACATGTTTGTCCAGGATGCACATGATTGGTTTTGGTTTGTAAGACTGAAGGTAAACAGAACTCCATAAGAGGGGAAACACTGATGCTGTTCGTATTGTTTTGGCAGAGACATCAGCATCCTTTTTGGCAGTAGCAGGTGAAGCCTAAAACACTCCAAATGTCCTTCTTTTGATTTCTTACATTCACTACAGCAGGCAGCTCACTTCTGGCACAAATGAAAAACTCTTGTTTGATTATAAACCGAAAAGTTTATCTGATGGTTGTTGTTGTTTCAGCTGCTCTGTTGGCCCTGAGGTCCTCCGCTGAGCTCCAGAAGAAAGCTATGTGGACCAGAGCGTATGGCTGGTAGCCCAAAGGAGCGGCAGCATGCCGTTACCATGGCGACGCACACAGAGGGTCCTCATGAAGAAAACACAAGCTTCAACTTTCCTGCCTGTTTTAGTTGGACATGAGCTGTATTTCAGTCAACATGAATGTCTGTTCCCATTAAAAGTGCATCAGCGAACACAGGTTTAATGGTGGCTTCTTCAGTTAAATACAAACTCACTGAATTTCAAAAATAGTCAATTGTCAAATGTGAGAATCCATGTGGTCTTTTTTTATAAAATATAAGCTTCAGAAGTTCCTTGAAAATAGTCCACTTCTTTCATTTCCTTTTCATCTTCTTGCACCATTTCTCCAGGTGGTGCTGTCTCTCTTTCAGCAGCTGCCACACTGTCACAGAGGCCCCTAAAACACACACTGCTGTTAGAGAGCTGGCATACACAAAACAGTGGATTTACATTTGTGACACCAGTCTAAACTATATAATATAAAGTAGAAATTCCACTGTAAACAATGTACCTGCTGGTAGATTATATGGTAGATTTGCGTCCTATTGTACTGAGAGTTAATAGTCAAGCTCTAGTCTCCTAGGTTGGAATTGTTACAAGTTGAGGCATGACAAGGCCTGACTCAGTCTAAACACATAGCTGTAGCTCCAATTAAAATGTGCTGATACGTGCATTTTTTTTAAAGTACACCTGTCGCACATCTAAAGCAGTATGAGGTGCATCAATTATCGTTTGGGCCTTTAAGCTATGATCAAATGCTGGGTAAAAAACAAAAAACAAAAAAAAACCTTGTGTCTGTATGACTGGAGCCTGACTGGAACCTGACTTACCAGAAACATGAGTAATTCATCAGAAACTAGCATCAGTTAGTAACATAAGCAAAAGATACAGTGCATCAAACACATTAGCAATAATTACTGGTGATGTTTCCTGATAGGAAGCTGCAGCATCTACTAGAATGCAACGTAGCCACAAGATTTCTACAACTACAGCCTAACGTTTCATTTTTTCACAGCATGTAATGTCAGAAAAAGGATTTGACTCTTTTAAACATTGTTATAGTAAATGTGATGTTTTTGGCTAGAATAGTATTTTGGGTATGAAAGATGAAAGTCGATGGTGTGTAGTATATAATATGTGCTATATTCTGCATGTTAAATTGTATGCTTAATAGCAGTGTAGTAAAGATTGGTACCATTGATGTCAGAAGATGACCAGAATTTTAGTTTTGTATTCAGTAGAGCTCATTCTTAGATGATGCAAACATAAAATAATATCTTACCAAGAGCGAGAACAGGCAGGTAGGCCATGAGGACAAAGGGTCCTGTTGAATTCAGGCATGACGACGAGACTGTCGGCTCAACATACGGCAGAGCACGGTAAATAGTGACGACTGGAGAACACAAACAAACTGTTATCAGCAAAGATGGAACACATTCAAGATGCTGGACTAATACTTTAAAGAACTAGTGTCAAAAAGGCTGAGAACACTTTCCCATTGAAGTGAATGGGAATGTGTTCTCATTCTGCTACAGCACATTAAATGGCTTTTCATGGTTAAAATGACAATATATTGGAGTCAGTGGTCAGTTATCAGACTTGTTGGCCTGTGTGTTACTGATAACTTGAGCTTTAACAGTGGCTTGCTGTCAACACACACAGACACACACACACACACACACACTTAGCTGAGGCTGGACTGTGCTTTCCTCACACACTTCCTGACATTTTATCATGTACTCTGCTTTGTTAACTCATTTCCTGTGCACTCACACGGTTTCCCTTACACAACACATGAGGTCTCTTACAATTATTAAGTGTATGTCAAGCTGACCACGAATGACGCCCTAAGCACCACGTTCTCACTTTCACAATATGAAAGCTAAAGTGGAGGTAATAAAAAAAATATGATCACCCTCTGTGGCGACTGACAGGATGTATAAAGGGATCCAGAGTGTGTAGCGGGTCCACAGCATGGCGATGGATGGTGTATCCATCAGACACAGCAGTTCATAGGGGTACCTGTCATCAGACATCAGAATGTTAACAGGTTTCCACCTGTGAGTGTGTGTTACACAACAGCCTACATTGCTTTGGATCAGTAGGTTAGCATGTGGGTTTTTAACCATTTCTTTTTCACCACTACTTTACTACTACTATCACTACTGTACTAATGTACTTACACTTCATGTTTTGAGTACATAAGTGTATTCACACTGAGTATGGAAAAATACAATGTACTGTACAGAGTAACCGGATGGTGCATTTACAAATGTACATTATACCTGTGTTTTTGTGTACCACTATACTGTCAGATAGTTACTTGGGTTAATTTAGCAGTCTGTAATGATAATGCAAATGCTAATGTTAGTTTACTAACTAGCTAATCGTCACTTCTGGTAAGTGTGCAACAACTGTGTTTGATTTGAGACAACACTAACCTGTTGAAATTTGCACACTACACAAGTACAGAGTGTACACAGTGTACTACACAAAAGTGTACTAACAAAGGTATGTGAATTGAGACACAGTGCTTGACTTCTTACCTGTGTGGCGATTTACATGTTAATTAACTCATTTTGGTTTATACTGTGTTCTCGCTTTAGATATTCCTAAAAAATTTATTTATTTATTTATTGCATAGAGGCTGCAATCTTGATACAAATTGGTATTACATTTATTAACAGTAGTGGGGCTAAATCCATTGTCATTGTCCATAGTATACCCAACATAAAACTTCCTCCTCTGTAAAACAATAACTAATTAAATATATGGTATTTTGGATGTTCATTTAATATTTATTCACATACAAGATGAAAATTTGGCTTGTTGGTGGTATTCCAGGAAAGGTCAGAGGTCGCTGAATTGATTAAGATTCATTCTCTAGGGGATCATGAAATCTAAGCAGTAAATGTAAAGAGGTTCCTTTGTTCCAACTGTTGGACAGAGAGCAGACTTGGTCATACTAAGGTGCAGTTGCTAGTGGGGCTGTAGTAGCCTCATTTATGACCTAAGCACTTTTTAAAAACCTGTTATCCAGTTGTGTGCTCCACCTATGAAGGTATTTCTGTAAATCATTTTTTATTGCTTTCTGAAAAACAATAACGTCTCAATAAAATATGAAATGTATGAAAAAAAAATTTTTTTTACACAGGGTAAGCATTGGCCTCACCTATCATAATGCTGTCAATCATGTACCACTGTAACATTAATATACATGGTAAGTATGCTTATCACTCATATCTAAAATAGTATAATTGGCTAATCTTAAAGTTGTTTGCTATGGAAATGCTAAATTCAAATGTTGGCATTGGACATTGTTCAGGACTTACCCTTTAAGGTTTACATAGGGACTCATCATGTGACTGAATTACTGACTAATGTATGGAGAGCTGATGTCATGAATGGGTCTACGCATTTCCATACATTGCTTTCTATCTAACAAAGAATTAACAGAATGAATGACAAACCAGTCTCACATTTACATGAAATTCATACCTTAGGAGGTCCAAAATGTTCCAGAAGAAGAGCAGAACACAGACCACTGGTTTACTCTGGATCTCCTCCAGCATGATGATCATGATCAGCAGGATGTTCTTCTCCATAACCTGAAAAAACAACAACAACAAAAAAACAAATGGCACACCCAGTCCATCAACTGCTTCCAATGGATAAAGATAACACACACATGATTTATAATGAAACTCCATTAAGAGGTCAAGCTGTGATACACACTTGGATTAAGCGGGGAAGAAGTCTGGCTTTCTCAATCCCATCTGCGATATGGAAAAGCTCCAAGATGGAGAGCAGCTGGCAGAGACTCATCACAAAGCCAACAGAGTAAAACGTGTCTGCTAAGGCATCTGCAAAGGAAAAAAAACAAACACTTTCTTATCATACTAACATGCCGTATCTTACTCCTCCTCCCCTCCATTTAAAATCATAATTATGTAAAGAGCCTTCTTTTCTTTAATGTTTTACTTTGTTACCTTCTTCTTTGACCTCACCTTGACCAAATGTAAAAAACCTGGCTATTGTATTAGACAGTATCCAAGTGTGTCCACAGAACTGGAACAGGTTGTAGAAGAAAATGTAGGCCTGCCTGAAGCTGAAGCTGCAAGAGAAAAAAAGATGGATGATGATGAAATTAGAAGCAAAACATGAAGCTAATGGAACACAATGTGCAGATTAAACTACTCAATGTCATATATAGTTGTTGGCCCAAAAATTAGTACCTTTTTTTTCATAGTACTTTTACTTTTTCTAGAGGAATAGTTCAACATTTTCATACCACTCATGTTTGTTTGTTACAGAACTAAAGTGAGAAGGATATTAACTTACTTTACAGTGAGCTTACATGTAGCCTAGCTTCTCCACACGCTCAAGACATTGTTACACCACTCAACTCACTCTAAAACCATTTAGTCTGTTTCACTTTTCTTTTTCAGTATGACTTCAACAAACAATATGCTATTTAGCTTTAGAGGTGTTAGTAGGTGATTTTTTTTTAAACTTTGGACACAGCCAAGCTAGCTCATTCCTCCTGTTTGCACTGTTTATGCTAAGCTAAGCTAATCATGTCCTGGGTCCAGCTCCGTAGTTAATGCACAGACATGATTGATATCCGTCCTTACATCCAACTCATAAGCAAATAAACAAATAAATAAATAAAGTAGAAAATAAAGTACTTTTTGATGCAAATACTTCAGTACTGTTATGTAAATCTAATTTTGTGTACAGGTCATTCGCTTGTGGGGGTATTTACGCCATTGAACTGGTGTTTTTAGTTAAACCGGATGTGGTACTTCTTCCATTACTGCAAGGTAATTAGTTCTCACTTGAGGTAACTCATAAAACCTCCTCAGAGAACTCTAATACCCACTCAAGCACTCATTAAACATTTTATTGGGACCAGGGATCCCCTTTAAACCAGAGGCGAGAGTACTCATAGTCTGTAATTACTGGAATCAAACGTTAAGTTCTTCATTGAGGGGTTTCTCAAATGAGCCTTTGTGTTAGTTTTGGACACTGTAAGTGCGATAAGCTGAAAACAAGCCGAAATATTATCTCCTAATAAAGTAGGCTAGCAAAAGTGTTAGCCAGCAAATGCCTAACTACACATCACGCAGACACAGAACAACAATATTATTCAGTTGGAGTCAATTTTCAACTCTTTTAGTCTTGTTTCGGTCTCCACCAACTGAGAAATGTACCTCTTTAGCTGCTAAATGCGCCGCTATGTTCACCAGCTAGCTGCTAACTATGTCTCCGCTGTTTGGTTGCCAGAACAGCAACACAATGCACTAAAAGATGCTAAAATCCTCCATACAGCTGAAGGAAACTTATTCACTTTTGGATTTGACACTACGAGTGACATCTTTCAAATTTCACATGATAATTGGATCCATTGTTTATATACAAATATTGATTAGTGCACCTTTAAATAAGACTAAAGAAATAGTTTCACTCGTGTGAAGAAAGGCTTATAGCTTAGTGTGTATTGATTAAGTCTCAACATGAAATTAATATTTTCATAGTCATTACTCCATATAGTGCTGTAATTATAATCTTTAACAGAAGCAGATAAATGTGGAATCATGAGCCCTAATAATAGTCATATATGCACAGACAACAATTTAATAAAACTATAGATTTCCATTATTGACTACTACAGATGAAAATTTCACATGTACAGTCTGTCACACTTTTTTCTGCTTTTTCAGCTGCTTTGTTTCATCTGTCACATACATTGTAACCGTTTTTAGCTGTTTTAACAGTAGCTACTTCTTGATAAATTGTTAATTCTTGGAAATTTGATAGCAAAGGAAGCTTACCCAACACGCCCTGAAAACACAGAACATTCCTTCCTCAGCGAAAACTCTACCCCAGCCATAACACACTCACAATACTCGCTCACATGCTCTTGATAGTGTCTCCTGGACCTTTTGTAAGAGGAGCTGCTTGGAATCTCATTTCTCTCTTAGTTTGTGGAGAGTCATTTCTCCAGGTGCAGCTTAAAGCTCTCTGAAGCAGTTTTACTCCCAGCAAACAGAGACTCGCCTCTTACCTCATTGTTCTTTACAACTGGAAGCAGGAAGATGCCGCAATATCTGTTTTGTAGTGCTTCCTCAGGCTGAGTATAACAGTTACTACTTGACTGAGAGTAGGAGGTGAACATTCCCTGTGTGAATGTCTCAATGTCTTACGTCAGATGCTCCCTGCCCCCTGAAAGAAAGCTATGAACTGACTGTCTGCCCAGAACACACAGGCTCAGGAGAGAAAGAAGAGAAGGAGCAGCAGAACAATCACATACACACACACAGAGAGAGAGAGAGAGAGAGAGAGAGAGAGAGAGAGAGAGAGAGAGAGAGAGAGAGTAACACACACCCATGAAAATGTTCTCCCACCTCTCTTTAACACTAACTCCACAGACAGGGTAGTGGATGGGGAAGAGTGCTGTGTTTACAACTTGCCAGCATTCACTTGAGTGTTAAAAATGTTTGGTTTAATCACCATGAATGATGAGACATACTTAGATTTTAAAGCACTTGGAGTGCTGAGTTGGAGAGATATGGAACTTTCAGGAAAGACTTAGAAGTTGCCAATGACCAGGAGTGCCAGGAGAGGATGAAAGTTAAGACAATTCTAAGGGCCTGTGACTGACTGGAGCCCGAAAACATATTAGAACATATTAGGTTGATTTTTTAAATTAACATATCATCATTAATAGAATATTTCATTTAAACGTATACATTGAACAACAGTGTTATATTATCACAGCTCAATGTCGGTAAATACTGTACAGTTAGTATTGAACTAAAAAGAGTTGCAAACCTTCAAAGGTAAAGGTGTGGTGGTGGTGTTGGTGGTGGTGGGACCCAATGTGATGTCTTTCCATAGGGCCCAAAGTCCCTAGCGGCGCCCCTGCCAATGACAAAGGTTGTATGTTGGAATTTTGCAATTACAATAACTCTGATGTGACTTGAATGCAGCAACAGCTGCAAGCCCACTGGTCCGTACTGACGATTTATATGTTTAAAACAACTTATATAAATAAACATAGTTTCAAAATATAGTTTGAAATAAATGTTACTCAAACAAGAGGAAATAGTGTATTTGTTGGGGAATATTTGCCATAGCGGATTAATCCACATCTGGTGTTCTAGTGAGCATTTCCTGGCAGTGGGACAGTGTTTGTGGTTGTGTGTGTGTGTGTTCATGGTGATAAAGGAATATGTTACCCAGTGCAACAGCGTGAGTCACTGATGTGGTTTTAATGGTTTTTGGACAATAATGGAGCTCTAAGGCACAAAGGAATAAGACAGGGTATATCAGGTTATGAATACACACACAGTTCTTGTTAGTGGATCAATTCATTATTGGCCACCAGTTTGTTGACAATAAGAAAAATATAGAATATCACCAGACTTATGACTTAAATGAAAGTGTATTACTTAAACTTTATTCACGTTATAAACCAAAAGAGCTTTTTTTACATTCTTGTGTGAGTGCATATACATTAACACAAATGACTGTACATTAGAATTATAATCATCATAATTGACCTAATGTACCTAATGGCATTTTTAATATTTAATAGTGTTTTTATGGTTTAAAAACATTTTTTATGAGCCACAGTGTTGCTCTCAATAAAATAGGATGCAGTGCCCTCTAGTGGTGATGAGACTGAATTCATCCTTTATAATCAGAAAAAACTCTCAAACTTGTCAAACTTTCCGTAAAGGTTATGAAATCTTAACAATAGAGTTTGAGAGCTTTTATATGGTTGGTTCAGTCTTCTCTTCAACACCTTTTATGTGTGTGTCTGTCTTTACAGCATCAGAAAATACAAGACACTTTATATATCAGTGGATAAAACAGTCATAGTGAAAATAGTCCAGAAAATAAACCAGAATAGATAGTAAAGCTAAAACATTTAGGTTTGAACATCTACAGTTCTGTGACAACTGAAAAAACTGCTGAAAGCCCCTTAACAAGCTTGTAAGTGGACCTTGAGTTGACATTGTTTTGTCAAAAATGTGAGTTTAAGAATCAGGTTCAAACTCGCTTGCAAAGCATCTGTTCTGAAAAGGCAGAATTAACTCAACATAAAAAAAGGAAAAACTAGGCAATCTGCATACGTCTGTCATAATGTAGGCTGTAGCTGTGTTCAAAATTAACCAATTACATTTAAATCATGCTTGTAGTTGATGACAGGATGAAGAGAAAGCCTCTCTGGAAGGCTACCAAGAGGCCAAAAGCAGCATTGAAGGAACTATAGGAATTTCTGGCAGGCGCTGCATGGTCACTCCTTGCATGTGACTACCATCTCCTGCATTCCACACATGTCTGGGCTATGGGAACGGTGACAAGACAGAAACCCTTTCTTACAAAAAGGAATATCTAAGCCCCTCTGAATTATGCCAGTCAGTCCAAACCATGTTTTACGAGACTTTGGTTGAACTTTTCTGCCTTAACTCTAGAAGACGTTTGGTGTAAAGCCAATGCAGCTGAACATCCAAGGAACACCACACAGAATGTGAAGCATGGTGGAAGAACCATGCTTCTGAGCTGCTTCTCTTCAGCTCTTGTCATGATAGACCGGATAATAAAAGAGATTTCGGCAGAAAACTGAAGATAAAGAATAATTTCAAATTCCAACAATCATCATTATAATGACCCAAAAATCACATCCAAGTCAACGAAGACATGGCTTCAGAGAAGGAGAATCAAAGTCTTGGAATGGTCTACCATTTGGCGCCTTTTGACTTGGCTCACTATGCAAAGCCCTTTAAGTTAAAGGTTGAGGCTATTAAAGTGATGTTAGGTAATGCTTCAAAGGGCCAAACCTATCCAGTTCACTGTAAAAACAGATATGTTGAAAAGATGACCTATCATTCTGTTTTACTGTCCATAATCTAGATTATATTTCTCGTAGTGGGGCTGCCAGGCAATGGCATCTTCCAGTTCATCTCAGAGTTAACACGGATATTCACATTAACAGTTTGGCCAGTTTAGAGTGTCCAGTCTGTGGAAGCAAACCAAGGACAGACTGTGAACACACCCAATCTTTATTGTCTCTGTGCTGATGAAAGGCCAGTGACAGATGGAAAACAGATCAGTCTGGTTAGAAGGTATCAGGAGCACGGCTAGTTGTTAGCACTATCCTATCCTCTGAAATTACAGCTCATTTTCTATATCAGATGCTGGTCTGCACTCAGTCACCCTGTACTGGACTGAATGAAATTTCTACCACAGTGCTGTAGAGTCACACTTCAATTTGATGTTGATTCATAACAGCACGCGGCAAGAGTATAAGGTTTAAATGGAGCAAAGCTAAACTAAGTAAAAGTAAACATGCAAAAAACTATTCTATTTTTTATATTCATTCAGGAACATGGAAGATTTGGGCTTGATTGGTTGGCTTAAACTTAGGTTGTAAAACTAGCTCATATATAACACAAGAGAGCAATGTTTTCTAAAAATGAATGTCTTACTTTCTTCTTCTTCTTCCAGGTCTCTTTAGTTGGAACAAAAAGTACCAGTCAGTTTGGACACACTTTCTTATTCAAGTTAGGGCCACAACTGCTGGAGGGCCCACATCACCATTCTGACTCTGTGTTGTTAACGTACTCTTACTGCAGTGCAGGTCTTTTACATATCTACATCATATCTATTACATTTAAGCCTTTGCCAAATGAGTTCACACAATGCTGATTAAGCCTATCACCACATACGGAGATATTAAATGTTAAGTTTGTGATGACTTTCTTGTACTGTCCAGATGAATGTATGCTAGTACGTCTACTGGTTGAGAGGATAACTTACAGTTAGCCTGCTGCTAACTTGAATGGGATAAAATAATTTAATGTGCAGCTCCTCCAGACTCTCCAAATGTTATCAGACAGATGGATGAAATTCTGATAGTAATTTCACATTGGTTCTATGATGCATAAATTATCCACCATTTTTACAGCCTCAACCATGGTAACTGAGTAATGATTAATTAAACATCAACGATGTTTAATTAATCATTACATGACCTGGCTACATGACCCTGCTCAAGTGGCCACAACAAAGGGAGACACACCATGGCAGACGGTTCACAAAAGATATTTTATTGAAGCCAAAATTAAACCAAATTAAAGAGTGTTGTTAGTATGAGGTGTGAAGATCAGTGGCATTAGTGATGTAGAGAAGAGCTTAATGATGGTTGTGTGTGTGTGTGTTGTAAGGTGTAGAAAGCAAAATAACTAAAACTAAAGCTGCATATCCTGGAACCAAAACCAAATCAAAGATGGGGCCTGTGGGGGAAGGTTAATAAGGAGGTCTGAGTTCTCAGACCTCCTCAGTATCTTCATGAATGAAAAAGAGTCACATATAAGCTACAGGACACCAGGCCCAGGTGCCCTGAGTTACTGCAATCAGCCTTCACCTGCAAGGGACAGGCTAACCACAACACCACATGAACCCACAGGGGCATCACAACAAAATGAATAGGTGTTTGAATCTACTATTTTAATATACAACCAAACTGTTCCAGGGTAATCATTATCTTTAAATTGTATCTTGCATCTTACATATATTATTATATATATTTGTTGTGTGGTTAATAGGCCTGTACATGTAAAGTATCTATAGTGTCTTCCAGCCTATTAAAAAAAAATTCAAATCCAAAAAATAATTGAATGTACAGTAGCTATAATCTTTTCAGCTGTGTTACTGAAATATATTTTGGAGCCACTTCTACTGCACCAGGACCATCGGGAGCGTGTCTATGTTCCCACAGTTTAATCCTACTACTAGAGCAGGAGCGCAGGATGTTTGTTTTTAATACTTAATCTTAAATACATTTTTTATTGATGTATAGGAAACATTACAAAGAGTGTCTTTCCGTCTGTCCGTTCACCTTTCGCCAAACCCCCCCCCAGCAGAGCGATAGATAGAACTGTTCTATCTATCGCTCTGCTCCCACGTATATGCGCAGAGACGCCGTACGTAGGGGCGTGAATGACGGGAGGAGATAGGAGACATTTATCCACGGTCACGAACATTTCCAACGTGCCTAACAAGAGCTAATCACTGTTGGAAAATACGCCAAGTGACATTAACGCAAGCAAAACTCCAGAGAAGTCAGGTAAGAAACCACAAAACACAACCTACACAGTAGCTAATGCTAATGCTACTGTTTGTTAACTACTCACTCATACAGCCTTCCATGTAATTATCCTTCCGCGACATGAATTAACACATTATGTTCCTCTTGGTCTCAGGGTTATGATCCATTTTGTTCCAGAGTTCAATAGCAACTTATTGGGTATAATTTACACAATTTCTGTATTCACAGGACAACCAGCATATGAAATGTTGGAAACTCATCATGATTGGACATCTTTGCTCTTGGGGCACAACGAGGTGAAAGTTCCTGACAAAGACAGATTTGCACGTCACTTGAAGAGACAAGATAACAGATAAAAACCAAGCTGAGAAGACGGGGGAAAGGGCAGGGGACAAAGTGGACAGAGTAGAGGAGGGGATGGTACAGCTTCAAGTGGAGGACAGTCATCACCAAGGAGAAGACAACACACAAGAAGAAGAGGACAGGGCACAACAGGAAGCAAGCACAGTGCTACATCCTGATGACCAGTGTGAAGAGGAGTGTATGCAGTGCAGCCTAGGTGCGACGAAATCAACCATCTACTGGAGGAAAATAGGAATGTGAAGCGTAAACTTGCCAAAAAAGAATTTACAGAGGAGTTTCTGAAGCGTGATGATAACAGAGTAAAATATTACACTGGACTTCCAAATTATGAAACTTTTAATGTTTTGTTGTGCCATGTAATCCCCTTTCTGCCACAGGGAAGAAGAAAGCTTACTCCATTTCAAATGATACTGATCACTCTCATGTGTCTGAGACTGGATCTGCCATTGCAGCACATCGGTCACCTACTTGATGTGCACAGAGGAACAGTGAGTGCTGCATTTCACGAAACTCTTAATGTTCTGTATGCACGCCTGGCTCCAATAGTGCATTGGCCTGACAGAGACAGTTTACAAGTCAGTATGCCACACCAGTTTGGTGAGACATTTGGGAATCGCGTAGCTGCCATTATTGACTGTTTTGAAGTGTTCATTAAAAGGCCATCAAACGTTCAGGCAAGGGCACAAACATTTTCACATTACAAGCACAGCCACACACTCAAATACCTAATTGGTATAACTCCTCAAGGAGTAATTTCATTCATTTCCAAAGGGTAGGGTGGACGCACAAGTGACAAAAGAATAACAGAGAAATGTGGCTTCCTGGATAAACTTCTGCCAGGTGACCTAGTTTTGGCAGATCGGGTTGACATTAAAGAGAGTGTGGGGATGAAGTGTGCTTAAGTAAAAACACCAGCATTCACAAAGGGTCAACGACAGTTGGACGCAAAGGATGTGGAAGAAACCTGAGGATCCATGTGGAAAGAGTCATTGGAGTTGTAGGAAACAAATACAAGATACTGTCCTCAAAAATCCAATTCAATATGGTATTGCTGTGTGAAGGCGAGAATGTAACATGGTTAGACAAGATTGTTGTGGTTTGTTGTGCACTCACAAACGTGTTCAAGCGTTGTACTGTGATGTGAGATGATGATGGTGCTGGTCCCTGAGGCCCCAGCATTCTCCTCCCATGACCTCTGTCACCTTCACTGGGGAGATATTCTCCAGGTGAGCAAAGCGCACAATGGAAATGGGAAGGACTGGTTCAACTATGTGTGGTCCCTGAGTATTCATTTCAGGAATGGGCCCAGACAAAAAATAGAGGGGTTGATCTCAATGTAATTTTACCCTCTGAGTATTTACTGAGTATTAATTAATGTGTGCTGCAAAATGTGTGTGCTCACTGATGCTTGGGAGACTGGTTTAGTGTAGTGCTGTGCAACCAGCTCTGGCAAGGATACTGCAGTGAAAAACTGTTGGGCCTTCTGTAGGTGTGTCCTCCAAAACTCGGGGTTTGGCAGTATACGCAGAATAGCACAGTCTTTGAGTGTCCAAACTACAAAATCGCAGTACTTACTGTCTGTAACAAATATTTGTGTTTGGACTTGTGTGTAGTGCGGTTGTCCTTTTTTCAGATTTAATTCTCCATCTACAAGTTCGAGGCAGAAGTTACTGTCTTTGGCTAAACAGGCCTCATGGATGGCACTGTGTTTGTATTTGGAGGGACATTTAGTTTCTATGCAACCTTTACTACAACAAATGCACTTCACTGTGCCATCTGGGGAAGCTCCTACTTCAGGAAAAGAGGGGTTGATAAAGAATCCACATGTGGCAACCTCTTGACTGTCGTGTTGTCCCCTGGTTTTTTAAATGTAAGTCTTCATTGCCTCTCCTTCATTTGTTATACCCCAAATCATATCAGCTGTGGTACATGTGTTCTTAGGATAACAAACATTTTTTACTGTTGACAGAGCTGGTGACTTGATATCCGTTGCACAAACAGCATGCATTTTATTTTGGAGGCTGTAGTCCTGCCTGCTCGGGCTGCAAACCAAAATGAGGATTTCTGCTGTTTTCATGTGCACCTTTCTATCTGTTCTGCTTGTTTTGCTGACACTTCAGCTTGTGATTTTAACGACTGGCAGTGCTGTTCCAGAAGTGAGTACTCAAATCCATCCATACTACTGTCACGCAGGGAGAGAAGAGATTTCAGTTTTGTTGCAGGCTGAACAGGAACAGGATCTCTTGAACTCCTCACAGTATTCTGGCAGCACACTCAGTAGTGCAGCTTTGCCACTAGCTTTGTGGAGATCTGCATAGAAGTTTTTCATTTCCAAAGGTGTAGGTGATGGTATGCTGCTTTTACCGGCACAAGTCCTCAAGCCACTGTGGACATGTGGATGTCATTGTGAATGAGCAAATCTTGCACCCACCCATTGCAGAACTGCTCATGGGCTTCTAAAGATTTATAGGATTTGAATTCTCTTAAAGTATATGCACTCAGTCCAAAAACTAGATTGTTTACAATGTCTTGATAAGTCAGTGGAGGGAGTAAATCGGGGTCTTGAATCCAGTCCTTTGTCGTCAAAACATATGGATCAACACTGTTAATAATTTGTTGTTTGCTTCGCGTTTAATTTGAGTTTATCACAGTAGGGTCCTCCTTCGTTTTCCCTCCCCTTCTCCATTTCTTTTTTTCTTTTAGTTTGTCTTCCCCATTTCTTTTTCTTTCTCTTTTTCTTCTTGCTCGTTTTCCCTACTTTCTGACCCTGGTGTGTCTGCATCATTGCCCTCAGCTTCACTGTCAGATGAGGGGGATGAGGAGGAAGAGGAGGAGGCAGCAACTTCCTGAAGGATCTCCTCAGCTGTCAGATCATCAACATATACAAAATAAGTTGTTGATGCTTT